>NC_134015.1:51945386-52267309 GCF_040712315.1 Castanea sativa
TATGGACTTTTTTTATTTTTGAGGATCAGTCAGAGTATGGACTTTGGAAGTTGCTTGTGAAATTAAAAAATCAAAGTGACGGTAATGTAAAGACAAAACTTAAGTAGTTAAGATATCGTACATTAATTTCTTCAATTAAATTTAATAAAAACATATTTTATTTTTCTTAGAAGCATTTAAATTATATTAACTACATAATTTATTGGTCAATGGAAGTACTACATGATTAAATTCAATTGAAGAATTTAAGTTACAACAACTAAGAAACTATAAGAAGCGAGTTCCAATTAACTCAACTGACTAAGTTTTTTGTCGTCAATTAAGAGATTTAAAAATTTAGAATTAAACTCCGTTTATACCAAAATTCAACTAATGCTTTGTCTAGCCGGATAAAGAACAATTATCATAAAATGGACGTTAAAAATTTGAATTTTACCGCATCAAAAACACAACAATACATAAATTTTGTTGGTAATATAATAGAATTGTTAAGAAAAAGACCAAATCCTCAAAAGATCTACACATGTGGGGGTGACTAGTTAGGCTCTGGCGGCAGATGCCTTTACCTTCCACATATTTACACGTTCCAACTTCCAACTTTCAAGTCTAAATCCGCGTTTGGTTGGCTTAACTTTTTTCTTTTTCTGGGTCTGTAGTCTGTGCATTTTTGACCTTCTCTCTCTTTTTTTTTTTTTTTTTTTTAAAGCTTTGGAAAACGTTGTGCTGTGAATTATGAACTTCTTGATCGTTCTTACAAGACCCAAAAGAATCCAATTCCTCTGGCATGAACTTCCACGACTACTTTATAAACTTTTTTATAATGGATTCTGCAACATGATTACCCATGTATTGCTTCCTTAAAAACTTTGGTGAAGTTTGAAATTTGAAGTCCTTAACTTATAAATCAAATATCTTTTGCAATGATAATGGTCCCATGATAATAACCCCTCTCTACCTAATCTCCTATAAAAAAAATGCATTTTGGAAAAAGCAACCCATCATGACTACGAAAAATTCGACTATCCACTTCACCTATTTGTTTATTTGCACACGGTTTGTATTCAGTGCATTAGATGCATTAATTAGATATAATAAATTTGAGTGTCTATTCCACCCATTTCTTCATTCGCATTATATTAGAATAAAAAGTCTCCATTACTCTCATTACTGCTTGAATCTCTTAGAATATGAAAATTTGACTGTCCAATAAAAACCATTTTGTTCATTCACAGGAACATTTAAATAATTTAGTGTCTGTCTGGCAAGTGATTTTTCTTTTAATTTTTTAGTTTATATACTTATGTACAATATTTTGAAGTCTTTATTTTTATTTTTTATAGATAGAATCATATTTTAACCAATTTTTAGCAACTAAAAAAATAAGATTTGAAAAAAAAAAAATCACTTGTATGACTTCTTTCTAGTTTCTAACTTCAGTCGAAATAAAAAGATTATTTCCCATGCATGGACCATATTTCTAAACATTCTAAAAAATATTTTAAAATATTTTATTATTAAACAAGCTTGTGTGAGTGTGACACTGTAACATGCAACTGAAGTTTATGAAAAAATATTATTGAAAACTAAGATTGTTTTTATATGATTGATGCCACGCTGAAGTTTTTAATGAGGCAATGCTTCTAATAAATTGTGATTATCAGTATCATTGGTGGAAAATCAAGGATAATGCATGAATTAACAAAACTAAGCATGTTTCACCCTTCACAAAAATGCGAATTAATATATCAAAAGTCTATGCTTGGAGAGCTAAGCAATGAGGTTTAATAATGTTTAATTTCAGTACTCTTCAAACTAATCATGTTTAATTAAAAAAAAAAACACTCTTGCACTCCTGTCCCTTTCTATATTTGATTAATTGGTAGTCCAGTAGTATTAGAGAATTTTCTTTGTTAAGTCCAACAATCCAAGAACTCATTGATAACTGTGCTAGATAATTTATATTCCAAAAAAAAAAAAAAAACTACCAAATTAAAAATGACACATACACAATAAATTTAGCATTTTATTTTACAATTTGTTGAGGTAACATATTGTGAGTAGTATAACATTATTTTTTTACGGGATCTTACCTTTACATCACTCCTATTATACATCGTTTACAATATATCATATCAATAATTGTGAAATTAATATGTTGGGCGATTATTGATTAGACTTATTGAAAAACAACTACACTAGATATTATGAAGAGTAAGATAACGTGGTTCCTTTCCCAGCACATGACTGACGTGGTAGGAAGCATCACTATAATAATAAAAAAAAATTTATAAAAAAAAGCAGAAATGAAGATACAAAAAAAATATGAAAAAAAGAATAAGAAATAAGATATTAATATTTTTCATTATATAAGTGTTTGGTTAGAATATGATAGAAAAGTGGAGACCTATTTTAAATTTCTATAATATCTTTGTATTGAATTAATTTTCTCTTATTTAATAAATTAGAAATATTAAGTTTTTAAAAATCATTTATGTAAGGTATTTTCATCATTTGTTATTTCAATTTTTGGAAGATTAAAAATGCTACATCTGAATAGAAAATATTTATATATTTTTTTAATACCTATTTCTTATATACTTTTCTACTCTCTAAAAAAAGGAGAAAATATATATTTGAGAAAAAAATAATTTATTTATGAAAAAGAAATGAAGAAAGTAAACCTATAAATAAGAGGGCATACAAGGATTTCCCTTCTCAGCAAGGAAGTTAATACCGTACCGGAGACTGTACCGGTTTGGCCATCAGTACAATATATTTCGGGTACCGGTCAAAACCGGTGTACCGTTTCGGATTTACTACTATTTTATATATATTATACACACACACACACACACAAAATCTCTAGAACTATGTTTACAAGATTATCCACTATTTTTCTGGCCAAGAGGCATAGGAATTACAACACTAAGGAACAACTTTGCCGAGGCAATTCATCATTAGAGAAAAGTTATAGATGCACAACAAATATAAATTGGTCTCATTTTCCTTTAGTGGAATTAAATAAACATAATGTTGAAATTGTCTCTCCAAGGAAAGAAACAACCCCCTTATAACAAATGAAAGTAAACCAAAATTAATTTTAAAAAAAAAGAACAAATGAGAGACACAGAGCAGCTGAGAGAGAGCGTGAGAGAAAGAAAGAAAGAGGGCTGTGCGGTTGAGACTTAAGGTTAGAATTAGGTTTGGCACAATTACCATATTGCCCTTGAAAATTTGTCAAAATTACAAAAAAAAAAAAAAGTGGCTTGGAGTGTTTCGGCCTGGTATGGCTGGTACGCGTTCGGTACAGCTGGTATATTTTTCAGTATGAAACAAAGGAGTACCTGTACCGGTGTACTGGCCAGTACGGTACGATATCTGCTTCACTGCTTCTCAGAGAAGGTAACATTATAATCCACCCTTTTATAAGGCTTATTTTTATTTCACTTTGTACTCTCCTTCCATCCAAATTGGCAATTCGATAAAACCTCATTGTTAAGGTTTTGAAAGAAGAGGGTTAGATATGAGATAAGAGATCATACAAGATGATTTTCCTTCTCAAAGAAGGCAACATGATAATCCACCCTTTTATAAGGCTTATCATTATTATTATTTTCCACTTTGTACTTTCCTTCCATCCCCCTCCATCCAAATTGGCAATTCGATAAAACCTCATTGTTAAAGTTTTGAAAGAAGAACGTTAGATATGAGATGTGACTGAAAAAACTTTTTCCCGACACCAATAAAGATTTAGTTCTAGCATTTTTTCTTGGCCGCTACCTTTCCTTGACTCCTAAGAATATTTCTAATTTTTACAATGAATCAATGATGTATAGTAATTCTTTCAACTTTTTTCTATTTCTTTTTTTTGGGTTACAGATTCCTGCAAGCATGAAATGAACCATTTAAACTTTTTTGAGAGGTGAATGAAAGCAAGTAGTAGCATTTTTTGCTGATTGTGTCCAAGCAAGTTGAATGGTATCTACTTTCTTAATAAAAAGAAAAGTACACTCTCAAAAGCCTCTCTTTTTAATCGAAAGTTTATTATGGTTAAGCTTACGTGATTTGAAAAAAATTCCTCACTGCGCCTTTTTCAAAATAATCAGTTAATCACTGTTAAGTGTATTACATACTTTTTGCAAGGAGTGAAGGCTTTTCTAGTTTCTAGGATGAAATTCAATGCTTGTAACGTTAATACCACGTAATCTAATATAATTTTTGCCATAACTCACTAAATGATGAATAGTGAGTGGTAGAGAAAAAGTAGTAGATTCATTTTCGCTACTCACAACTCATCACATGACGAGTTGTGGTAAAAATTGTATAAGTTTCTGTCACCTTATAATTTTTCAATTCAACACTTCAGTTTGCAATTTTGTTTTTTGGGTTTTTCCTTATAATAATATAATAAAGTTTGAAGGAAGAAACAAGTTTAGATTCAAATATGTTTGGAGTTATTTTTCTTTCCAGCGATACTATGAGTACAACATTTTTACAATAATTTTATAACAAAGTCTAGTTGGTAAGTTTTTATTAGTTTCATTTATGTCCATCACAGACATTACGTTTTTAACTTATCTTTAATAACTCATCACATCTAAGATTTGTTGTAAACTTGTAAAAATTTTATGTCCATAATTTTATTCTTCTCCTCCAAGTCACTATGTGGCGATTGAAAAGATCATCCGTATATAGTTTTAGTTGCATTATTTTTAACAAGTTATATGATTTGTTTAAGTAATAAAAATAAATAATCTAAAATCCTTACGTAATGGGTTTGAGGAGATTTCTCTAAAATTTGGAGCTCATTTTTGTCCATCGAAAGAAATATATATATATATATATATATATATATATATATATATATGTATGTATGTATGTATGTATGTAATGTACAAACATATAAGCAGGAAAAATATTAAGAATATGAAATAATTGTTGTAATCCCTTTAGTTAGGTAGTTAGCTAGTTGGTTGAGATTAGGATTATGATGAGTTAGTTAAGATTTGAGCACATGTATCTCATTTAACACATGGCTTAATTCATAGAGCACATGTTAAATTAACTAGCCAATTATCTTGAGCCATGTGGGCCAATAACATTAGAACTAGCCCCCTATAAATACATAATTGTAATTCAACATTAGATATGAATTGAAGAATAAACCAATTTCTTAGTGCATTAGTGCATTTGTCTCTCTCTTTTAATCTCTCTATTTCTCTATGGAGGATGACTATCTCGAACTAAATCAATTTCCATACAATTTCCATCAATCCCCCCACAATTCATACCCATCCCCATTAAGAACCTCTAGGTTCCTAACAACAAACAATCTGATTTTGTGCCAATATGAGAAAAATTCACATGATGTAATCTTTTGTCAAGTATCCCATCAATTTAAAATAAAAACATGTAATTAATTTAAAAATATTTCAAGTCCTAAATCTACTATAGCCTATTATATTTAACAACTCTTAAAACTACGTCAAATGAAATTAATTGAAAATTAAGATTTTTTATACGATTGATTCATCGTAGAAGTTTCTGATGTCATGATGTCATCGTATATCATATTTTCGATAAATTGTGATCTTCATTATCATTGGTAGAATTTGGAAAAGCAAATATCACGGATTAGCAAAGCTAATCATGCTTCACTCTTCAAAGAAATGCAAATTAATTTCTACAAGGTCAATGATTCAATGCTTGAAGAGCTAAGCAATGAGATTTAATAATAAATAAAAAAAAGTCTTTCACGTTTGTCCTTCATTGTTGATTTTTGTAATCTCTTAAGAGTAGAATCTCATGCTCTATCATATAAAATTTTTTAGCTATTTTCGTATAAGAATTTACTTTTTTTTTTAATATAATCTTATTTTACATACTCACATTTTAAACAATCTCACATCATATCAGATTATCTATTTTATATTATATTTCATTATTGTTTCTGTTTATTCATTATTTTATATTATTTTTTAATATATATTTTATTTTACATACTCACATTCTTGTTTTTTTTTTCCTTATTATTTCTCTTTATTCATACACAACTGTTAGGTTTTAAGACCTTGGGACTAATGTATTAGAACTTCAATGTGTATTTGTGTATTGTGTTGGCAAACTATGATCAAAACATAGAGTCTAGGTTTAGGCTTGCTCAAAGTATGTTTTGTTGTAAAGTTGGAATCGAGTGATTGCAGAAATTATTGGCCACATTCTGTAAGGCTCGTCAATCGAAGATTAGACTTGATCGATCGAGATTCGTGCAGTTTATTTTTTCTGTAGAATTTCCAACTCAGCCTAAGCCTGTTTGATGTGTAGGGTTTTATGTTTTATGTCTCATATAAAAAAAACTCTAGCTACGTTTTAGAGGCTTTTGATATGCTGTGTGTTTAAATCTCTTGTGAGATCTAGAGGTGTTTACCTTCATACACACTTAAGGTTATCGAGATCATGATTGATGTCAAAAGCTTGGTGATCGTTTCAGTTGCTGCACAAAGAACATTTAAGAAAGTCAAGATTCACAAGTAGGAGAACTTGTGATTGCAGTGGATCAAAAAAAGAAGTAGTCCGTGGATTCGGAGCTGTCACATGGTCGTGGTAGTAAGTTTTCTACTCGAGGTAGTAATAGGATGTTAGTGGTCTAAGTTTTATTGTACAAACTTCAATTCTTTCATAGTGGATCTGTTTTACCTTGAGGATAGCTAGGTTAAATCTTCCCCAGGTTTTTTACCGGTTTGGTTTTCTTGGATCATTAGATTTTTGTGTTCTTTATATTTTTGCATTATATTTGTTTTACATATTGTGATTCAACCTAGTGTTAATCAACAAACTTGTTAATCAACTTGAGATAATATTAGGTTAATCATATTGTGTTAAGGGGTCTAAATCTCAACAACAACAACCACAATCTATCCTATTCCTTCATCTTCGAGATATGTAAAAAAAGAATAGAAGAATAAAAGCAAAATGAATAGTGTTAGTGTAAATTTATACTGTTATTGTAGTAATTATGTAGTTTTACATAACTTTGCATAATCTGATGTGGGTGAATTTTGAGCTAAGTTGGCTAAAATGTGATACATTTTTTTTATAATACAAGCACCGATGCCAGTGTTCTTAGAGAGAATTTGTTCTTTAAATCCAACAATCCAAGAATTCATTGACAATTGTGCTAGATTTTTTATAGTTTATACATTAACTACAATTTATTACCTCTCAACAATTGTGATTTTTTTTTATAAAAATTTTGTTATGTGATTAGGCTTATTGAAAAACAACTGTACTAGATGTTATGAAGAATGGGATAGCATGCTTCTTCCTTTCCCGGTACATGACTGACATGGTAGGAAGGATTAAAAAAATAGAGAGAGAGAGAGAGAGAGAGAGAGAGAGAGAGAGAGAGAGAGAGAGAGAGAGAGAGAGAGAAAATATGAAAAAGATGAAAAAGAAAATATTAATGTTTTTCATTATATTTGGTAAGAATGATGAAAAAAATGGAGAGAAAACATATCTTATTTTAAATTTCTAGTATTCCTTTGTATTGAATTGTTTTTTAATAAGTTAGTAAGATCTAACATTGTTAAAGCAATTACGTATGGCATTTTTCCTCATTTTTTCTTTCAATATTTGGAAGATTAAAATGGTACACTGAATAGAAAATAATTTTTTTTTCACCCATTTCTTCTACTTTTCTACTATATCAAATAAGAGAAAATATCTATCCTATTCTCAATTTTTTCATCACCCTTTTCAAATGCACACTTAGTTATAGAAGGATAATTATTGAGTACTTCCGGAGTATCATAAATGCATACTCTCCCTTCTCACATAACTGTGGGACCCAATCCTACTAATTAAATTTATGGTTGAACCCACAATTCATGTGAAAGAGAGGGGTACGCATTTAAGCTACTCTCAAAGTATTCAATAATTTTCCGTTATAGAATATAGTACCTATGGAATGTTGGAGTTAGGGATATAGCTATATATATTGATCCCACTGCAAATTAGTAACCTATTAATCATTAGAATAATATATTTATAATTTTTTTATATATAAAAAAGTAAACCTTTGGGGTAAGGGATCTTATTACAGTTTTGCTTCTTAGAGAAGGCAACATGATAAACCATCCTTGCATAAAGTTGATTATATATTGTCGATCAACCTCAGTTGTAAAATATTTCACATAATATCTAAACTTTTATACTAAATGTCCATAATTTACGTATGATATATTAATTTGAACACTATTGGATATGAAACAATCAAAACCTCTTTATTTAATAAAGCCTCAGTGTTAATTAAGTTTTTTTTTTTTAGAATACTAAGTATTTTAACACACACACATAAGGGGAGAGGGAAGAAGGTTTTAAAGAAACTAAAATAGCTTAACTTTTAGATATACAATATAGACTTTAAACTTCTATAACTTACACTCATTTTCCAATGTATTAATTAAGGTTTTGAAAGAGTTAAATACGGGATATGATCTAAATTTTTATACAAGATGTCCATATTTTACGCATGATATATTATTATGAACACTATTGGATATGAAACAATCAAAACCTCCTTGAAAATTAAAAAGACTCCGTGTTAATTAAGGTTTTGAAAGAAGAGTTAGATACAAGAATCACGATATGATAGAAGATCTTTTTCCCAACACCAATGATAATGAAGATCTAGTTCTACATTTTCTTTTGACCGCTGCCTTTCCTTGACTTCTTCCAGCAATTTTCTATTTTCTTCAAATGAATCTATGATAAATAGTAGTAATTCTTACAACTTGTCTTTTTTCTTTTTATGGGTTGCAGATTCTTGCAAGCATGAAATGAACCATTTGAACTTTTCTGAGAGATGAAATTAAAGCAAGCAGCTGTAGCATCTCTCTTTGCTGATTGTGACCAAGCAAGTTGAATGGTATCTACTTCACAAGCAAGTTGAATGGTATCTGCTTTCTAAATAAAAAACAAAACTACACAGCAAAAGCCATCTTCTATAGAAGTTTACCCTGGTTAAGCTCACGTGATTTGAAATAACTCTTCATTCTTAAGATAATCATTATTAGTTAATCATTGTCAAGTGTAGCACCAATTTTTTGGGTGGAGTGGAATCTTTTCTAGTCTCCAGAAGGAAATTCAACGCTGCAGTTACCAATTTTCTTTCTATAATAAAGCTTGTAAAAATAGTTTGTAAGAAATCTATATATATACACACACACAAATATAAACAGAATAAAGAGTGTAATTTTTTGTCATGTATCCATTTGCAATTAAAAAAAAAAATCCAACTCATTGAAAAATATGTCAAGTCCATCTAAATCTGCTATTGCCTATTTAAAACTATTTCAAACTAATTTGAAACAAATCTAAATTTTGAAACTTATTATTAATGATGTATAAATCTAAATTTTTTTATTATATTATTAAAACCAGTTGTATGTTCATAATAACTCAAATTTCTTTAATATTGTGAAATATAAACATTATATAAAATTCATTTCATCGTAAAAAAAAATCAGGTTAAGAAATAACAAACTATTTTCTTCTTCTTCTTCTCTCTATAATAAAACAAGTAAGAAAGAACAAATTGTCTACATAACATATTAAAACGGAATCTTAATAAAGGATCAAAATTAGATTTTAATTGTATTTTAATTTTTGTGTCCAGTGTCATTTCAATTATATTTCATATGCTATAATTCAAAAAAAAAAAAAAAATTCACGGTCATCTAAAATTACTTCTCTAATCCACTTAAAACTATATCTTCAATATCAATTTGAAACTAATTCAAATTTTCATATAAAAACTTAATGTTAATTTAAGAATAAATTTAAATGAAAATTTTTATTATGTTTTAAACAATTAAACAAGTTATAGTCAAGTGCCTTGTAGTTTAATTAACACTTTCTGATATTTACAACGGAAGCTTTAGAATTCAAATCTCCCATTTCCTTGTAACAATTGAATTAACAAAAAAAAAAGGTTCATTTTCAATATCTTTTAATTATAAGTCAATAACTCATAACTCAATATTCATAACTTATTTGAAAAAAAAAACGTAAATATTAAGTAAATTCATTACATCAGAATGACAAAATTTACATTAAGAAGTGACAAATCACCTTTGTCTAGGATTCAAATTCCCATATCCCAACTATCGAATAATTTGTATACTCTACCAAATAATATACTAACAATGCCTTTTCAAGAGTTGACAAAAAACATCGACAATATTCAACTTACGTATGCATTTAATATGTATGGTGGTGTTGTTTTAAATGCGTATCAAGCAATTATTCAACAAGCTTTTGGTTTTAAATCCTTAAACCAAGCAAGAACCTAAAAGACTACGGCCTCTATATGGTGGAATTTTTCACATCAGAAGAGAGAGGGAGGATATGGAAGTTAGAACAATTACAACCTTACATGGTGGTAGTGAAAAAATAGTTCTTCATGACATCAATTACAACTTCTAGTTTGGGAATCTTCCTCTTGCTGGGGTCTCTTTTCAGCACCAACGAAACATTCATGGTTTGAAATCCAGGAAACAAGTAATTTACATAACTTGATGAATCATAACTTAGAATATAATTATTGCACTATAAGAAAGTGGAAAGCTAGCATAGGATTTGACCTATCATTTTGGTCACGTTTTGTGTTTGTGGTGAACCAGGCCAATGTAACAAACTAGATCACCTGAGCAATGGATAATGATGCGCATAGCTAGCATAGACTAGCTAAAGCTGCTCAATTATATTCTTGAATTCTTGTCACCAATATGCCGTTTTTTT
This sequence comes from Castanea sativa, assembly GCF_040712315.1. Lineage (NCBI taxonomy): Eukaryota > Viridiplantae > Streptophyta > Magnoliopsida > Fagales > Fagaceae > Castanea > Castanea sativa. The sequence continues at coordinate 51,956,187 of NC_134015.1, forward strand.
GGCTGTAAAGGAATAAGAATTTTGCATGGAAAATGTTCATTGTGATCCTTTTTTGTATACTTTCGTTTATTACTTTAGGAAGCTTATGTAGTATTTATTATAAGCCACATCCAGAGAATATCTGATAATTCATAGATTCCTTTCTACTTTGGTCATTGTCATTTTATTTGAACTTCATTCTCTGTATTTGGGGACATTTCTTCTTAGCTCTACGGCCATGGGTTCCATGACTTCCCAACCACTCATTTGGGCCTCCCCCATTTAGTGGAATAGATTCTGAATTTTCCCAAGAAAATTGTTATTGTTAATTTTGTGTTACTTTCAAAACAGATTTATGGTCATATTATCCTTAAATTAATTGTTGAGTCAATATCTTTCAATGAGAGCCAAGGTCAGAAGACTCAGAATTTAAGCTTGTTTGAAGTTTTGATTATGCATAAAGTCCATATTAATGTACCGAATGGGGTTGAAAGTAAAATCAAGATACATATATATATTTTTTGGTTGTAAAAGGTCCCTTATGAGATTTGCATAATAAAAAAACAATAGAAAGTTCGGAAATAACTTTAAGCATTATGCAAAGAGGAAACTAGGAAAATATGAACTTGTTATATATTTGATTGCTTTCCCTACAATGAATGGCATTTCTTATATATCTTAAGAGAGAAGCATGAATACAAATAACGAAATCCTCTAGTACATTAGGTGGCATAGAGAGAAGACTGGTATATATCTAAGTGCCCTTCTATTACATGTATATTTACAACTTTATTGTTATCTACCACGGTTAATAATTCAAAAGTATTTTTATTTATTTACAATGTATAATCTTTCTGGCATATCGCCTCGTATACTCTATGATGCAAGTAATTTTTATCTCATTCGAGCCAGGTTGGATCGGATACCCTCTAGATAGGTTCAAATTGCCATCCTTGTGGGTTTGGATAGATTATCTCCACCGTCCTCCTTTCCTTCCTTCTTTTTATTATGCTTTATCAAATCATGGAAAATCTCAATCCTCCAATGCTAGTCTATGTTGTATGTATATATGCATATATATTAAAAAAATAAAAAGATTGTAATATAGTGAGCCACTCAAGTGGGGTCTTGGGCCCACTTGAGCAAGACCTATGTGGTTCAACTTTTAATTGGCAAATAGAACAATTTTGAAGTGTCAATTAGTAAATAAAGCACCTTTTGAAGTACCGTTTGGTGAGGGGACAAGCCTACTCGAGCAAAGTGATTGTAGGGGTTAAGCAAAGCCTAATTTAATTGAGCGAATTGACAATTGCAGTAAAAGGTGGCTCATTAAAGCCCACTCAAGCAAACCCTTCGCATAGTAGTTTTTTTTTTTAAAATTTATTTTGCAAAATACAATTTTTGTTGTTTGAAATGGCTAGAAAGTTAAGGTTTTGTAACTATTTTTTTTTTTTTTTAATGTTTGAATCAATTAAGGTTACTCTCTAACGGTGCCTATTAAAGGGCCACACCTCAATAACTTTTCTTATTATAAAAGTTTTTTGTAAGAATTCTCGAATGCTACTTCCTGTAGAATTTTCAATTTTTTGCTTAGTTGCATCACAAGGACAAATTTATAGTCACCATTGAGTAAAACTTATGATGGAGACAAGTATTGTCTAAGAACAATGCTGATTCATGCCTCTAAGCCATTATCTTTTGTTTGATTTATTGTTTCTTTCCTTGTTTTACCCCTTTGATTTTTCAACAGTTTATCCATTCTATTTACTTTCTAACCAAACATTACCTAAAAGAAAAGTAAAAGTAATCTTTAAGTGAATTTTATTACCAAAGTTCAATAAATTTTAAGTACTATTCAGAATCAATTTTAACTACTAAATATTAAATAAAAAAAAAGATTAAAGAAGGATGTCTCTAAAAAAAGATTAAAGAGAGTGACATGATTTACTTTTAAAATATTGAAAAGAGATTAAAGAAAAAAAGAGTGTATAAAGAGAGAAGATTGTGAGAGTTGCCGAAACGATTGGAGCGGCGGTGACTTTGGGGAGGTTCACGTGGATCATTACCATGGTCAACATGTAATTGTACCCCACCTAATGTACCCCACCAAATTGGTTAGCGTGGTCAACATGTAATTGTAGTAAACTGTAAATGTACATTTCAAATTATTGTTATTGATTTTGTTTTCTTTTGGGTCAGATAGCAACACCAAGGTTAGTGATAATAAGAACAAAAACAACCAGCACACCCTTTGAGCGTTACTCCATAAGTATAAGTTTTTGTGGGTACAGAAAATAAGGGTTAGAGTTTAAGTTTTCAAAAGGGAACTTCATACGTATATATATTTAGATTAAATTAGAGTAGAATTTCTATACGATATAAAAAAAACAATAAAAACAAATAATATAAAAATCATCATAAAATAATATCTAAATCAATTTGACTCTACTAGTTTTAGAACCACAAATTATTCTATAAGTTTTTTGCAATAATTCTAACGTAACAGATTATGAGTGACCATTTATTCTTTACTAATCGCATTCTGTCATGTTACAGTTGTGACAATAAGTGAAAAAAATTTTCTTCTTAGATTTTTCTTTGGTTGTTGCTTTCATTTGTGTCTTCCTCAGATACAAACTTTGAATGCATATACACCACATTACGTTCAAATCATATTTAATTAATGCAGACTCATTCTGTTTCCTCTTACCTAATTTTGGGTCCATCTATTAACATTTTGTCCCAAATAACTAACATTTAATCCACGTGGGCGTGCTGCTTCGTGCATCACGATTTCCTTCCATTTCCCTCTCATACAATAAGGAACACTCCAAAGTTTCAAACTCTACTTTCGCGGGTCACGTTTAATTACAAGTTACAGCCTAAGTACATTGTAGAAGAATTAGAACTTGGTAATTAAGCTGAGCATTCCTTAATCCATATTAATAAGAACGTGGTGAGATTTTGAGAAGCTGTCTTTGATTGTAGAACTAATCAATTTAGTGAATAATAAAGAAAAATTGAAGAGGAAATTCACATAAATAATTTTATGTGTTTTTACGGTGCGCTTATATTGATGAAAGTGGTGATACAAACAAATAGAGTTTAGTATACATATAGAACTTAATTTTTTTAATGAAATTGGACAAAATGTTTGAATTAAATAAATTGAAATCTAGATGACTTAATTGAATGAAAATAAAATTAGAGGACCGAAATAAATTTCAATCTAACTTAGAGGGTGCAATTCATTCTATCACCAAACACACTTGGCGTGATGGTCTCTTTATAAGTATAAGTGCATATGAGATATGAATGGGTAAGGATTAAGGTTCAAAGTTTAAGTCTCCAAGAAAAAGTTTCACACACATACACTTAAATTAGGTTAAAGTAAAATTCTATCTCAATTTATTTATTTATTTAAATTCTCAATGTACTTTCTCAGGTCTCTATAAATATTACATTTTCATTCATAATGTAAGTCAGTCTTTCTAACTAAAGAAAAATTTATTGCTACCTTGTAGTTTATTTGGTTTATGTATAATTTTCTAAAGTTTTTTTTAGACACAATTGTATTTTTGCATAACTTTTTTTTTGAGGGGGCCTAACTTATTTTTTAAGTTACATGAACCAACACAAACAAATTATACCAAACCAACAATAACCACCCCCCCCCCCCCCCCAAAAAAAAACCTAAAGAAGATCTTCATAAATTTATATATATATATATATATATATATATATATATATATATATATATATATATATATATATATATATATATATTTCTTGGCCTTGAAAATTGAAATGTACCTACCTTATTAGAAGACTAGCTTCAATTTCCCTTTTGCATGATCATATGAGTATATATTATATCCTTGATTGAAGCTAAATGGAGTTGACTTGTTCCTGACAATAACTTCCAGTCGTTCCACGTTGCGATTTTAAGTTTGCAATCATCTTTTAAAATTTTGAAAAGGACATTTTGAAATTTCTTCCGATATACCTGTAATGATGCAACTATTTTCTGTTATTTTTTTCCCCCTATAATGCAGCCATATTTGGAGTCAAAGGTCATTGCTTGTAAAATAAATCTACTCGTCATTTTGGTTCACCAACGATCCCCTTATCTACTTTAATTACAATATATAATGTGGACATCATTTCCCCCCTACGTGTTAATCTTAATCACCATATATGATAAGTGGTACGTAAAAGTCATTACTATAACAAAAATATTCTGAAAGAGATTTAAAAAAAAAAAATCTAATGGAAAACTTCATTTTTAAATTTAATGGCAATCATTTTAGCTCACATCCCACAAAGATTACAATATAACAAACGTACTGATATGAGTACCATCATTTTCAATTAGATTCACCACTTTTATTCTAGACCAATCATAGTAAGTAATATTCGGCGTTACTAAAAAATATATATAAAAAATATTGTATATTTGGACTTATTGATACCGGAATACATTCAAGGCAAACTTTTCTTATAACATAGAAATAGATCCCTTATTAGAAAAAAATAAATATTTACCATCTATTTAAATATATAAGAAAATAGAGAAAAAAAATGTAATATACAAGAATGGAAAATATCCCCCGGAACACTTAAAAGGCTCTTTTACCCTTCTAAGTACCAAGACACTAAACCTAAGTCTGAATTTGATTTGTCTAATCTAGCTAGGTCCAATTAACGATGGTGAATCGATCGAATACACGCTTACTTACTCTGAGTTTGTTCTTAATCCACTCGCAACACTACCAATTCCAAGAGAGAGGACAACAATCCAAGGTGTTGCCATTGTAGGTTAAATCTTTAGAGTTGGTGCCTTGGTTTGTGGGTTAGGAAGAGATACCGTGGGTTGTGTTTATTTATTTATTTATTGATTATTTGTTCTTTAGATTTTGATTTATTGTTACTTGAGGTTATGGAGATTGTTGTAGTATTGATTTTGTTTTGGTTGTGACTTAGGGCTTAAATTTTCTAAAATTTTCAATGTAATTTTTGGTATCAAAATTATAATAAAAAAATGGATTGAGTAAAAAATAAAAATATTTTGATAAAATTGCTAAACAGGTTGTTTTTTTTGACACAGCTAAACAGGTTTTTTAAGAGGAAAACACACTAAAAAAAAGTTTTGAGAACAAATTCTCGAAATAATAATCTTTTTATTTTTATTTTGAAAACACAAAACTACATCCAAATCCTTGATAGCTACATTGTTTGTTCTTGTTCAATAATTCATATAACCAGTTTCTTTCTTTTATAAAAGTAGTAACAAATTAACAATTGTATCTGGAAGTCATGAGGTGTAATCACAAGATTGGATTTCAAACAGCATGTTTTTAAGGACAATGACCATCACGTGATCTATTACGTATCAGTTTTTGATTGGCTAAATTGAACACTTTCATCAGAAACTTTTGAAGACGAGGGAAACCCCGTGTTGAATCTGCTATCATTTGCTTGTCTCTTTAGTTTGAAGGATAAGGTGCCCAATCCTATGCTGTTATGTGGCTTTGCTCTGTGGTTGACTCAAGAAAAACCTTGCTTGTGTCGGGTAAGGCTACTAGCTAGAGACTACAAGTGTACCTCTTCAACCATACTAGCTGACAAAGAGAGCTTTGTCATGATTTCAGAATTTTTTTTTAATACTTCAAAAATATGTCTTTGAGTGTCATATATTTTATTGGATTTTGCTAATATATGTCCTAAGGCACACAATAATTAATTATTTTTAAAAATATTTTCTCGGGAATTGAAAAAGTATTTCAATTCCTGAGAAAATATTTCTAAAAATGAATGGCTTAATGTGTGCAATGTGTACCCTAATGACACACATTAACTGGACCCTATTTTGTTTACGGCCTCATATTTGGAAAAAAGAGAATGATTATGTTAGGTTGACAACTAACATTAGGGGTGGCTCTACATTGAAGTTAGGGTCAGGAGACAGAGGCACTGTTAAACTAGGTTTAGGGATGGAGCCACTGTTAGACTAGGGGGCAACATTGAAGCTAGGGTCAGGGTTGGAGCCATTGTTAAATTAGGGGCAATGCCCCCTATATTTTTTTTTAAAATTATTATTATACATATGTGTACTAATTTTAGTAATTTTGTTCTATAAAATTACATTTTGCTCCATTTAAACAATATCATTGATTCTTTTAAGAGTAATGCTATACTCACAAATTTTTTTACAGCAATTTTACTAATTGTTTTGCTAACAAATTCTTATTGGTTCGCATATAGGCTCATCACTTACATCATTTTTTTTCTTATTAATAATTACTCATCACATCAACAATATATAAAAAAGTTTGTAACTCTAGCATTTTTCTCATTTTAGTGTCCATAAAAAAAAATCTATAGATCTAAAATCTAAAACAAAATATATAAGCCCAAAAAAAATTAGCTTAACAAAAAAAGTTAATAATAATAAAACTAAAAAAAATTAAGCTCAATAAACTAATTTTATCCAAAATAAACAACCCTACCCTTTAAAAAAATTCTAAGCAAAAATAATATTATCCTTACCCATGCAAAAAATACCGCACACAGTGAACAATAAAGCCGCTTCCTTTAACCCAAAGTTCTGGTTTCATCCCTAGTTAGGGTAGTCACATGAGTGACAAACCGCCCTGGCTTTGAAAAAAAATATAATTATTATATATAAATGGATCCGTTATTCATACACATTGAAGCATATTTGGCAATTATGACTAGCATCAGGGTGGCTCTACATTGAAGCCAAGATGGTCACATGAGTGATAGGAGCACCCTGACCTTGAAAAAAAATTATTATTATATATAAATAGATTCATTATTCATACATGCTGAGGCGTCCTTTAAAAAACATATGGCAATTATGATTAGTCTATTGAGTATTTATAGTTGATTCCAAAATTTTGTAACTAAGATTTGATTATTATTAGTAGTAATTATGATTGAAAATAGAAGTTTTTTATACTAGAAGAAAAACTCACACCCAAATGAGAGTGAGTAGGTCAAAACTAAGCGTAGGAGTTGGAAGTGTTACTAAACCAAAAGGCCTAATATGTTTTAAGAAGAGTTGAAATTCGAAAAGCAATATTGCACTACTAAAGTGCTGAAATTTGACAAAAAAATGTTCTCCCAAAAGGAATCGCAACAATCCCTCCCTCCGCCCCCCCCCCCCCCCCCCCTCTCCTTTTTCCCTGTTTCCATTTTATTTAATTCGGATTGCTAGAATATATAGCAGTTGAAGAATGTGCCTATATCATATGTATTTGCATGCACAATCAAATTGATTATTCAATTAATTGGCAAAGTCGTGTATACCATGTTCTTAAAACAATGGTCAAAAAGAACAGTGAAAGTGTCTTTCACAGGCAAAAAATGGAATCATGTGGCACTACTAGGAGGTTGCTGATGAAGGAGAAGTTGAAGATTTTTTTTTTTTTTACACTAAAAAATATTGATGACTACATTATAATTGATTTTTGGCTTAAAAAAACATAAAGATTTCTTTGGCTAATAAAATTAATAGAATCCCCTTCCCTTTTTCTCTCTCTCTCGCTCTCTCTCTTTGTTATATATATAGACACAAACTACTTGCATACCAGTGCTTTATAGTTTTAATGATATATTTATTCAAAATAATCCACTCGCAAGCAATACTTTTCAATATATATATATATATATATACACACACACACACATATCTTAACAACTTAAACAATGTAATTCAAATGATAAAAAAAATATTGACTTTCGACAAAACCCAAAATCATTTGTTTATAAACTCGTAACATTATTTACTATAGTATTGAAAAGGATTTAATAAAAAAATAATCTTAAAATCATTTTTTTGTGCTATTGTGTGCTGGAGTCGTATTCGTATTGATGTTTCTAGTAAATTGTAGAACTTCTTGTTAAATAATTATTTTATAAGTGAGTGATTATATCTCTTTCAATTTATAGGATCAAAGCATTGCATATAGTAATACTTTTTTTTTTTTATTGAGGGAATAGTTATCCTTAATTTAATTCAAAGCGTTTTTTCCTTTCTCTTCTCATGCACATGCACGCACAAACACACACAAAATAAACAAAAAGTTTAGGGTCAAATCACACATGACATACCAATTGTTATTGTTATACCACAACTTTTACCCCCTTAAAATTGGGGTTGTTTTCTTTTTTTTTTTTTTGGTGAAAAAGGAATGATACTTAGATTAGATATTGATTAATCTGTTACAACAAAATTCAGCCGCATCAGAGGCTAGCAAATTGACCACCACAGGCGGCGGTACAACAAAAATAGCAAAAGAAGAGACTACACTTGAACCCAACTTAGCTAAAGCATCAGCACAACGATTAGCTTCCCGGTACACGTGTTGTATCCGTCTATTAGGAATTTCTCTGTAAAGGCTCCTGCAATCAGACAATAGAGGCTCCATTAACAGATTTGGAGTATCACTATTAATCATTTGTACTACACTTAATGTATCTAGTTCAACAATCAGGTTGTTAAGTCTCAGTTCCTTAGCAATGATTAAACCATCTCTAAGCGCCCATAATTCAGCAATAAAACTGTTAGTAGTTCCCAAGGCACGACTGTAGCCTTTAATCCAGTGGCCTGAGTGGTCCCGAATCACCCCTCCTCCACCTGCTCTGCCCGAATTTCCTAATGCAGACCCATCTGAGTTTAATTTAGCCCAACCACTAGGAGGTTTCTGCCAAGAGACAGGAATACAGGTCTTGGAAAGGAGGACTTTGGTCTTCATACCGATGGAGAAAAATTCAGCACTGCTTTGGATGCACTTCCTTTCAAGGTTCTTATTGGCTATCCCCGTTCTAAACACAAACTCATTCCTGTGGATCCATAACTGCCAAATGCTCATGATGAAAACTATCCTCCACGGAATACCCAAAAACTTTGAACAAATATCAGACTTGCAATTCACTTGCAACCACTCCGCTACTGGTTTGTTAAAGGAGTCCACAAGGCAGAGGGGAAACTCCAGTTTCTGCCAAAGCTGAGAAGCTGAAAAGCAACCCCGGAGCAAATGCTCTATGGATTCATTACCAACATTACAAATGGGGCATGCAGGGCTGAGGTTTAAACCCCTTGAACCCAAGACTTCACAGGTGGGAATGCTGTTATGTAGACACATCCAAAGAAAGAATTGAATTTTGGGAGGGCCATCCAATTTCCACACCCACGACACATTGTCCGTCCTCGGGTTCAAAGGATTTGAATCTCTAGCTAGAAGGTAGGCAGACTTAACAGAGAAACTACCATCCTTAGAGAAAGCCCAAGCAAGAGAATCCTTAGTGCTTGGAATATTTGAGAAAGGAGTAGCTTTAATAGTTTCAATGAGGTCACTAGGAAACTCAAAAGATAGATTATGCAGATTCCAACCAAGAGAGTTACTATGACATTGTTGAACTGTCTGCACTTCTTCATCTCTTGCAAGAGGTCCTTGGATGAGACTTCTAAGGGGACCCGTGGGAAGCCAAAAATCTTGCCACATGTTTACATCCTCACCATTACCAATGATCCATTTAAGGCCTCTCACATACACAGGACCACCAACTTTGCAAGCAGCCCAGATTTTTGAGCAAGGCCTAATTCTACCCTTCTCAGTCAGCCTATTGGAGGTTAAATATTTCTTTGATAACATTTGTGCCCAAGGAGAATCAGCTTCATTTGCAATCCTCCAACACAGCTTTGCAAGGAGAGCTTGGTTCCTACCCCTCATTTGGAACAAACCCAATCCTCCCCAGTCTTTAGGCATAGTGACAGTGTGCCAATTAACCAAGTGAAGATTCCTTTTTTCCTCAGTTGACCCCCAAAGGAAGTTCCTAATTAGTTTATCCACTGCGTTGCACACTTTAATGGGCAAAGCATGACACTGCATATAATAGTCAGCTATGGGAGAAGCAGCTGACTTAACAAGCACTAGTTTTCCTGCCTTGGACAGCAGCTTGGACTGCCAACCAGCCAGCCTATTCTGGATTTTTTCAATCACAAAATTGAAGGCATCACCATTCCTTCCTTGATGTAGGAGAGGGAATCCCAAGTACCTCCCTAAGTTTTGGGTTGCCAACATTCCAAGCTTTCTGCATATAGCATTTTTCTTCCTACCAGTCACATTGGGAGAGAAAAAAATCCGTGATTTATTGAGGTTAATTTTTTGACCAGCCATGTTACAAAAATTGTCCAACACCTCCACAATTGCAGCACAGTTCTTTGAATTTGCCTTTGAAAACAATATTAGATCATCAGCATAGAAAATATGAGAGAAACTTGGACAATTTCTGGATGCCTTGATCTTATCCCATCTTTTTTCCTCACAAAGAGCAGAAATATGAGCTCCCAAGAACTCCATACACAACAAAAACAGGTAAGGGGAGATGGGATCCCCTTGCCTAATTCCTCTAGATGGATGGAAGGAGTCCAACTTATTGCCATTAAACAAAATAGCTGTTGATGTAGTAGATACACAACTCATTATCAGGTTAACGATATTTGAAGGGAAACCAAAATGCTCCAAAACCATTTTTATGAAACTCCACTCCAATCTGTCATACGCCTTTTCGAGGTCTATTTTTACCACCATGAACCCCTCCCTCCCTCTTCTATTTTTAAGGGAATGGATAAGTTCCTGAGCAATAATGACATTGTCAGAGCCTCTCCTACCAGCTAGGAAGGCAGATTGCAGGGGAGAGATCAGAGAAGGGAGAAGGGGTTTTAATTTGAGGACCAGAATCTTAGTTACAATCTTATAGATGGTGGTACAAAGACTAATGGGTCTATAGTGACTCACCAACTCAGGGCCAATCTGCTTTGGTATAAGGGCTATTAAAGTTTGATTGAGATATTCTGGAATTTTCTGGGTTGTAAAGATTTCCTTCACTTCCCTTCTGACAGAATCTCCCACCAAGAGCCAGAACCTTTGGTAGAAACCAGCATGAAGCCCATCAATACCAGGTGCTTTAAAAGGTTTCATGGACTTAAGGGCATCCCATATCTCGGCATCAGAAGGGGGTTGGGCTAGCGCAAAGGTTTCATCCTCAGCCAGGGGCACACACCAATTAGCTTCCCAATCTGGGTTCAGAGTGCTATAAACTTGTTCAGATTGATACAATTTGTGATAAAAATCAACAAAAATCCTCTTCACCTCTCCAACATCGTGGACCCACTCCCCATGCACATTTTGAATGCAAGTAATCCTGTTTTTACTCCTTCTCACCATGGTTGAGAGATGAAAGAAAGATGTGTTACGCTCACCATTAATAATCCAATTTGTCCTGGCCTTCATTGCCCATAGCTCCTCCTCAAGCTATAGGATATTGTTATACTCATCAGAAAGCTGATTTTGCAAGTTGAGAAGGAAGTTGCAAGGCCTGTTGGCCAAAGCTTTCCGAATTCCCCCCAATCTCGCCATAATTCTTTTCTTCTTAGCAAAAACATTTCCAAAGACTTCCCTATTCCAAATTTTTGCTTTATTCACAAAATCAGATGTGGCATCAGCCAGTCTAACCCCTTGTCCCTCCCAAGCATCTCTTACAATGTTTGGAAAATCACTGTGGCTGATCTAAATTGACTGAAATCTGAAAGGCCTATTATGATGCTCACTCTCAACAGGCTTCAAATTAAATTGGGGTTGTTTTCATTTTGATCTTTTATCATTCTTCATGTATGTTATTTCATATATAACTATTCAAAAATTTTAATATTTTCCTAATATCAATTGGTGAGAACATGTTATAAACAATTATGTTAAGTTATGTAGCATAGCTGCGCTGGTAAAACCATACACACACACACATAACGAGAGAGAGAGAGAGAGAGAGAGAGAGAGGACTTAAGAACTTATTCTATTTATTTTTTGTTATATATTGGAAGCTAAATTTTATTACACACTCCTTATTGTACACTCTTGTACGCACACATTTTAGTTATAGTTGAGAAATAGTGAAATTATGTTTTTAAAATATGATTTTAACTAACATGGTATCGTGTATCACGTACACGATGTGTAATTATCACCACTCTATATTTTATAATTTATATGCTAACAAAAGAGGCCAAGGATTCGACCCCGTATATAAGGCAGGACATTTAGATTTTAAGTTATTAAATTTCTTAATTCCATCCAGCAAGTAAAACTTTGAACTCCATGTTCATAGGTAATAGCTTAAAGCCAAGTCCAGTCGTACCACTAGCTAGCTCAGTTTAGTGGAGGATGGTGGGTATGTTCCTAAAAGTTAGAATTTGACTCACTTTCGGTCCTCCATGGCCTTTCCTTTGTTTTTTCGTGACCCTCACAAAAATCAAAATGCGCATTCCTTTTAACCAAAATCAGCAAAGCTCCACTCTCTCATGCAGACTGGATTCAATGATTCCATCTATTGCTCTTCTATATATATAATTTGATGGTAAAATATGATGAAACTTTCATAATCCAATGGCCATCGTAAACAAAAGTTTGGATCATCATGTTGTTCATCTTTTTATCTTCATGATCCACCTAAACCTAATAGGTCAAGTTCATTTAGATGATCATGTTGCTACGCGTTTATAAAATTTGAAAGAATCAAAACTTTATTGTATTGTAATTTATACATAATTGATAGAATAAAAGTGGAGTGGGGGGAGGAAAAAAGAAGAAGAAAAAGACAAGTTTACTGTGTGAAAAGAAAGAAATTTCTAGAGAGAATTTCTGAACTAATTCTAATTCATTGAAATCAGATAATGATAATTACAAGCTATAATTGCTATATATATACATGTATACAAGAGAGTAAAATGGGCGCCAAAATACTCTGCTCTAACTAACTTTCTAACAGCTATCTAAACACTATAACTACCACCACTTGTAACTACACCAATGAATACATGACAGCTGGAGTTCTAAACAACCAAGTCACATGCATCTTTTCTTCACACGTGCTGATACACCAATTTGTACTGTGTCGTTTTCCTTCTCCTGTTTTGATCTTGAATGTCGTTTTGCCTTTGTTTCTTTGTGCTGTTTACTGCTTGCATCAGTCTCAACACTCCCCCTCAAGTCATGAGCCTTAGGTTCAGTGACTTGGACTAAGGAAGCTGACTTCACTTGCCTTGGAATGAAAATATCCCTTAGACCCAATTTGATTGATAATCGTGCAAAAGATGAATACCCCAAAGCCTTGGTAAAGATGTCAGCCACTTGTGAATTAGTAGCTACATGAAAAGTCTTAATCATGCCTTCCATAATTTTATCTCTCACCAGATGACAATCCACCTCAATGTGCTTTGTCCTCTCATGGAAGACCGGATTGGCAACTATGTATAATGCTGCCTGATTATCACAAAACAACATAGTAGCCTTAGAATGATTGACCTTCAAATCCTTAAGTAGTTGCAAAATCCAAGTGATTTCACAAGCTACACTAGCCATTGCCCTGTACTCTGCCTCAATTGAGGATCTTGACACCACCCCTTGCTTCTTAGATCTCCAAGACACTAAAGAATCACCTATGTAGACTGCATAACCAGTTAAGGATCTTCTGGTGTCAGGGCAGCCTGCCCAGTCAGCATCACAGAAGGCCTTAATGTGCAAATTTGAATTACTTGGAAAGAAAAGACCCTTGCCTGATGAACCCTTGATGTATTGCAACACCCTATTAGCTGCAAGCAAGTGAGGTTCTCTTGGCTGAGATACAAACTGACTCAACCTATGGATAGCATAGGTAATGTCAGGCCTGGTTAGGGTCAAATACAACAATCTTCCAATTAGTCTTCTGTACAGTGCAGGATTCTCAAGAAGCTTGCCTTCATACTTAGATAATTTCAGATTTTGCTCCATAGGAAACTTGACAGGTTTAGAACCAATGAATCCTGTATCCTTTAGAATTTCTAAGGAATACTTTCTTTGGTTTAAGCTAATCCCTGCTTCAGTTCTAACTACCTCAAGTCCTAAGAAATACCTCAAAGTACCAAGGTCCTTTAAACCAAACTTAGCATCAAGCACCTTCTTCAAAGTAGCAACACAGGTGGGATCATTTCCAGTCAATAAAATGTCATTTGCATATACCAAGAGAACTGTAAAAGAAGAACCTTGAGTATGTGTAAACAAAGAGTAATCTGATCTGAATTGAATGAATCCCATCTGCAAAATAGTGGTTGAAAACTTATCAAACCATTGTCGAGAGGCCTGTTTAAGACCATAAAGACTTTTATTCAACTTGCAAACCAGATTAGTCGCCCCCTTGCTGTGAAACCCAGGTGGAAGACACATATAAACATCCTCAAGCAAGTCTCCATGGAGAAATGCATTGTTAACATCTAATTGATACAAGGACCACCTGTTCACAGCAGCCAAAGAAAGAACAAGCCTGACAGAAACAGACTTGACAACAGGTGAAAAAGTCTCAGAATAGTCCAATCCAAGCTGCTGAGTGAAACCCTTGGCAACTAAGCGAGCTTTGTACCTTTCAATTGAGCCATCAGCATGATACTTGATCCTATACACCCATTTACAACCAATGGGAGTCTTGCCAGGAGGTAGAGTAGTCAAAGTCCAAGTGTCATTGAGTTCCAAAGCATGAATTTCCTTGTCCATGGCATCCCTCCACTCAGAAAACTGAACTGCTTGATGGAAAGAAGCAGGATCTGATGGAGTTGAAGACACAGCCATGACAAAGGAATGGAAAACAGGACCAAGATGAGAGTAACACAAATTCTGAGAAACATCATAGGGCAATTCAGAAGCAGGTTTAGTACTCACAGATTTACAAGAATAATCAGAAAGGTAAGAAGGAGGATGATGGTTTCTAACAGATCTTCTAAGCAAAGGAGGATCAAGTGTTGAGGGTGCATCTGCAGAAACTAAAAGAGGAGAAGAAGAGGAAAGAGGTGAAGGTAAATGATCATCTAAAGGAATATCTAAAGGAAGAGTGGAAGTAGAATCTGGGAGAATAGAATTAGTAGAGATAGTAGTGGAAGGTGAACTAGGAGAAGGATCACAATGAGAAACACAAGCAGGACTGGAGACAAAAACAGAATCAGAAGTAGAATGAGGAAAAACAAAATCATTGAGGTAAGAAGCAGAAGGCTGAGGATTAGTAGCATAAGGAAAAATATGCTCATAAAAGATGACATCCCTAGAGATAAAGGTAGAATTAGAATCCAAGTCTAAAACCTTGTAACCCTTAATGCCATAATGATAGCCTAGAAACACACATTTCTTAGCCCTAGGTGCAAACTTGTGCCTATTATGAGAAAGAATGGAAGCAAAACATAAACAACCAAAACTCTTTAAGTGAGCATAGGTAGGAACAGACTTGAAAAGTAACTCATAAGGACTTTTATTACCTAAAGACTTGGAAGGAATTCTGTTAAGTAAGTAAACAGCAGTTAAAACACAATCACCCCAGAAACATAAAGGAACTTGGGATTGAAATTTCAAAGCTCTTGCAACATTAAGGATGTGTTGATGCTTCCTCTCAACAATGCCATTTTGTTGGGGAGTATCAACACAAGATAACTGATGCACAATACCATTGGAATGAAAGAAATCTTTTAAAAAAAACTCAGTGCCATTATCACTTCTAATGATTTGAATATGACTGTGGAATTGAGTTTTAACCATAGCAGCAAATTGAGGAAGGAAAACTTGAGTGTCAGGTTTATTTTTGAGAAGATAAACCCAAGTACATCTTGTAAAATCATCCACAATGGTTAAGAAAAATCTAAATCCATCAAGAGTACATGTACCAAAAGGACCCCATAAGTCACAATGAACAAGTTCAAAAGGTCTAGTGGATACATGAACACTAGAAGAAAAAGAAAGCCTTTTCTGTTTAGAATAATGACAAATATCACAATAGGTTGTTTTATTCTGAACAGCAACATCTATAACACCTTGTAACAAAGAAAACTTGGAAAAAGAAGGATGACCTAGTCTATTGTGCCATAATTCTGATGAAGAACAGCCATCAGTAACAGCAAGAGTAGCAGTGTGTGAGGAAACAGCAATGTGAGAGGCAGTGTCTTGCAGCAAATACATCTCATTGCATTCTTTACCTAGACCAATCGTGCTCCAATGAGCAAGGTCCTGGATAAAGCAACAATTCCCAAGAAATATAAGACAACAATTAAGGTTCTTGGTGAGCTTGCTGACAGAAATCAAATTAAAACTGAAAGAGGGAACACATAAAACATCAGTGAGTGTGAGTGTTGAAGAAATCTGCACTGTGCCTATGTCTGTTACTAAAACTTCCTCTCCATTTGGAAAATAGACACAAGATTGAACCATGGAAGTAATGGTAGTAAGCTGAGAGACAGAATGGACCATATGATCCGTAGCTCCAGTATCTACAATCCAATCATTAGATTTATATGCATGCCTATTGACAATTTGAGCAGAAAAAATGGAATGAGGAAAGTCTGGTGGTATCCAATGAGGATTACCTGAAAAATTGGAAGGGCAGGAAGGTGAAGTGGAGCTAGAAGCTGTAAAGGATTGAGTGGTAACAGCAGGTGCCATTACTGAAGCAGCCTGGTGAAGGGATTGATTACCATTGCCTGATCCAGATGCTGAATAATGTTTCAAGAGAGTGAGTAACTACTCACATTGTGCCTGAGACATTGGACATTGTGACAGAGGAGGTTGTGGACCAAGTTGCAAGCCAGCACTACTAGTAGGAATACCAAAAACATTCTGTGAAGCAAGGGCTGGATCAAATTGAAAACCAACAGTGGGCAGACCACCATTAAGCTGATGAGGGTTTGAGGCATCAAAATTCCCAAAAGTACCAGAAACATGATTAGCCATAGCCTTATTGCCCCCTTTTGGCTTATATCCTGGCGGATAGCCATGAAGTTTATAGCACTTGTCTGCTATATGACCTAACAGTCCACAATAGGTACAAAATGGCCTTTCTTTCTTAGAATGCCCCCCTCCTTTACCACCATAATGTGCTGGAGTGTGACCTTTATTTCCATTATTCACAAACATTGCAGCAGCAGCCTCAATAGGATGAGTCATATGAACCCCATAACCAATATTCCTCCTTTTCTCTTCTTGCAATATCAAAGAACATACTTTGCTAAGGGAAGGGAAAGGTTCAAGTAACAGAATTTGACCAATAAGATTTCCATAGCTATCATTCAACCCCATTAAGAATCGGAAAACATGTTCCTTATGCTGAGCATCCAATTGAGAAGATTTAGCACCACAAGTGCAAGCACAATTACAAACAGTAAAGGGTTGATAATTGGCAAATTCATCCCACAAAGTCTTAAATTTGGTGAAATAAGAACTCACCGAGAGAGAACCTTGTGAAAGATGAGAGATTTCCTTCTCAAGCTCAAACATTCTTGGAGTATTTCCCTGTGATAGCCTATCCTTTAGATCAATCCACAAATCCCTAGCATTATTGATGTACATCACACTTGCTTTGAGATTCAAACTCAGAGAATTGGTTAACCATGACAATACATTAGTATTGCATCGACTCCATGAATTGAACAATGGAGAATTGGGGTCTGGTTCAGTGATTACGCCATTAACGAAACCAAATTTGTTCCTAGAACTTAAAGCTAAGAACACAGATCTAGCCCAGCTCATGTAATTTTCAGGTCCAGTTAAAGGTTGAGAGGTAAGAACAAAACCTGGATTTTCATTGGCTGGAAGAAAATATGGGTTATTAGCATACTCATCTGCTATGGTTGTGCTAGAAGAAGGTACAGATTGCGAAGAATTTGTGGTAATAGGTACTGATTGTGAAGAATCAGTTGTGGCAGCCATTGTAGAAGCTTCAAAGATCGTGGAAACAGAATTAGGGTTTAGAAAACAAGAAAGGGGAAAAACAGAGCTTCAACGAAAGCACTGCTCTGATACCATGAAAAGAATGAAATTTCTAGAGAGAATTTCTGAACTAATTCTAATTCATTGAAATCAGATAATGATAATTACAAGCTATGATTGCTATATATATACATGTATACAAGAGAGTAAAATGGGCGCCAAAATACTCTGCTCTAACTAACTTTCTAACAGCTATCTAAACACTATAACTACCACCACTTATAACTACACCAATGAATACATGACAGCTAGAGTTCTAAACAACTAAGTCACATGCATCTTTTCTTCACACGTGCTGATACACCAATTTGTACTGTGTCGTTTTCCTTCTCCTGTTTGATCTTGAATGTCGTTTTGCCTCTGTTTCTTTGTGCTGTTTACTGCTTGTATCAGTCTCAACACTGTGGAAATAAAAAAGGGTTCCTTTTAACATTTATATTCTGTGAAAGCTTTTATATATACTAGCTTCTGAGCATGTGGTCGCATGCTCAGAGGAGTAAAAATTAATAATATGCATCTATTATAATTTCAATTTTTTTTTTCAAACAAATAAAAAGGATAAATTGTAGAGATAAACAATAACTGTACTTTTTTTTTTTGAGCATGAAGAGAAAAAAAATCCTAATTTTTAAAAGTTTTTTTTTAATTCAAAATAAAATTTGTTATTTGACATTTATGACCATATTTCTAAATGAAGTTACCCTTCATTAATGAGGGTATTTCTGAACCACAAAAAAAATACAAAAATACAAAAAATTTACCAAAATATAACACACCATAATTTCATATTTCTAACACACAATAAAACTTTTGACCATATTTCTAACACACCATAATTTAAAAAATACAAAAATTTTACCAAAATATAAAATAAAAGATAGGTTCCTTTTAACATTGCCATTTTGTGAAGGGTGAAACTTGAAAGCTAGCATACCATAATTAGGATGGTGAGGGGGTCAAGAACTTTACATTTAATATATTGGTTTCTAGTCAAACAAGGCAAGGGTTCCCTAATTCGCTAGTATATCTCTTTCATTTTGGTGTGAGGATTTGATGCTTCTC
The DNA here is from genome assembly GCF_040712315.1 of Castanea sativa. Taxonomy (NCBI): domain Eukaryota; kingdom Viridiplantae; phylum Streptophyta; class Magnoliopsida; order Fagales; family Fagaceae; genus Castanea; species Castanea sativa. The sequence continues at coordinate 51,975,086 of NC_134015.1, forward strand.
TCCCTACCTATCTTTCATTATTACAGAAATATACTACATATTTTTTAACCAAGCTATTGATCTTTTTCCCTACCAAGGCTCATAGCTCGGTTGGTAGCCTTACCTCTTTTTAATAGTAAGTTTAATACCTAATTAAAGATGAAATCCTCTTAAAGATTTATTCATATTAAAAAAAAAAATAAATAAAAACTCTCTTTCTATTACCATGCGCATTGGTATTAGGTTAATTGTGTTAACATAGAGTTGGTTCAACCTTAAAAAATATGATGCCTCGACATCCATTTAATCACGTAAACTTAGAAATTGACTGTTCCATTATTAAAATGATTAAATCCGAATTTTTTATGAGGGCCTAAAATCGAATCCTGACCAAATTTTAGAAACCAAAAATATAATTTAAAGACATGGATAAAAAAAACACACACATACAACAAAAAATAAATATATAAAGGAAAGGAGTTATGAGTGGGAAACATAGGGAGAGTGTGAACTTTGAAGGTATCAAAGTCTTTGTCTTGTTCTAGACCATTCCCAGCCCGAGTTGGCCCCTTTTCATTTCCCCACCTCTTTATATATATGATATATCTCCCTCCACCAGTCATCGCACTCTTACTTTTATCATCAAAGTCCTCTCTACACTTGGGATCCAAACCAATCAACCCAACTTGAAAAAGAGAGAAGATAATGGTGGGTTCCTTTTCGTTTCTCTCTCTCTCCATCTTTCTTTCTCTTTCTATCTCTGCATGTTATTGTTTCCTTTATTGGAAACCACAACCAATATAGCTTTATTTTTTGTTTAACTCCTCTAGAGTTTTATGTACAGGAAGAAGAGCACCAGTTCAGCAGATGGGAAGGCTATGTGAACTGGAGGAACAAACCAGCTCTCAGAGGCAACCATGGTGGCATGCTTGCTGCTTCTTTTGTATTGGGTTAGTGCAAAAAAGTTTCCATCACCCACAACCTGATCTTTCTTTTTAAAAGTTACCACATGATTCATGTTTTCCAATTCACAAGAAAATATCTTAAGTGTGTGTGTGTGCGCGTGTCTATTTGTGTGGAAAAGGTTTTCCCTCTAAAGGTATATATATTTGTATATATATCGCTAAAAGAAAAAAAATCATTTGGTTTTGCTTGTAGTGGTGGAGATATTGGAGAACCTGGCATTTTTAGCAAATGCAAGCAATTTGGTACTCTATCTAAGGGAGTACATGCACTTCTCTCCTTCCAAATCAGCCAACAATGTCACAAATTTCATGGGGACAGCTTTCCTTTTGGCTCTCCTTGGGGGCTTCCTATCTGATGCCTTTTTCACTACTTATCACATCTACTTGATAAGTGCAGTGATTGAACTCCTGGTAAGTTGTACTCTTAATTTTCAGACCCTCCTCTTTCACATACACATATTTTAGCCATAAAAATTCTCTCTGTTAATTATTTAGTGAACTAAGTTTGGATTTCCTAAAGATTAGACCTTTTTTTTTTTTTTTTGGGATAATGGTTTTGTACTTCAATCTTGTTATCTTGAAAATTAAAAAGACAAAAAAAAGAAAAGCTAAAAAGATTTATATAGAAAAAGGCTGCTAAGACTTTCTTAATGGGAATCTAAAGTAAACGTGGCTTGCATTAAGCAATTATTATGAGCCAGAATCAGTCACTTGTAAAGTGGGTTGCATGATTGCATCAAATGCAACAAATCAAAATCACGAAATTGAAAAGTATGATTCAAGTTGGTTTATTTTCCTTCTCAAAAAAAAAAAAAGTTGGTTTATTTTAATGACCTCTTATTCCAACCCCCTTTCTTGTTGCTTCTGCTCCATTGGTGACATTGTTAGAGAAAAGAACTTGCATGAATTTTGAATGTCATTGGAGCTCAAAGCATACTATTCTGGGGTTGTAATAATTAAAGATACCCCAACTTGGATTTCAGGAACATTACTTGGGCACTCTCATTGGTGAGAGTAGTAAATGGATGCACTCAATTTTCTGCAAATTGCCAATTAATTCACCTGTCTATAAATTTTGCTTTTCTTTTTGGCTTTAAAAAAAAATTAGAATTTTGTTTTTAAAAGAAAAATACTTTTTTTAGTGCCTGTCTAACTTTGTATTCAATAATTCATATCCCATGTTTTTTGTTTTTTTCTTCCACACCCTCTTCCCTTTTTTAACCAAGATTCTCAACTTAATTTGATTTTTGTACTACAATAACTTGGAAACAAAAACTAATAACATGAACTCAACTAATAATTTTTAGATAGTAGAAAGGAAGATTAATCAGAAATTAGAAACTACTATATGTCTTGTAAGTTATAACTCAATTGTCTGATTTTTCTTATTGGGAGAACATGGGTTCAGAAAACCGCCTTATTATTGGTAGAAACAATAAATTTGAGAGGTGAAGTAAGAGAATAGACAGAAATCATTTAATGTTTTTTCTAGTTTGGTGGTACGAAACAAACAAAGTTAACATGATTTCTAGCTTAAAAACATTTGACATGTTCATTGAACATTGATATATTATGTTCCATTAACCAAAAAAAATACTAAGTTATTATTTGTTGAAGGATTTTCCCGTGAAGAAATCGATTAAGTCACCAAGAGAAAATTTTAATTAAGTTGAAGAAAACTTTCAAATCATACCAAACTTATCTTCTTCTTTTTTTTCTTCTTTTTCTTTATTTTATTTTATTTTATTTTATTTTATATTGCTAACAAATCATACCAAATTTATCATTTTAGGCACACAAAAACACAAAAATATTTAGAACATCTCGGTCCCACACATACTCCTCATGCAACGTATATCCAATCGCAGTGAGTGTCTCATGGTCCCATATTTATTTCTGTTTTGCTAATACACAGAGAAACTTCACTTTCTCAATTTCAGCTCCAAGGCCACATCAATACAACTATATTGTCCTCTAGCTTTAAAAACTTGCCACCTAATGAACAAAAGTTTAAGAGGAGTCAAAAATATTGTCTCTACTACCTTATACAAATGAGCCCTCCTATTAAATGACACAAATTGTGTCCATTGCTGTAATGCACTGAACACAATGGAATCCATACCAGATATGTATTTGCATCCTAACGTGTCAAGTGCACTAATGTACTAAATATAAGCTTAACCCTTATTAAAACTCACATGACACATGTCATACTTTTTTGGGCCACATGGTACTTCACATTATCTGATTTTGAATAATGCTAAAAATACAAACAATTTTACAAATTTTTTTACAAAATGTTGATGTGGTGAGTGATTATTGGTAAATAAAAAAGTGATATTAATGGTGAGCTTAGATGAAAACCAATGAGAGGTTGGCCACATCAACATTTTGTAAAAAATATTGTAAAATAATTTGTGTTTGTAGCATAACTCATCTCATCTTATCTCTGCAGCTAGGGTGTTAGGACACACGTGTACATTTATCATCCTTATATAAGATACGGGAATTTTGGTGTACAGTGACTAAACAAACGAGTCCAAATCTTCTGTCCCACTTTTCCTGCTCCACTCTATACTCCACCAATAAAAACTTGCCACGTGTTCACCTAATTAATTAAATACTACTATTAATTAATAAATGTAGCATTAATAAGTCAATAATGATAGTATTTAATTAATTAGGTGAACACGTGGCAAGTTTTTATTGGTAGAATATAGAGTGGAATAAGAAAAGTGAGACAAAAGATTTGGACTCTAAACACAATAAAGTGTACGTAGAAGTGGCAATCCATACAGAAAATTCATTTCATATGGACCATGCTTCTTTATAAGTAAAACTCTATATATAGACGATCCATATGTTTCTCAAAAAAAAAAAAAAAAAAAAGATGATCCATATATGGCATGCTCCGGATGGACCACATGTATAGGCTCCATCTTGATAGAGAAGAATTCAAGTCCATGAAAGTAGGCCCGTACCTTAATCCCACTTCAAGACCCAACAATATTTCAACAATGACATCTCATTACCTAATACGATAAATGTGTCACTGTTTTGCAATACAGTCCAGGAGTTCCTGTGGGATCAACACATGGCCTATGGGCCCAGTTCTGTGGGGCCAACCAACTAGTTTGGTCCTACTTTTAAGAAATTATCTTATACTATTCTCTTAGAATATGTGATATTCGTGCGCACCTCTATATGTCTCACATGTTATCAGGGAATAACCTAATCTCGCGCAGCAATTCCATGAAATATCTCTTATTTTTTAGCTACCTAGCAAAGGGCTTGATTGATCTTAATTTGTTGCAAAGTAAAAGTGTTTTTTAATTTTATTTTTTGAGTAACTGTTGCAAAGTGAGGTTTATAGTTCAACCCATGGTACTCCAATGACGGCCATTAATTGCCTTCTAGATATTTTTGATTCTATTATGCTTTTGTGTGTGTAAGTGTGTGTTTCTCTCGTCACCGCACACTTTTAGTGCGATGGTTACTTTACAAGTATAAGTGCTTATGTGGTGTAGGGAATAAGAGTTAGGGTTTAAGTTTTCAAGAGGAAAATTCACACATGTATACATCTAAATTAGGTTAGAATGAAATTTCTATCTCGTATTAAAAAAAAAAAAAGTTCCTTTCTTTCTTTTAAAGCAACTAAATTAGGAATATTAGCAGTGTACAAACATATTGTTTAGTGGGAAAAGGATTACTCAGCAAACGAAAACAAAAGCAAAAACAAAAAAGTGGGAAGAGGGTCATTTTCTTCTTTTTCTATGGGCCCAAGGAAAAGGGTCTCTTTAAAGAAACCCTGTTTTGTTATAGTCCTTTTTGTCTAAAATAAGGGCCACTTGATTGCACAGAAATATATCTAGTACAAATATTTGGGCCAGTCACAAACCACTGTCTCACTACGGTGGGCTACCTTTTTAGATTGGAAGTGACTGGGCAATTTTCCTGGCTTTAAGTTTAGGATAAGGGCCCAAAAAAAAATGAAAATTTTTTAAAGAAAAGGGTCTCTTTAAAGAAACCCTGTTTTGTTATAGTCCTTTTTGTCTATAATAAGGCCATTTTTTTTTTTGAGAAAAATAATAAGGGCCACTTGATTGTACAGAAATATATCTAGTACAAATATTTGGGCCAGTCACAAACCACTGTCTCACTACGGTGGGCTACCTTTTTAGGTTGGAAGTGACTGGGCAATTTTCCTGGCTTTAAGTTTAGGATAAGGGCCCAAAAAAAATGAAAATTTTTATTAAATATATCCAAGGACATAGTAGGTTCTTCTAAAAAAAAAAGAACTTAGTACATGGTGGATAGGATAAAGTTTAGATTTACAAAGTCCAACTAATTGAATAAACACAAAAATTTACAAAACGTATTTACTGTCAAAGAGCATACTAAAAAAATTCAAAAATGAATATTTAATTAGTAGAATTAATAAATAAAAAGTTGAATTAGAGACTCTATAGAAAATCACTTAACAATAGGTTCTAATTAGTTTTTTCTTTAGATACAAATTCTAATTAGTTTAACGCTATTTGTAATTCCTAAATTAAATTGAAATACATATATTAGAATGATAAGCTGCTGAACTTTATGAACTGTATACATTATATTCTGTTCCTAATGAAGCAACCACTCAAACAGGGTTTGATTGTACTCTTTGTGCAAGCTCGGTCACCTTCACTAATGCCACCACCATGTGACCCAACCAACCTCAATATTCCTTGCCAGGAAGTTTATGGTGCAAAAGCTGCAATGCTGTTTATAGGGCTCTATCTAGTGGCCCTTGGTGTTGGAGGGATAAAGGGATCACTACCATCACATGGGGCTGAGCAATTTGATGAAAGCACACCACAAGGAAGGAAGCAAAGATCAACCTTCTTCAACTACTTTGTTTTCTGTCTCTCATGTGGTGGCCTTATTGCAGTAACATTTGTGGTGTGGATTGAAGACAATAAAGGGTGGCAATGGGGTTTTGGATTCTCTACCATTAGCATATTCTTATCAATCCCAATCTTCCTTGCTGGTTCAGCTTTTTATAGGAACAAAACACCTTCTGGAAGTCCACTTACAACCATCTTCAAGGTAGGTTGCCTTTGGCACAATATGATAGCTCTAGTTTGGTGTGCATAAATTATGAAGGCTAAGCTAATCTCGAATTGTTTTATCACCCACCACAATGCACCATATCATGGATAGGCCTTGTCATGCTTCACTAATTAAAGCAAGAGTACTTTGATGAACCACTTAACTCTGCCTGCAGCACTACTAAGAGTGGCAAGCTTGCAAATGTGTTCTGCAAACCAAAGAAACGACTTCCAGGACATTCCCATAAATAGTCTTCAATGATATTCTAACCTTATAAACCAATCTAGAATGCTCAATTTTGCTCATTCAGACCATTTAAGGACTTCCCAGTTGAGTATGCATTTGAATGAGCTTAAAAGCACATTTTAGCTTCATCCTCCATGTAAATAGACTATGTTTCTTTAATCACAATTTAGCTTCATCCCCCCATGTAAACAGACTAAGTTTCTTTTATGATTAAACAGGTTTTGGTTGCTGCCACACTCAATTGCTGCACAAGCAGAAGCCCAAGCAATGCTGTTGCAAGCATGACCACAAACCCTTCTTCTCCAACTCCAAATGGCAAGGAATCAGAAAAGAATGCCAAAACAATGGAGTCCAGTCAAACTGCAACAGAAGGTCTCAAATTCCTAAATAATGCAGTGGTAGACAAACCAGTCCACAACGCACTAGAATGCACGGTGCAGCAAGTAGAAGATGTCAAAATTGTGCTAAAGGTACTTCCAATATTTGCTTGCACCATTATGCTCAACTGTTGCCTAGCTCAGCTGTCCACATTTTCTGTCGAACAAGCTGCTACAATGAACACCAAGCTTGGTTCCTTAAAAGTCCCACCAGCTTCACTTCCTGTTTTCCCAGTCACATTCATCATGATCCTTGCACCACTTTACGACCATTTCATCATCCCATTTGCTCGTAAAGCAACTAAATCTGAAATGGGAATCACTCATCTCCAACGGATTGGAATTGGTCTGGTACTTTCAATTATAGCCATGGTAATAGCAGCTCTTGTTGAGATAAAGCGGAAGAGTGTGGCTACCAACTCAGGAATGCTTGACTCTGAGAATCCATTGCCCATCACATTCTTTTGGATTGCTCTCCAATACTTGTTCCTCGGTTCAGCAGATCTTTTCACCCTGGCTGGTTTGTTGGAATTTTTCTTTACAGAGGCACCTGCAAGCATGAGATCCTTGGCTACATCTCTTTCTTGGGCCTCTTTGGCCATGGGGTACTACCTCAGCACAGTCATTGTTTCAATAGTTAACAATGTCACTGGTCACTCCAAACACAAGCCATGGCTTTCTGGTAGCAACATAAATCATTACCACCTGGATAGATTTTACTGGCTCATGTGTGTGCTCAGTGCATTGAATTTCTTGCACTACCTCTTATGGGCCAGCCGGTACAAATACACAAGAGCACAAAAGTAAAACAAAGTTATGGTGACATGTACATGAACACACTGCCTGTTTATGCATACATGGTCAGTTTTAACTTTCAATCAAAAGCAGCCTCTTTGGTAACATATCATATGTGCCTGCCAATGCATCTTCCTCACTTGCTATTGCAAAAGATTGAGCAATTCTAAGGTAATTGAATCCTTGCCAATGCAAAGAGTGAGATGCGCAGTACTTAGAAGTTGTAATCATTGTTTCTCTTGTAATAGCAGGATTAGTAACTAGTTCGTGATGTTAGAAAGAAAAAAGAAAAGGCAAGTTCTTCATTTGCAATTTTATGTTTATATTTTGCAGATGACTTTACATTTTTATACCAAAACCTTGTATGTGCAATTTTGAGCATGGCCAAAGGAGTTTATGTATAGTACACAAAACTTGAAACTAATTAATGAAAAGAGCAAACTAAGCAAAATTATCTGCAAGATTTCAAAACTGCACTTGAAAAGAACATTTAGTAAAAATACCAGTTCAATGGGACAAGAGACCGAGCGCCCAGTAAAATTTTCCTTTTTTTATAAGATTGCATACAAGTAACAAGCCAATTGATTCATATAACTATGAGAGCATAACCTTCTTTTTTTTTTTGTCCCTATTGATTATTGACAACATTCCCACATCCAAAACACATGAGGTACTGAGGTGTGAATCCTGTATTTCACTAGTAAGAGCTAAAATTAACAAATGAGAACTCCAGCTATAAAAGAATGTATTCATAAAGACATGAACTTATATATAGCATTATTTTCGTTTGTCCTTATTTTGGATAGGACACCAGTGATTGAGGCACCAAGTGAGAGAACATTATTGAATGGGTGATGCTTGTACGTTTATAGGGGATGAGAAACGAGAGGCTTCGGTGGTGAAGAGAAAAGCCTGTGCTAGTGTGCTGTTCTCTAACGGTTATTAAAAATATTTAAGAATACTAACATCAAAAGGGGATGTAGCTCAGATGGTAGAGCGCTCGCTTAGCATGCGAGAGGTACGGGGATCGATACCCCGCATCTCCATTTTTTTATGTAACTTTTTATTGGCATTCTGGACTGAGTGAACTGATCAGTTATATATTTTTTAACCAGCATGCTTTCTCTGTACTGGGCCTTGTAGTTTTGTATATGTACATGCAGTATGCTTGCTGACAATGAAGAACATCAATGCCTAAAAATACTACTACCATATAATATACATATTGCAACGTTTATTATATACATGATTGTCATACACTGGTTTTTTAGCAGAAAAATCTTGGAATCCATTTGGGTTTACGCCAAAATAGATAGGCCCTTATATTTCAACTTTCATTTCCCCTTTTCTGAAATGTATTAAACTGACAAGAACATAACCTTTACATTATGGAGTATTAGCAACAAACATGACGTTATAAAAAATAAGCTGGATTTTTAATTAGTAGCTAAACGCACATGTATTTTATAACTGAAAATGTGAGTTCAACTTTTTGACATGATTGTTGGCTTCCATAAAACAACATGTCCAATGCCCATATATTCTGCCATTTTTTTAGCCTTGGCTTAATGGAATGGACTTAACAATGGCGACTTCAAAGGCTTAATGTCCTCGGCCTCGTCTTGTAAGCCAAAACAATGAGAGATAACTCCGCTAGATTAAGGAAATGGAAGCCATATGTCCTTTTTAATCTGTACATTCTCCCCATTCCCAATTAATCCCCCTATCCCCATTCCCAATTAATCCCCCTAGCTTGACAAATACTCCTCCCAAGTATATGAAGTGATTGGTCTGATTGGAGCATTCATAAAAGTTGAATTGGGAAGTATTTATCCTTTTATATATATATATATATATATACACACACACACACACACGCACGCACACACGATAAACTAATTAAGATTTTTTTTTTTTTGAGATATTAATAATGATACAGAAGATTTGGACTCAATTTAAAAACTGAGCTACAATTTGACATTGGGGGGCAATGGCCCCCTGATATTTTGAATATATATATATATATATATATATATATATATATATATATATATATATAATGACCTTAATTTAAAAGTTATACCCAAAATCAATTAAACCTGGCCCCCTCCTAAATCTTGGCCCTTTAAAAAAATAAAAAATAAAATAAAAAAAATCTCAAACAATAATACAGATCAGCCCTAAACTCTTGCACCCTAAACCCAAAAATGGCCCAAACAACCCCATAAATTAGCTTAAATAAAAGGCGTAAATACACTTTTAGTCCTTATATTTTGACTTTTTTCCATTTTGGTCTCTACATTTTCATTTCACCACTTTTAGTCCCTAAACCAATTAACGCGTGTTATTTTAGTTTTTTCCATCAGTCAACAGACGGAAATAGCTGAGGTGACTAACGGAGGGATTAAAATATTATTAAAAATACACGGTAACACTCATCACTCAATCCACATCAGATTATAATTTAAAATATTTATTTTTCAATTTTAACAAAAAACAAATATGAGTTAAAAATTTAAAAAAAAAATAAGAACACACCAAAACATAAGAACAAGAACAGAAACCCAGATTTAATCACAAACACAGTAAGAGAATTTGTTTTATACGACATTTTTTATTTTTTTTTCTTAGAAAACAAACAAGAAAATAAACGAACACAATTTGAAGACCCAAAACCCACTCGGCTTAGACTCTCAAACTTGTGTAAATTCTCAAACTCTCTCTCTCTCTCAACAAACTTTCTTTTCCTCTCTCACCTCTATCACTGAGCTAGATCTCACGTTGTCTACCTCACCCTCTCAAACCCACACCCTAGGCGATGGTGCCTAAGAGAGGAGGAAATGTTGCAACAAATCTGGCGATGGGTTTGGTGGTTTCAGATCTAGTGTAGCTGTTTGTGTGGTGGTGGATCAACTTGGGGTGATTTAGGATGGCGGTTTAGGGTGGGTGTGGCTATTTGTGTGGTGATGAATCGGCTTATGGTGGTTCCAGATGGCAGTCTAGGGTGGGTGTGGTTGATTGTGTGGTAGTGGATCAACTTGGGTTTGAATTTCTAGGAATGCAGATCTGTGTTGTAAATCGTGTAAGTGTTTTGTATATGTAATGTGTATGTAACCGAGTGGGTTTAGATAAATTTTTTGATTTAGATTTGATTAGAGTTGGATTTAGATGGAATAGACTTTGATGGTACTGTCCAAATTTTTATTCTTTCATTTTCTTGGCAACCAAACAAATATTGAAAAAGAACTAAAAAAATGATTTTGCTTGGGTTTGAGGATGGGGGCTTTGGAATTTATGATTTTTTTTATGGTGTTTTTATGCCGAATTTTTTGGGTTTATGAATTTGGTTTCTGGGTTTATGAATTTTATTTGCCGGAGGTTTCGTTATTGATTGAAATATGAGAAAATCTAGGTTTGAGTTGTGATTTTGTATATCTGGGTTTTGTGGTTTGAGAAAATCTAAGAAGATTTGCTGCTAAGTTTGTGTTTATGTACTTGCTGGAGATCGATTTGTGTTTGTGTTTGGTTGACAAGAAAGGGCAAGAAAATGCAAGAAAATCTGGGTTTGTCTTCTTTGGTGTTCTTGTTGAAGATGAACATAGATCTTGATGTATTTTTTCTTTTGTTAAAATTGAGAAATAAATATTTTGAATTATAATCTAATGTGGATTGAGTGATGAGTGCTACAATGTATTTATAATAATATTTTAATCCCTCCGTTAGTCACCTCAGCTATTTCCATTTGTTGACTGACGGAAAGAATTAAAATAACACGCATTAATTGGTTTAGGGAATAAAAGTAGTGAAATGAAAAAGTAGGGACTAAAATGGAAAAAAACCAAAATGTAGGGACTAAAAATGTATTTACGCCTAAATAAAATCCATTCCAGCCTAAACAATGTTAGAAATTTTAACAAAATAAGTAAGCCGATTTTTAGAATGTGATAGCAAAATAAAAACCATCTCAGCCTCAAAGAGAATCTGCAAGCTGATGCCTCATCGCCATCGCCAGAAGCCATGCATTTACACTTCGCTCATTCACCATTGCTAGTCAGATCTCCATTATCATTGTAATTTTTTCTTCTTTCTTTGCATTTTGCAACATTTGACTCTCTGGCCAGTGAGTCAATGACTCATTTGATTTTTCTCTCTTCCTCCATATGCATTTACGTGTTTTATCTATCTCTTGGAATCTTTTTACATCTGATTTATGTGTTTTTACTTTTCTATCTCTTTGTCTAAGAGACTGTCTTTTATGTGTGACTATATTTTTCTATTGAGATATGCTGTAAAATTGTGTGGTGTCAATAGTAGGACTGTGGGAAGTTGGTTGAAGCAGTTAATTAGATAACACTATTGGTAGTGGGGTAGCAGTTGGTGTGGGGCAATGGGCAAGTGTGGCTGAATAATTAAACAAAAACAAAGACAAAACAATTGCATAAAATGTCACACAAACTTAACTAAATAAAATTGTGAGACTTACCCACATTTAGTGACTGATAGTGCTATAACTAGCTAATAAATTGATAATATATAAATTCATAAATTGCAAATTTATTAATTATAAATTGATAAGTAATGAAATTACCTTTAGAAAAGTAAAAAAATTATACTTAAATGAATTATGCATAGTGCTTATATTCATGTTTACTTTGTAATAATAATTATTCATTCTATGACAATCATTGATGATTTTTTAGATTTAAAAGAATGCCTAGTTCCATTTTCATAGATGATTGAAATATAATATATAAGAAAAGATAGTTTTATTTGTTAAAAATACTAAATAGATACTTATTTGGATATTTATGATTTTTTTTTCAAACTTCTGCCCCTCTCAACTAGGAATTCGGGCTCCGTCCCTGAAATTATCATGAAGCCATCCCCACCTTTGTTTCGCCAATAAAGCCAAGTTGAAGAGTCTAAATTAATAGGTTGCCAATAAACTAATGGTCCTTGTTAAGTTGTTAACGTAATCAACATCAACATTACTACTTATGAAATATAATTAATAGCACTACAATTACTTCTTAATTACTAAAAAAATAGAAGTAATAAATACGATAGTTGATTACAAATTATGAACAGACAATGAAATACGTTACTTACTTCCATTGCTTTTATATATATGAAAAAAAATTTCTCTTCTTCCATATACTAGGAAAAATGTGTGTGTGTATATATATATATATATATATATATATATATATATATATATATATATATATGCATAAGGCAATGCTTTAATAATAGTTGTTTATTAGCATGTGGAAAAAAATCACCAACAAATGTATAGGGCAATGCGTCGATGGTCAACGTATTTGGTACGTGCCAATGCTGAATATTCTCACTTCATTCAGTTCATTGTGAAATGGTACTAAATAATCTTACTTGACTATGTAATCAAGTATGAACAAAATGATTTAAAAAAAAAGAGTTATTCATAAATTACACATGTTATTTTTTAAAGGATGTACGTAATTCATATTCTTTTTACATTTCTTTTAATATATATATATATATATATATATATATATATATATATAAGTATTCTTTTTACATTTCTATGTTTACTACTTGTTTAATTGTATTTCTAAAAGAAATCCTTCTAGTCCCAAGTTTGCATATTTTCCATAAAACTTCCGTGAGTTAGGGAAGCCAAATTAATTTCAAACTCGAAGTAGAATAAAATAGTTCATATATATGTGCCCCACTGAACGAATAAGAAAATTAGAAAATCATACTAACCGAATTGCTTTTAAAATTTAAAAAATAACATTAATAATGGACCTAAATATTCACCAAAAAAAACTTGACCCATGACGGCAAGTTGAAAGAGGGGGTTTCTTGTTACGGTATTTTCAAATCAATAACATTGATTTAGAGAGGAATTGATAAAGAAGTTTTTGGGAGTTTTCGAGCTCGGAATTATTAGGCTGGGGATTGGATTGACATGGGAAGATGTTTGGGATGGATTGACATGAATGTATTTAATATCTTAATTATGGCACATGCAGTATGCCCATTCAGTTAACAGAAGTTACTGATAAATTAAGTAATTGTATTTGTAAGGTGGTTTAACGTAATAAACATGGATATTACTAATTTTGAAATGAAATTAATAGAATCCTAACCTAATAGCCTTATAGCTAATTTCTAATTTAAAAAAAAAAAAAAAAAAAGTCACCAATACGTTACTTGACTGCAGTTTATGAAAAGACAGTGAACTAAAATTTCACTTGTCAAAACTGTAAAATGCATTACTTCCATTGCTTCACTATAAGGAAAACTGTCAATAATATTATATATTTGCTAGCTTCACTTAATCAATGATGCAATTACATATTCAAACTAGAAGCAAATTAAAATAATTCATGCCCACAAAAGGAAAAAACAAAAGAAAGTAAGACGGACCAAAACGCTTAAAATCTTAACAATAACATTAATAATAGCCCCAACAAAAAAACTCTAGCTGTGCATATATCTCATCTATATAATAAATTTGTGCATGCATGCATGCATTAAAGGGTAAGTCTAGCGCCATAATAATTTCTATTACTTTTGTCATATGACAAATTATAAATAGTGAAAATAAAATGGTAAGTCTATAGAATCCATGATTCCACCACTCATAGGTCACCGTATGACAAAATTAGGACAAAATTGTGGAATTAATTATGATGCCAGACTTACTCTGCATGCAAAGTGAATAAAATATTCACTAAAATCAAACCACCTTGACCCAAACCGCTTGGCTGGGAATGCCAGCGTGGACAACAAAGAGCATGTAGTACCCAGGTGGTGCCACCGTGGCAGTGGGTGGCCCACGAGCTGTCACTTTATAAGCATACGTGGACAGTTGGTGCACTTCAATCACCTCCAAAAACATCAACCTTTGGTTCATAGCATAGGAGTGCGTGGTAAACGACGGCGTTACGAGGCTCACAAAGATCTGGTTCCCTGGATTGTACTGATTCAACTGAAAAGTAACGGAAAACACCTGCTTGTACAAAACGGTGCCGTCGCTGGTCTCCACGGAGAGAATCGAAGGCCGCATGGCGGAGACACGTGGCTTCAGGTAATAGGGTGAATAAGCTTCCAAGCTCAAGTCAGTTGGAAAGTACGATGTGAAGTTGTACTTTTCGTGCGGGTTGCTCCCACCCACTAATATTCTGCCATCTGGCAACAGTATCGCAGTGGAGTGGTACATTCTCGGAATCTTCGACGGGTTGAGCACCACGAATCTCCGGGCCGGGTCGGTCAGGTATGATCTGTACAGAACCGGGTTGAAAACCGGGTTTGTCCCGTCCTCCCAGCCAGCTGTCCCGTTCATTGCTCCATTGATGATGAGAACCTCACCGTTGGGTAACAATACCATGTCGGACATGACACGTGGCATCGGCATGACCTCCATGACCCACTTCGGGTCCGGGTCGGTCAGTTTCATCCGCCCGCAGGTGTTGGAGGCGGGAACGAACACCCGCTTGTAATTCGAATTGTTAAACGCACCGTACGGCGCGCCGCCACATATCATGACCTCCGCTACCGGTAACGCGTCTCCGTTTAGCCACAACGGAAGCAAAACGGAGGAGCCAGTGCTGGGGTAATTCCGTTTGAACCCGCCGGGAATGACCGGGAACTCCTTCACCACCCGGTTGCGATTGTAGTCAAATAAGATTGACCTTTCGTTAGCGAAAACGTAAAGATTCCCATCGGGCAGGAGATGAAGAAAAGGATAGAGATTGTTCTCGTCGCCATAACCGTCGCACGTTTCCTTCAAGAAACTCATGTAAAAAGTCGCGGCATTCGCATCAGTTTTCGGGAAAAACTCGTACGTGTAGGCTCGTCGGCCGCCGACGATGATCACGCGCCCGTCTGGGAGAAGCTGGTTCGACGCGTACCATCGGCGTTCGCCTAGCGCCACGCCGAGCTGGATCCAGTCGCAGGAGGAGTCGTCGCAGGGAGTGAACGTGCGGACCACGCGGTCGCCTGCTTTGTACCCGCCTGTTTGGACTAGGGTTCCGTTGGGGATCAACGAACCCGAAGAGCACCACGTGTCGGTCTGAACTAGCAGGGGACGAACGGCGTTCGAAGCGACGTCGTACACGACGGAGTGAGCTGTGCAGTCTGGTGGCTGGCTCGGTTCTTGAATGCAGGTGTTGTTTGGGAGAGAGAGGTTTGAAGGACCCATGTCCATGCGATCGAAGATCACGACCATGTTGTTCTTCAACAGTTGCATGTGCATGGCAGAGATGCCAATGCTAGATTGGAGTAAAACCCAGTCACCTTCATCGTCAGAAGCCACGTCTTTCGACGAATAATAATAAGAAGATGAAGAATAAGAAGAGGCTGGGAATATCAGAGACCATAAACCTAGAGTCACAGAGAGTAGCAAGAAGAAGAAAGAAGGGTTCTTGGACGCCATTATTGTTAGTCGCTAGCTTTAGCTTTCTTGGGTTTTCTTGGTTTGTGACTGACTCTGTGTGCAGTTTAGTTCTATATATACATGTACATATAGTGGCGTAGGTTTTATGAGTTAGAAAACTGAAGGAATGGGGAGGAGCTAGAAGGGTTCTATATATACATTTATTAGGAGCTGATTGCTGTATTCAACACGTGCATTATTATTGGTATTCATACATATACGTGTAGTTAATATATCCGTGTGTGGGTTATTTGAATGTGTTGAATACTGTTTTAGATGGATTTTCTGTCTCTTGGGTTGGCGTGGCCTACATTTAATGATTACGCCTAAAATCGTTTAGGTTGCTAATTGTTTAATTTCCTCAATAATAAATTTTAGACATTAAAATTTTTTTTTCACAAATTTTATAACACTTGAAATATAACAAGTTGTGAAAATAAAAATGTTGTAATAAAAAAAGTCATGTCGCTAGAATCTGTCATCTCTAACCTAATAAAAGCCAAGACTTATATATCCTGCTTTATTGCTTCAAATATGAATTACTCATTATCTAATATCTAATATGTTTTTGTCACTTGATTTAGTAATTATTAAGATAAATTACTATTTTTTAAGAACTTACTCCATATATATTAAATTTTATTACCAATTTTTTAAGTGGTTTACTAATTATTAAGATAGTCTAATATAGATAAAACCTTTTTTTAAGCTTTAGAAGAAGAAGAAAAGAACTTAAGACTCCAATCAAAATTATATTACCAAAAATGTTAATTAAATAAATTATTATTAAGACAACCTACTTTGTGTATTAAATCTTGATATAAAAAAAAATACTTTGTGTATTAACTCCTTGTGTGTGTGTGTGTGTGTGTGTGTGTGTGTGTGTGTGTGTGTGTGTGTGTGTGTGTGTGTGTGTGTTTCTCAAATAAAAAATATATATTTCTAGTGGTTTACTAATTATTAAGATGATTTACTATAGTTAAAATTATATTTTCAATAATAAAGTTTAGTTACAAGCTAATTTGGAGTTGTTTCCTAAAAAAAAGGGCTGTCTCCTCCAACCTACTATGTTGTTATTTATAAAAATATTTGCATATATTAGTTAACAAGTGACATTATTCATTAAAAATTTTCATGTGACTAAAATTATCTGATTTCTTCAATCACCATATAGTGGATTAGAGGAAAAAAAATTAAATTAGAAGCTATACTTTTTTCTATTATTCTAAAGCTTCAAAAGAAAAAAAAACTTAAAGAATAATGTTACAGACATAAATTATCTTACAAAAGTTTTACAAATTATTGTTATGATAAATTCTTACTGGTTCTCAACTAGACCCACAACTAACATTATATTTTTATTTACTAATAATCATTAACCACATCAAAAGTTTGTAAAATAATTTGTAACTTTAGCATTTTCCAACTTAAATAGCTAGTATACTCCAATTAAAATTATATTATCAAAATTTTCAAATTAAATAAATTTAAAATAAAAAGTAATTATTTATCTACATTACTATTAACACCATAAGTTTTTTATTATTATTAATATAAGAAAAGTTACATTATATATATTTGTACAATTGTTCTTGAGCCAATTGGCTCAATGTATGTACAATATACATTGCATTTTTGTCATGTCATTCATTAATGATTAAGATTGTTTATTCTAGATTTAAGCAAAAGATTGTTTATTCTAGATGAATTTGTATCATCTAAGTTTTATGTAACTCACTTATTATGAAGATAATTTAATTGATGTAATTAATTATTTAATACTCTTGGAAGAAGAATTCATGCATGTTCTTCTCTCTCACATGAATGGCAGATCCCACCAGTAATTTAATTGGTGGGATCCACTATTACTCAATTAATATAGATAAAATCTTATTACTAGAATTCAAAGAGATTTAAAATACTATGCCAATTAAAATTTTTTACTAAAACTTTAATGCATTTAAAATAAAATTCATTTTTTTAATTAGTTTATCAATCTACCATAATTTTCATGTAGATGTCTAGTATTATTTATTCAAAATACCCAAGTGCACTACAAAAAAAAAAAAAAAGGACCCATTGCGGCAGGCCAAAAGCGCCATTGAGGCCCCAAAAACATTTGACCTTTAGTGGCGGGTGCTATTGCGGCGGTTCTTCCCGCCACTATTGCGGTGCCACTATAGATCTATTGTGGCAATAACAAAAAGTGCCGCTGTAGATATACCTTTTAAAGGTGGTTTTGGTTTATTGCGACTAGCATAAAATCGCCACCATATGACATTAGAATTCGTGTTAATTAACTTTTAGCGGCAAGTTATGTACGCCGCTATTGGTGTCCACCTTTAGCGGTTGGCACATGGTGCTGCTATTAGCAATCAATTAAAATGGACTAATTGCACTTTTAGCTGTGGGTGGAAATGCCGCTATATATATGTGCGGTACCTTTAGCGGTGAGTAGAAACGCCACTATATGTGTGACCGTTTAGCGGCGGGGAGACACACAACTATATGTTTGAACCTATAGTGGCAAGTGATAAGCACCGCTGTAGAGATTCATTTAAAACATAAAATGTGCACCTTTAGCGGTGCTTTTTGACTGTCGCTATAGGTTTTTTTTTCCAAAGGGTTTTAAAACCACTATTTGTTGATAAATAAATTGTTCACAGACCTGTTATAAAGAACCTGTAATAGTTTTAGCTCTACTAATACAATATTACAAATGTAACTAATTAACAACACCACAAATATTTCCAAACTAATGTAATATTAACATAGAAATATATTATCAAATACATAACATTGTCTATAACCACCATCAAAAGATTAACAAAAAAGATGTGGTCCTTTGAATAAAACAACCGCTCAAATTACGCTAATATTATAATCAAAGTTCCAAAGTGTTTTAAAATATCCTTCAACACTTGCAAAAATGTGGTTGTTCTTCCGTAATTCTTTGTACACAAAAGTCCTCGAACACCAAGATAAAACTTATAAGCTGCTTGGTTGATGGGATGCGGCTGATGATTTTTGGAGAGCTGGAAATTGTTGGGCCAGAGGAACATCCTACATACAAAATATGATTACTCATTAAGTGCGTATAAATGGAATAGAATGACAAGAAAATATTACCAAAGCAAAAAATGGGAACAAGTTAAATGAAGACATGTCTCTTATGTTTTAAACCATTAAAAGTCATTTTAAAATTGACATATTTCTTTTTAATATGACTTACTCTTTTTTTTATTAATATAACTAATTCACTCAATGATAATTGGGATGAATTAATATTAATTCATAAACCTTCTTATAAGTGGAGGGAAAAATAAGTACAGTTCATATATGTTTTTTCTAAATAATAAAATAATCACTTATTTCTCCCACATTTGGGAGCCTTTCTCCATAGGTCCCTGGATTATGGCCTAAGTGGCCTACAGGCCTAGGATTGGCTCTCCCCCAAAATAAATAAATAAATATATAACAAGTAGCCAAACAAAATATGGCAAAAGAATATGTTGAGCGAAAATTCTTATTTGATGTCAATTTGTTAATTTATATTTTAAATTAGCTCATTAATTAAAAAAATCAAACGGTAATACTATTAACCTACATAATTATGTAGAGTATTCTCAATCCTAAACTCTCTCCCTTTAATAAAGTAGGGCCCTAGTTAAGAAAAAGAGTCACTACACAAAACTATTACTTTGATTATTTACTTTAAACCCCAAATTTTATGGCTTATTCAATTTTAAGCTATAAGCCCAACTGTTAATATACTTGACCAATAATTGACATAAGTATAAATAGATGAACACAATAGCAATCTCAATCACAAAAGAAATCAAGCACTCACAACAACAACGAAGTGCTTACAAAGAGAAAAATATTGACTAAGTCTTTGTTAATATACCTGATTGCATTGTGAAGAAATTGGTTGCATTTGTTGAAGCATGCGAGTCATTCTTTGCTCCATTTCTTCGAATTGACTAAGTCTTTCATTCATTTCATCAAAACTTACTAGTTTCTCCTCCATAGTAGCCAAGGAAACCTTCAGTTGTGCAACTTTGTTGTCTCTTGCTTGACTTGAGTGTATTTCAATGTCCGTGAGAGCACTCTTGCTACTTTGATCACTTGGGCTTGGACCAAATCCTACCCCACGAATACGATCTTTGCGCTCCTTACCCATCACTTTGGCAAATACATCATCTGTTGACCATGCAATACTACCACTTGTATCAGATAACTGCAATTGATTCGAAGGCTCAACCAATAATTCTTTCATTTTGTCCTGATATTTGGGTTTGAACAAAACAAAAAAAGTTAAAAATCACATAGTTAAAATGGCCCCACAACATATATATATA
This sequence comes from Castanea sativa, assembly GCF_040712315.1. Taxonomy (NCBI): domain Eukaryota; kingdom Viridiplantae; phylum Streptophyta; class Magnoliopsida; order Fagales; family Fagaceae; genus Castanea; species Castanea sativa. The sequence goes on from NC_134015.1 coordinate 51,995,325, forward strand.
GGATGGGACAAGCAAGCATCAATATATACCAGTAACCCTCAAGAGAAAATTGATAATCTACAGGCAACTTACAACATGAACCTCTCCACAAAAAAAAAAAAAAGGAAGTCATATACATCCACTGGGTATGCTTTAATATAACAAAGGAACTATACATAGAGGCCTCAACTCAATAAGAATAACATTTCCACAATGAAATGGAGTTTGCTATGTAACCCAACAATCAAATGACCCCACAATAAAAAGGAATGTGTATTGGCTAACATCAAATTCAAATATATCAATATAAAAATTAAAAGAATCATTAATAACAATTATCATTGATTCAAAATAGTTACACAAGTGTTCAAACAAACACATGGGATTTCATCTTATGCTTGGTTTTTGTCAAAAAAGACATGCTAGTTCAAAAGTTATATACAATATTTTGCAAGACTTCTAAGACTTGATTTATTTGAACAAAGCTCATCTTTGAGACAACTTTGTAGGGAAAAACTATAATATTGTTTCTTGAATTCCTATTTTGTTTACCCCCAACTACAAGGGAGAAATTACTCACCATTTTCGCTTGCACTATAGGATTAACTGCAAATCCATATTTACGAGTATATAGTATTTTATATAATACTGCACGCTCTACATGACGCCCATCTGTTTTTGCCTACGTTATGAACATCATATTTATGTAGTGAAACTAGCAGAAAATATTCATAATACTTATTACCTTTTTTGCAGCGTGCACAGCATAGCTACAGTAAACTAGCAGTATGTAAGCCATCCTGTTTAGAACGACAATCCTTATTCTTCTCGGACTCTATCTACATTCAATAAAATTACATGTTTATATACAGTATACTTTAAGTATCTAAAGCCACTTTTAGCTAAAGCCAAAATGCTCAAAAATATCATTTGGTATCCAGGACTGGCCTAAACTAGATTAAGGCCTAAGGCGAAAAATTTATGTGGGGCCTTTTATATATAAATATTAATTAAATTAAATAATATTAATCAAATTGAGGTTAATTTGATGTATTAAACACATAATTTAATGAATTATACGGACTAAAAATAACGTTAATTTCATATAGAGAATTGAATCTCATAGTTGAAAAATTAATTTAACAAAACAAAAAAAAATTAAAAAGAAAATTAATTTATCTTGGATATATAACGTACATAATTAATTACATTTATAATCTAATTTACAATCTATGATATTAATTAATGTGTGGCTTTGTAGTAGATTAGTTTACAAATATTAAAGTTTCAAACTATTAGGGGAGATTAATCACCATGGATGATCTAACACATTTGCAAATCTTTTTTAAAGCCTTGTTAGAAAAAAAATGTTAAAGGTATTACAAAATATTCACAATATAATGTGACAATAATAGTGATTGATGAGTTTCAATAGTGTAATTAATGAATATTTAAAAAACTTTTTTGTGATTGGTAACATATCAGTTTGTAAATTTATAGTGAAATTCGTAATATCCTTAACATCACTAATAATAAAAAGTGCACAATAATTTGAAAAAATTCATATTTTTTTAAATAAAATTTTGGGCCTTTTACAATGGGATTGGGGCCTTTTTTGTAAAGCGTAAATATTTTTTGTGGTGGGGGCCTTAGGCCTAGGCCTTGGGTCGGCCCTATTGGTATCTATTGGAAACCAAAGTAAAAGAATGAGAGGAACTGCATGATGATAAAGAGTAACAATTTGATAATTGAAGCTTCACTTGCAGCAATATAGTGGATAACAAAACATTACTAAATAAGCTTCCCATTATAGCTTTCCCAAAGCAGATACCTTTATGTCAATTTAGAAATAAAAAATGACATAAAGAAATGGAGAAGACACTTAATTATGACCCAAAAAAGTATGACAAATTTTGTCATAATTCTCACTTCCACTTCATAAGATTCACACGGCTAAATTACTTGAACAACATTATTGTCATACCAATTCAAAAGCTTAATATCCACTATAAGATAATTACAAGTCAACAACCACCAAAAACATCACTAACTGCAAAATGCATAGATTAAAAAAATTATTTTAAACATTTAGAAAATAAAAAGAAGAAGAAGAAGCCCACATCCAACCTAATGAAGAGGAAAATAACAAGAAATATAAGAATTAGCACAAATTTCGGAGGCATACATGTAGAAATGAGAAATCTAATTTTACTAACTAAATTAACTATAAATAGGTCCATACTCCATACTAATTCAAGTCATAGATATAATAGAGGAAAACATGAAACAAATATCAACCAAAAAAAAATTGTAAGCTCAACATCATCTGCATGTGAACAAACTATTAGCTCTAAATTAAACACCAAAAAATTATTTACTAATTACTATAATTATATTCTTCCATATCATTAACCCATAAAACACAAAACCCAAAAAAAAAAAAAAAACAAACAAACAAACAAAAAAGACAAATTGAGCAAGACCCAGCTGATAAATTACTGAAATAAGAAATAGGTATCTAAGAAAAAGGCAAAAGCAGCACTAGATTTATTGATATTAGGAATAGAAAAGAAAATTCAACCAGAAAAAATTACTTGAGTTCAATTAAAAACATGTTCTTAATACTCCATAAACTACCTGAGTTCATAATTTTTTTTTTTTTTTATCTATACCTGAGTGATCATGATTATGATGATTGTGTGGTAACAATAACTTATGCAGAATTGCAAGTGGAGCTATGATTATCATGATAGGATTAGTTGCAAGGTGACTAGATCTGCATGTCTAAACCTTCCATTTGGACTAGAAGCTTAATGATTGATATAATTATACTGATTTAATGATGAATTCTTTTGAAAAACGAAAACTATGAACTATTAAGAAAGCTAACTCATTTTAAGAAATATCATTATAGGCCAAAGCAAAAAATCTTAAAAGAAAGCTAGAACCTATTAAGAAAATCACTCCACACCACACACTTGCCTTTGTTTTTGAACCTTGACAAACCAGCATTTACCACCTCTAAGACTTCTACCAAATTAAACAAATATGAAATATAAAACACAACTTCTCATATATACCAGTCTCACAAAAAGCCCACATAAAACCAAAAAATCCTATATAAAAGCAATCCAATATGTATTCTCTCAATTTCTCAATAATCATTCTCCTTTTAGTATGATCCATGATGGAAAAGAGAGAGAAAATAAGCATACCACTGCATCATTAGTATACCAATGATCAACAAGTATATCCCAATCTTCTAGTATGCATACCTTGGGTTAGTTGTTCTTTACACGTGCTTTGTTTCTTGAATGCAGTATATAATGCTTAGTCTTCAGCCTAGACTTATGATCCCTCCAAACCTTCCCAATTTTTTGTAAGGTAAATGTCTCCAGAGCCACATATGCAATAGGATTAACGAGGACACTGTATTTTCACTACAATCAAATAGTTCAGTTATCAAATTAAAAATGTTTTCATGCTAAAATACTTATGTAAAACCTAGTACAAAATGTCATAATTACAAGTATTATAACTTCTTAAAGTTCTTTAGGCATGTCCTTCCAATTGAGATATCTAATCGGGCACATGTGGGGTTTTTGTGTTATCATACCCAAGAAACCAATGAAAGTCCTCGCCCCATTATCAACCGGCTGATGCATACTATTTAGCGCAACTCAATTTCTTGGTCATCGGAAAGATCCCAAATATCCAAGTACTTGCTTGGCCCGCGAGTGACACGTACAGCTGGCTGCACATCTAAATTTTGAAGGAGACATTAATATCAACCAATGTCAAACAACAAAGCATGCAAAGCTAAGGACGAGCTTAAATATTCTATTAAACAAGTGGTCGTTATTCGCTAAAGAATATAAAATATTAGAAACATGCTAAAAAACTACTATATTTCAAGAAACAAACAAATAAATTCGCCTGCAATTTATAGCAATTTGCTCCTAGTGTCACTTCATAGCAATTTGCTCATTGTACATGCAAACAAACATGTAAAATCTATTTTTAAATAAATTTTGTTATGCACATGATGAAGCTCATAGTGCAAGTAATATTATTGTGAAATGCCTTATAAGATGTGCTATGGGTGCAACCTGTACTTGTGCATACAAAACTTTGGTGGATCAAACCTAAAACTTGACAAAACTTTAATGCAAGTAATATTACACATACTCAATCTTTTTTATATCTGAAAATATTTTTGACTTTTTGAAGAGATTTAAGCATAATAAGATGGATTTAAATTGTAAGTTGTTACCCTTTCTAATTCAAGGTTTTTCGTGGCTAGAAATAGATAAACAAATAGAATGTATGTTGGGATTGTTATTGGTGCCTGACCACTTTTCTATGGGATAAAAGATAGAGAACCTAGCATTACCTAGCAATTTATTCCCTAACCATTTCAAAGCAGGCAGATTTTGGAAAATCCAAAGAATACAGCAAGTAAGGAGGAGAAAATACAACTATTGACCTGGCCAAGCAACCTCTTTAGATTGGGATAGCACCTCTTCCTTCGAATGTTGAATTTTTTGTTTTATTTATTTATTTTTAAATTGGATCACACCTAGTGCATAAGACTTTTGCTTCTACTGGGTATGAGAGAAGTGTTTGGTACGCAAATTTACATCCGATTTTGGTAATTCCCAAACTTTGAACTTTATGACACTTTCTTTTCCCCCTACAATTTATGCCAGATATTGACTTTTGGATTTGTTGGGGTTTATTGGAAGGGCCATGTATCTTGACTGGAAGGTAGCAAGGCTTTGAGATTAAGGAGACTACCTAGTTCTAATGAGAGTCCATTACTAATGTTCTTACTTAAGACCATTCTAGATCATTATAAATTAACTGTTTGCCCAAATAGGAACCAAATTTGTTATTTGGACTACCAAACAGTAGTAACTCCTGTGCAAATAGAAATGCTCCATACTGGGACAAGATCTAGATTCTAGACACTTTGAAACCTTTCAGAATATGCTCGATTTTAGCACTAATTATAAAGAGGAAGGGAGAGAGAGGAGGTCTCCTTAATGAAGAGCCCCTCTCCAGTTTAAAGAAACCATGCAGAGAGCCATTGACAAGGGCAGAGAAATCTGAGACTAATATTTCTTGAACTAGATTTCTCCACATATAATTGAAGCTAAAACTTTTGAGAATCTTATGCAAAAAGCCAAAGCTTTATAATATCATATGCATTCTCTATGTCCAATTTAACCATTTAATCATCATGTCCAAGATTGTGAGGTGATTAGGAAAAAGAAGACATACTTTCTATGCTATATAAAACTCTTGAAATTCATGGCACAGTAGTGGAGAAGTTCCAAACTATTTTCTTAACTTTTGTTCCAAGTTTTAAATAGCGTCAATCTATGAGAAGTGTCCTTGATGTTTCTTCTATATTTTTGTATCAATTATTGTCACTTTATTTGAGATGTTAGGCAATATGTTGTATCTGTTTGTTCTTCTCTGATGTTAGGCAATATTATATGTTATGCAACATATAATACATACATACATACATATATATATATATATATATATATATATATATATATATATATATATATATATATATATATATATATATGGTGTGAAGCAAATTTATCATAACCATACTCTTAGCTATTAATGATGCAGGATGCAAGATCTAAGAATTAACACTCTAAAGAGAATCTAAGAATTTTGTGGCTGGTAATGGTTGAGAGGAAACTAACTTACATGCCCATTTGTTTCATAAAATTTCATATAAGAGTTCACAACTTACATGCCCATACCTTGTGTATGAATGGTAAACTACTGAGTAAAAAGCCCATATCTTGTGTAGAAGCTTTGTGCATTTCTTAGTCTCCCACTTCATTCGCATCTTGTTAAGAAGCTCTTTCCAATGTTACACTCTTGGAACGTGTGCATAAATTTGCCTTTCTCCTTGCCATTTCAACTGTCAAAATTTAAAATAAACAAGTATATAAGCACAATGACAAGTAATGATACAAGTAATTGCAAATACAACAGCTCCAACTACTTTCAACACTAAAACTTCTCATAAAGCAAATCTATACAAGACTACCCTTAAACAACACAAATACAATATTTTCAACAAGAGCCCCTAATATCTCTCTTATTTCAACAACATATACCTCATTTATAAAATACAAATGGGCTGTTCATTCACATCCAAACTTCATGAAATCTAACAGAGGCACTTCTCTGGATGTCTAGTAGATACCATATCAATTTCAGAGACAAAGCATAAAACCATGATTTATTAAAAATCATACAAGACAACGTGCTCAAATTTATCTTGACAGAATTTTATAAAATTTAGAAATTAAACCATTATTTTTATATTAATTCAATTACTGTGAGGCCGCTTCCATTACAACCATGTGTGTCTTAGAATTCATATGAACTACTCCTAGTATCCTAATTCACAGAATATGATTTAATACAGATTTTTCATGTTGTAAACACTGAATCTATCACAGTGACAGCTTTAATATATTTTCTAGCAAAATCATCAAATAATTGCTATTGGCCTTCATTTCGTGTGAGTGTTTTTATACCTATAGTATACATGTAAGAAGACATTAATAGGCATCTAATCGACCATAATATCTTCAACCTTTCAAATTGATAACACAATACCACAAATTTCAGCTTCTAACAATCAGATTAGAGAATATAAAAGGGAAACTAAAGAAAACAATTACACCATCAAAATACCCAAAATAAGATAAGGTTTCATAGATAAATTTTCAAGAAATTTTAGAATCATAGAAACCAAGACAGAAAATATAATGAGTAATACAAAAGTATTAACTAGACTCATCATCATTAGACCCATCATCATTAGACCCATCATCATTAGACTCATAAACATTAGCACTAAGCTCTTCATCATCGATAAAGTCTTATTCAAGTAATTCATCCTCACTAATCAACGATGTATCATAAATGGTTCATTCTTCATCAACTCGAGCCCAAGCACAGTTGTCATTTGCATCATCATATACATCATCAGTAGTTACATTATAAGGGACATTCTCCATATATGTATCCACTTCTTCATCATCATCTACAGCTTCAATACCAACATCAAACACCTTCCTAGGTTTTGTTTTGACCACCACTGTCACGACCCCAAACCTGTACTTCAGAATTTAGAGCATGACCAGCATGTTAATATCAAGTTTACCTCAATACTAACACGAACCAACTTAAACTGAAGGTGCTTATCAAGAATTTCTTCCTGTATTCCTGCTTATTTTCTTGCATAAAAGCCATAATATACAAAAATGATGAAAACCTTGAAACTTCATTTCATTTGAACTTTGCAAGATTACCACTTGGCTAAAACTTCAGGTAATCATGTAAATCTTACATAGCTAAACGTTTAGCAAAACTCTTATTTACAAATCTAACCCTAAAGACATACAATTGGGGTTCAAAACACACTAAGGTTCCGAATTACATCTGTGCTTAAAGGATCAAGTACATCTTGATTCCCCCTATATAACAAAAGAACTAAACTACTACACAACAAAAAACTATATATTCTAACAAACGAGAATCACAGAATCTTTGCCACCTCTAATACTCCCGCTGCTTCTAGGAAAGAACCTGTGCACTGAAATATAATAGGGTGAGCTGCAAAACTTAGTAAGGTTTTAAGCTCCATTGGCCTTTAATAAAAATGCATATAAATCAAATATTTTATAGATATGCTATCTTTGATAAAATAGCCTCCATACTATTCATTTTGTTCTTAAAATAACTTATGAACTTTCAGATGAAAATACTTCATTTTCCTTTCATATAATAATAATAAAAGGACATAATAAGGAACTTAAACATAATTCAGTAACCTTATCTTTAAATAGACTATGAAATACTTGATCATAAACTTCTCATTAGACTTATAACACATTTAACATATATTTCTTATCATCATACTTTTCTTATAATTTCCAAATAGCTTAATAGCTCATTTATAATACATATTAGTCAGTCCAATTGTAAGTTTGTCACAACTTTGAGAGGCTTCCAACACATAATGTTAGGCATTCAGCATTCTCCACAATGTTAGGTAATCCCAGGATCATATCAGAAAATATCACCCATTTTGATGTGATCATATCATCAACCATGGGGGTCGGTTGGTATCCTCCACAAGTTGGCAGTTCCCAACAAGGGCGGGTACAACAAATTTCTCACCACTTATAATGGCCAATCAAAATCTCCATGGAAATGTCAGTACTATAACCCCTACTGGCTGAGTTCAGATCATAACAATGGAATAATTGAAAACTATATTTTTCTAACAACTTTGTTTTTACATAAATGTTTCACAACAGTAGCATATCCACTTCATTCTTAAATATTATGTTTGTGATATAAGTAATAGCATCAATATGTTAAAATTATCATATATATAAGATTGCACAACTCACGAACATATGTTTTACTTAAATCATGCTTATATGTAATATCTCTAATTAAAATGTTTTAATGCATAATAGTTTTCTAAACAATTTTTATACTTATCAAACACACAAGTCACATATGTCTTACCTGAAAACTGAATATGCGAAAAATTTGTACAAAAGGAGCTCAAGTGTCCATGTTCTCATTCTTGTCACCTAAATGAAAGGCCAAAACTTATTACTAAAAAATTCTTCCTAAGTATATAAATTTATACCTCAATCACAACCTAACTCTCAAACTCAAGAAAATCTTAATTCCCATCACATAAAGTTTCCCAAAAAACAAGGTACATTCATCAAACACATTACATACCAAAACATAGAGAAACCAAGGCATAAAAATTCATCTATGATGTAGACATACTAAAAGATAAGTATATTAAATTATAGCTCAAAAAATTCACCCTAACTTCAAAATTAAATCCACAAAGTCAAAGTTATCTTTCACTGTTTACTGCTCATTTCAGCAGCATATGCCTCATTTTTAAAATACAAATGGGCTGTCCATACACATGCAAATGTCATGAAATTTTACATAGATACTCCTCTAGATGTCTAGTAAATACCATATAAATATCAGAGTCAAATCATGATTTATTAAAAATCCTTAAACCATGATTTATTAAAAATCCTACAAGGCAACATGCTCAAATCTGTCCTGACCGAAATTCATGCAACTTAGAAATTAAACCATTACTTTTATATTAATCCAAATGCTGTGAGACCACTTCCATTACAACCATATGTATCTTAGAATTCATAAAAACTACTTCTAGCATCCTAATTCATAGCAAATGATTTAATACATATTTTTCTTATTGTAAACATATTTTTCAGCATATGTTCTTACAAAATCATCAACTAAATGCAATTAGCCTTCATTTCAATTGGGTATTTTTATACCTATACTATACATATTAAAATATATTAATAAGCATCCAATTGACCATAATATCATCAGTCTTTCAAATTACTAAAACAGAATCACAAGTTCAGCTTCTAAAATCAGATTTGAGAATAAAGAAGTGAAACTAAAGCAAACCATTACTCCATTAAAATACCCATAATAGAAAATAAACATATATACTTACCCACAACTGAAGCTGAACTTTAGTAAGATTTTGATTCCTCCTTAGAGAGAGATGTATATATGATTTTTAGTGAAAGAAAATGAGGGTTGTTGTGAGAGAGTGAGAGAGTGAGAGAGAGGTGCTGCTGATAAGAAGAAAGAAGAATGGAGAAACAAAAGAATGACTTCAATACAGCAAAGAAGTCAAGGGAAATGGACTTTGGGGTGGGGCACGTGTAATGCTATGGGAAAAGGGTTGGTGAGTCACCCTTTAAACTTTTAAAAATTTACTTCTCCCCCCCTCCCCCCATCTTATAAGCTTATATTCTAGAAAGGCCCAAACAACAATATAAATTTACATATAAACCCTTACCTTTATAAATTTCTTTTCATAACATTAAAAGAGCATATATGTTTTATAATATCACAATAACAAAGCTTTATGCACTTAGAGTAATTAAGATAATACTAAGTATATAAACCCCTAAAATTAATAATGTAATTAGGTTGGGATGTTACAACTACCACCTAGTCTTTATGTCTCACATCCTCCACATAAAACACTTGCGAAGCTTGAGATGCTAATACATAAGGTTCGTCAATCAATCGATCACCTGTGTGTATCAATCTTGAAAAATTGACAAGGAGAAATCCAAACTCATCTTTTTTGCATCATCTCCCACTAATAACGTCAGGCCGCTGACATTTGAATAATACATATCGATACTTGTCAGAGTAGTTCAACTCAATAATATCGATTAGTACACCAAAATAAGTAGCACCACCTTCAATAACAAAACAAACTCCACTATTTTGAATTTTCCTAGTTGTCTCAAAATCTTCGATGCAAAACTTCAAACCATTTATAACATAACGCTTGAACCGTTTTGTTTCATTATCTAGATATCGAGCAAGCCATCTAACTTTATCAAAGAGTTCCTTTCTCTTGGAGGCATCCATTGACATCACAATATATAGAGAAAAACTTTTATTATATGTATGCTATCTAAAGTGTTCCAACCGAAAATAGTTATATATATATATATATATATGATTTACTTACATATTCCCTAAACCAGCTGCAGAATTTTTCTATGTGCTGCTTTTGAATAACATCATCAGTCACATGAAAAGAGAAACCAGCCTTGATCTTCGCTATATGTACACTATGTAGACAAATGTGCTAGTGTTAAGCTAGAGTATTGTATTGGAATGCCGTTAAAGGATACGCAAGGACATATAACTTACTCGTGAAATGGTATGAATTCTTCACAATTGAATAACACATAATGATGTGTTTGGATCCATGAATTTGAATCTAGTGTAATGCTCACCACTGCACCCATGGATTCCTCAACATTCCTTATAGGCCGATTGAATGCAATTTCAACAGATTTAAAATAGCGTGAGCATAATGTTAAGCATTCCTCTGCTATGTACCCTTTTGTAATGGAACCTTCTAAATAAATTTTATTATGCATGTAAGGCTTAAGTCTTGACAAGTACCTATTGGAAAACCCAAGATCAACAACGAGAAACTGGTAAGTTAAACAAAACCAAATAGATCAAGTTACTATATGTGTTACCTCTCTATGGAATACATCCAACGATAATGAATTGGGCTAGCAACTTTGACTTCACTATCCAAATGCATGACTAGATGTACCATTGCTGTAAAGAAAGAAGGAGGGAATATCCTTTCCAACTTACACAATATCACTGCAATTCTCTTCTCAAGAGCCCCAAATTCCTCCATATTTATTACTTTGGAACATATCTTTCTAAAGATACAAAATAAGTCAATTAAATGCCTACTCACTTCAGGGGGTAAAGATCCGCATATTGCTATTGGAAAAAGTTGATGCATTAAGATGTTATTATCATGGCTCTTCATCCCACTAATCTTACATTCTTTGAGTTTAACACAACGTGAGATGTTTGAAGAATATCCATCCGGCACTCTTACATCTTTCAAAACTTGCAGAAAACCATCCTTTTCACTAGCATTAATATAATAGCAGGCATGTGGCATACGTGTCTGATCATTCCCAACCTTTTCCAAGTGAAGTCTACTTCTTATACCCATATCCTTTAAGTCTTGACGTACCTTCAAGTTATCCTTTGTCTTGCCATCCAAGTTCAACAATGTGCCAATTATATTATCGACTACATTTTTTTCAATATGCATCACGTCAAGATTGTGACGCAACAAATGGTCCTCCCAATAAAGCAAGGTAAAAAATATACTTCTCTTCTTCTACACAGTTAAGGCTTCCTCCCCTTTTTTTCTTTTATTGGTCAAATTAACTTTTTTCTTCCCAAACACATGATCGGCTACAGTATCCGTTTGTAATATGATTCCCTTTTGGATATTGTAATAGGAGCTAATCTCATATCAACATGCCCATCAAATGATTTTTCTTACTTACGGAATTTATGATCACTATCTAAGAATCGCCTATGTCCAATGTAACTAAATTTCCTTCCATATCTTAACCAACGAGACTGACAATCGTAGTTACAAAAGGGACATGCAACCCGAGATATCACCATATGCTAGAAAATCATTTATGATCCACAATAATGCAACATGCATTTGAAATGATTTTTTTGGAAAACAGGTCAAACGTTTCTACTCTAAAATCTCATAACTCCTTCAGTTCTTCTACTAGGGGTTGTAAGTACACATCTATATCGTTCCTGGGCGAGGTTGGACCAGGAATCAATAATGATAGCATGAAATAAGACCTTTTCATGCACATCCATGGAGGGAGATTGTATGGGATCAAAATGACAGGCCATGTACTATAAGTAGTACTCATATTTCCATACGGGTTGAATCCATCAGCTACTAATCCAAGCCTCACATTACGAGGCTCAAATGAGAACTCTATGTACTTAGAGTCAAATGATTTCCAAGCTTCAAAATCAGCAAGATGCCTTATTAACCCGTCATTCACACGACCATTGGCATGCCACTTCATATGATTGGTTGTTTCAGGAGACATAAATAGTCGTTTCAATCTTGACTTTAAGGGAAACCACCGTAAGATCTTTGCAGCTTTCTTTTTTCTTCTCTTGGAGGAAGCATTAGTACTTTGTTGACCTTTAGACTCATTACTTTCCTATCTTGAAATGTTACAGTTTGGATAAGTTTCAAGGTTGGCATTCTCCTTCCAATATAAAATACAATCTTTAGGACAAGCATGAATCCTCTCATAGCTCAAGCCCAGATCCTTAATAATCTCCTTAGCCTTATAACGATCTTTTGGCAACCTAGCATATAAAGGAAGAAAATTAAGTAAAAATTACAGCAACATGGTAAATGATTTGTTGGTCTAACCATTAAGAAACTTCATGTGGTACAAATGCACAATGGTTGACAATTTGCTAAAATGCTTATAACCTTCATAACAAGGTTGTAACCCATTTGGACTAGGGTTCTGTTGGGGATCAACTAGCCTGAAGAGCACCACATGTCAGTCTAGACTAGGAGGGGACGAATGGTGTTCAAAGTGACGTCATTTACGATAAAGTGAGCTGTGTAGTCCACTGGCTGGTTCGATTTTTGAATGCAGGTGTTATTTGGGAGAAGGAGGTTTGAAGGACCAATGTCCATGCGATCAAAGATCACGACCATGTTGTTCTTCAACAGTTGCATGTGCATGGCGGAGATGCCAATGCTAGATTGGAGTAAAACCCAATCACCTTCACCGTTAGAAGCCACATATTTCAACGAATAATGATAAGGAGATGAAGAAGAAGAGGCTGGGAATATCAGAGACCATAAACCTAGAGTCACAGAGGGTAGCAAGAAGAAGAAAGAATGGTTCTTGGATGCCATTGTTGGCCGCTAGCTTTAGCTTTCTTGGGTTTCTTGGTTAATGATTGACTGTGTGCGTGGTTTATGTGTTAGAAAATTGAAGGAATAGGGAGGAGCTAGAAGGGTTTTTCGTATGTATAAGTATATACATTTATTAGGAGCTGAATGTTGTATTCAACACGTGCATTATTATTGGTATTCATTTTTTTTTGTACGAGATAGAATTTTTACTCTAACCTAATCTAAGTTTATATGTGTGTAAAGCTCCCTCCTGAAGACTTGAACTCCACCTCTTACCCCTCACACCCTACAAGCATTTATACTTGTGGAGTAACCACTGCACCAAGGATGCTTGGTGGTATTATTAGTATTCATAATTTCATACATATATGCGTATATTTATACGTGTAGTTAATATAATCGTGTGTAGGTTTTTTTTTTTTTTTGATAGGAAGACTGTAAACTTTATTAAAATTTATAATAGTGTCAATACATCATGTGTAAGAGCCTGCTCTATAAAGCTAGGATTCTCTTCCATCCATGAAACAAAATGAATAATATTTTGAGCATGTTTTGCTAGTAAGTGAGCTGGTCTATTCCCTTGTCTATGAGTATGTGAAAATTCAACGTGATAAAAGTCCCCACACATCATTTTCATACCTGAAACCACAGCTACCATCGAGGAAGGAGGTGATGTGTTCCCACATAGAGCATTGTACAGTATCAAAGAATCCCCTTCAATGATAAAATCCTGAATTCCAACATCCTTCGCAAACTAAATCCCCGCTTCAAAAGCCTTTGCCTCAACTTCCAATGGCCCCAACGGTGCACCTACCTTTGTGCTTAGCTCTACAATTACCTGACCATGACAGTCTCGGATTAAAACTCCCACACCAGTTGTTCGCTGTGATTTAAAAACAACCCCATCAAAATTTACTTTATATCTTTGCGTCGATGGAGGTGTCCAAACTACTGCTTGAGCCACTGAGGGTGTGTCAGGCCTTTCCATTGCTACACTAAATTCCTCCAGATAGTGTGTAGTCCACTGCACTATTTCCTTGCCCGACTTCTGTCTCCCCCCATTTCGGTCTTCATTTCTATTGCACCATAATCCCCATGCTGTTGTAACCCGTCACTGCCTTGTGTTCATCATACGAGTCCGACATGAGCATATTCCACATTAAGTCGAAACAAGATTGGATTATAGATGGTTCAAAACCGAAATGGAGTTTTGTACATCTCCATATCTGAATTTTTTTTTTCATTTAACTTTAATTTTCTAAGAATATCGTTAGTTGTCCTGTTGCAAAACAAAGTGGGAAACTAACATCTCGAGTTTCTTAAACTCGAGATTAATAGTAGAACTCGAGTTTATAAAACTCGAGACCCAAGCAATACAAGGTGATGTGGAAAATTTTCCACGTGGAAATCGAGTTTTAAAAACTCAACTTTCAACATTTTCCCTTTCAGCACAGCCTTCTTCGTCTTCTTCTTCTTCCTTTGTTTTTTTAGTGGATCTCAAACCCTCAAACGGAGGCAACCCATTTCTCCAAGAACACAAGCAGTGACACCCAGAATTATGGATCTGCAGCAACCCAGAATTATTACCAAAATCAGTCCCATCTCCTCCAGCCTCCGTCGTCAGATCGTTATGGGTTTCTTCTTCTTCTTCTTGATGATCTTTGTTCTGATCTTCGTTGATGATGAACGGCTGTGATTCCTCTGATCTTCTTCAGAGTCTCCGAGAGTGATCCCCTCCGCCGTCCGATCTCTGTACATTGACGCCATTTCTTGTATTTGTCGGAAATGAAAATGTTATCGGAGACAATAGAATAATACTCCTATATATGCACGTGATTAGTGCTTGGTGTCGGTGAGTGGGTGTTGGGATCGCGAGCTGATCGGAGCTACTCGTGTGAAATTTTCACAGTGTTGGATTGGTGGTGGTATGGGATTTAGGCTTCGTGCTCTTTACTCGTGGCCCTGTTCATCTGACCATGAAGGTTTCTCTATTTTTCTTCTACTGGGTTTTTGTTTTTCTTTTACTAGGTTTTTTCTTTCAACATCGTTCTGCTGGGTCTCTTTGTTGTTGGTCTTTGTGTGAATTTCCAAGAAAATCGAGTCTGGAAGACTTACTTTGGTTTTGTACAACTCGAGTCTTATAGACTCGAGATCTATGTGGCATTTTTTGAAATTGGCGGTCATGTCATCAAGTCCAAAGCGAGTGTTTGAGAGTCGAGTTTTAAAATGGAACTCGAGTTTCTAAAACTCGAGATGCTATTTTGTTAATACATTTTAAAGGTGTGTTAACTTACTATATTGCCCTCCCTCACACTACTACTTTGAAAATTGCCCCCTCCATATCTCCTTTGCTCTTTGGCACACCAGAAAATATGTCCCGTTGTCTCAGGTTCTCTAGAGTGTAGGTTATTTGAATGTGATGAATACTATATTAGATGGATTTTCTATCTCTTGGGTTGGCGTGGCCTACATTTAATGATTACACCTAAAATTGTTTAGGTTACTAATTGTTTAATTTCCTCAATAATAAATTTTAGACATGTAATTTATTTTTTTCACAAATTTTATAACACTTGAAATAACAAGTTTCGAATATAAAATTTTATAATAAAACTGTCATGTCGCTAGAATCTATCATCCCTAGCCTAATATATATATATATATATATCCTGCTTTATTGCTTCAAATATGAATTACTCATTATCTAATATCTAGTATGTTTTTGTCACTTGATTTAGTAATTATTAAGATAACTTACTCTTTTTTAAGAACTTACTCCATATATATTAAATTTTATTACCAAATTTTTAAGTGGTTTACTAATTATTAAGATAGTCTAATATAGATAAAACTTTAATTTTTTTTTATTTTTAAAGCTTTAGAAGAAGAAGAAAAGAACTTAAGACTCCAATTAAAATTATATTACGAAAAAATGTTAATTAAATAGATTATTATTATTAAGACAACCTTCTTTGTATATTAAACCCTATTACCAAAATTTCTAGTGGTTTACTAATTATTAAGATGATTTACTATGGTTAAAACCATGTTTTCAATAATAAAGTTTAGTTCCAAGCTAATTTGGAGTTGTTTCCTAAAAAAAGGGGGTTGTCTCCTCTAACCTACTATGTTGTTATTTATAAAAACATTCACATATATTATTTAAACAAGTTATGACATTATTTACTTAGAAATTCATGTGACTAAAATTATTTGTTTATGATTTCTTCAATCGCCATATAGTGGGTTGGAGGAAAATAATTTAATTTGAAGCTATAATTTATCCTGTTATTCTAAAGCTTGAAAAGAAAAAAAAAAAAAAAAAAAACGTAAAGAGTAATGTTACAGACATAAGTTATTTTACAAAATTTTTACAAATTATTGATATAAATTCTTACTATTTCTCATTTGAACCTACTACTAACATTATTTTTTTACTTACTAATAATCATTCATTATATCAGAAATTTGTAAAATAATTTGTAACTTTAGCATTTTTCAACTTAAATAGCCATTATACTCCAACTAAAATTATATTACCAAAAATTTCAAATTCAATAAATTTAAAATAAAATATAATTATTTATTCACATTACTATTAACATCATAAGTTTTTGTTTTGATTAATATACGAAAAGTTACATTATATATATTTGTACAATTGTACTTGTGCCAAGTGGCTCAATGTATGTACAAGATACATTGCATTTTTGTCATGTCATTCATTAATGATTAAGATTGTTTATTCTAGACTTAAGCAAAAGATTGTTTATTCTAGATGAATGTATCATCTAAGTTCTATGTAGCTCACTTATTATTAAGATAATTTAATCAATGTAATTATTTAGTACTCTTGGAAGCAAAATTCATGTATGTTCTTCTCTCTCACATGAATAGCGGATCTAATTAGTAATTTATTGGTGGGATCCACTATTACTCATTTAACATAGATAAAATCTTATTACTAGAATTCAAAGAGATTTAAAATACAATGCCAATTAAAAAAATTTACTAAAATTTTAATGCATTTAAAAGAAAACAAATGTTTTTTAATTAGTTTATCAATCTACCATAATTTTCATTTAGATGTCTAGTATTATTTATTTAAAATACACATGTGCTTATATATTTTTCTAATTTTAACTAATTTTTTTATTGATATTAGTAAAATAGTTTTTTATTAATTTATATATACTTTACAATTACTCTGTGATTAGTATAGGTACGGTTTAGTGGTAACACATATTTGGAACGTATTATTGATATTTCAAACTATAATACCATGTGATAACATAGGAATTCTTAAAGTGATTGATCATGTAATGTAATGATAATGACAAAGGGGCTGTTTGGTTTTTTTTTTTTTTCATCACTCATTACTCCTCACTCAATTTTTGTCACTCATCACTCATCACTTAAAATACCCCAATTCCCTAATCCCCATCCGTTTGGCACCATCACTCAGTTATGTTTTCAACCAAAAAAAAAAAAAAAAAAATTGGGACCCACACACTGACCCAATGTCATAAAACTTTTCTTTCTCCTTTTTTTTTTTCTTTTTCCCCTGAGTCTCATCTTTCTCTACCTCTCCCCTTGCAATTACTTGCTCCCCTGCATCTAAAACCCTTATATAGTTTTCAAAAATAGCTGGTACCACAAGCTCAATGTCTTCTTCATCCCTATCTGTTTCAACCACAACACCACAAGCCCTTTTTTGAGCTTCCTTCAAAATCTCTTCCTCTCTCATTTTCAAGCTGTATATGGCTCCCATCTTTGAAATAGAATTCATCCATAGTCCAGGCTTGCCATCACCGAGCCACAAAATTGCATAGTTGTTCCTAGAAAACATGAGGCGACCTCAATGTGTGGGTCCCAGATTTGCAAATTTGAGTTTGCTTTTGAGTTTGTAGATGGGTTTGTTAATGTAGATGGGTTTGTTGGTGCGATGGGTTTGTTCTAGAAATCTGGGTTTGCAGATTTGAGTTTGCTTTTTTTTATGATTGAGAAGTGTGGGTTTTTTAATTTTGTTTTGGATTTCATTTTCACTTCTATGGATTTTGAATTTTGGATTTCCTTAAGGGGATTATGGATTTTTATGTTAAATTGAAGGTTGATGTTGCATTTTCGGATGAAGGTAAGATGTTGGTTTTGGATATGAAGTCATGTGAAAAGGAAAGAAAAGAAGAAGAAGAAGAAGGGAAAATTTAAAAAAAAAAAAGAAAAAGAAAAAAAAAGGAAGATGAAGAAGACCAGACAAGACCAGTGTGGCCGATACCGTACCGGTATCGACCAGTGCACCGGTACCGGTACACTTCTATATTGTACCGGAAAAAATACCGGCCGCGTACAGGCCATACCGGCCAATTTCAGGCAATACCGGCCGGTACAGAAAAAAGCTTTTTTTTTTTTTAGTTTTTTTTAGTTTTGTAATTTTTGAATTTTTGTAAAGGCATAATGGTAACTTATTTACATTAACTTCTTAGTATTATTTGTTTTCTTAGTATGCAATGAACAACTAAGCTTTCTATTTTTTATATTGTGTTTCTTTTTTCTTTTATTTGATACTAAAGTCTAAAACTATGAATAATTTGTTTTGAATTGAGGTGATGTTTTATAATAAAATTTTATATTTACTATAATATAAGTGAAATATTATATGTTTATAAATATGGTTCTAGAGATTTTAGTGTGTGTGTGTGTGTGTGTGTGTGTGTGTATATAAAATAGTGGTAAAACCCGAAACGGTACACCGGTATTGACCGGTATCCGAAATATATCGTACCGGTGGCCAAACCGGTACAGCCTCCGGTACGGTATTGACTTCCTTGGACAAGACCCAACATGAAAGAGAAAAGAAAAGAAGAAGAAGAAGAAGAAGAAGACCAGTGTGAAAGGAAAAAGGAAAAAAAGAAGAAGAAAACCTAAACTCACCGAACCGAGTGAGAAAAAAAAAAGGTCAAAAGTTGCGACTGAACTCTAACTAGTGGGTCTCTCAGTGTGTGTTTAATTACCAAAATGCCATTGAAAACTGAGTTTTAGAAATTGAAAACACCTAAAATGTGTTTTCAATTTCCATAACTCATCGCTTAAAAATCAAAGAATTGAGTGATGAAACAAAATCTGGAAACAAAAACCAAACAAACTTCTCAGCTGCGGGCCCCACCATTTTTGAGTTATGGGTGATGAAAATAAAGTTATGAGTGATGGAAACAACAAATCCAAACAGCCCCAAAGTGGTGCAGCCAGATTAAGTGGTTGTCTTCGAAAAGCAATTTCTGTGATTTGAACTCTGATGGGGCAATTTTTCAAGAGCAAAAAAAGTTGGTGGGTGCTGGGTTTGTCATATGGGATCATAATAATGATGAGTTCGTAGCAACCATGTGTGTGTTTTATATATAGCAAAATAGAAGAGGTAGAAGATATATCGATCTCAGTTGTCAAAGCAATCCACTTCGCTATTGACGTCGACATCTTTAAGGGATGTGATCGTTGAAGGAGATTGTGTAGTGGTGAAAATGGGGGTGAACCAAACACTCTCTTAATTAAGGACTTAATTAAATATAAAAAAAAGGATGAAGTTGGAATATGTTCGCATTTGGTCACATTAATTATTGATTAAGCAATACTTTAATCTCAACATTTAAATTTATCTAACCAAGAGTCTTTGTACAATTTGTACCTGGAAGTGTTTTAAATTAACATATTTATGGTTCAAATTGAATCATCTCCTCTATTGTAAGTGTAACTATTGATTTAAAAATAATAAAAACATTTAGATCTATCTAGAAACAAATATATCCTTTGCAATAAACCCAGTTATGTGATTTTTTTTTGTTTTTTAAAACACTTACTAAATGGAAATTTTTTTGATTTTCTCCTAAAACTCTATATAGGCAACAAACAACAAGCAAGTGTTGCTAATGGAACGTTCTAATATTGCAAGATATATAAAAATCTTCATAATTTTCTAAGCCTTCAAACTAATGGATTTTCAAACCAGATTCTCATTGGACAATTTCATTCAAGAATTTTCACAACTCATGACATAGCTTAACATATTACCGATGGAAACACAACGATCAATTTGCAGTAGGCAATTGAGCGAGAATATTTTTAGTAACCACTAGACAAAAAAACTATAACATGTTTGATTTCTAACATCTTAAAGGAACTTATCTTGGAAGCAAATTCCAAGTACTGAATGGTACAATATATACATATTTTTATTTAACTGAATTTTAAATTATAAATTATAATCTATGTTTTTAATTTATTCATCTAACTTTACATTTGGCCTTTTAACTTTCATTTATCACTAATTTAATTCTTCTCCACTTCCGTTAAGTGTATTATTATTGCTAAGTGTTCAAAACGATATAATTTTAATATTTTTGAGATTTTTTAATTAAATAAATCAGGAAATTAATTAAATAAACAAATTATCATTGGATATAGAATGTCAAGAAACAATATATTAATTAGATTAGTGTACGCATGGTGTAGTACGAATGAAAAATAAAGTCGTATTTAACAAAATTTCAACAACAAAAAATTGATAGAAAATTCAATCTTTTTTTTTATACAAGATAGAATTTCTACTCTAACCTAATCTAAGTGTATATATATGTGTGAAACTCCCTCTTTGAGACTTGAACCCCGGCCATTGCCCCCCACACTCCGCAAGCATTTACACTTGTGGAGTGACCACCGCACCAAGAGTTTGCGGTGGTAGAAAATTCAATTCTAATATAATGCGACAGATACATATTGATAGTTCCAAAAAGGAAAAGGGAAAAACCCTTAAAATCCAAAGTAAACTAATCAAAATTAACTAAAATATTTTTCTTCACAATTAGAATAAAAACATTCAAAAATAGAAAAGAAAAAAGAATAACATATTCAAACAAGCAAATCCCTTAAGCATTGTAATCACAGTGAGTCACAATTGTAAGACTGCTTGTTGAAATCTTCTTGAATTCTTCAAACCCCACAGCAAAACCCACTTGCCTTGACAAATATAGCATAATTGATCCTTCATTTAATTGCATCAATCTTTTCCTTCATATATAGATTTTTACATGACAAAACTTGTAAGGAAAGCAGCAAGAGGACGAGGCTGGTGAAAATCAGCAAACATTAACTCATCTAACCAAGACTCATCCAAAGAAGCCCCAGTTTTGGCAAATCCACAATGACCCACCTTCAAATCTTTCCTAGGAGCCTTCATGCATGTCAAGAACCCTAAGGAATGCTTCCAAAGAAAGAAGATTTTCCATGCAAAAATCACCACCCAAAAACTCATCTATCTCAAGCTTTTCAGTGCTTGAATCTTCTGAAGAACCTTGCTCCGAAAGCATAAGAAAGCAACTCTCATTATCATCACAACAAAGAGCAACGTTTTTCTCATCCGGGCTTTGCTCTGCTACAAGCGCATGAAAGAAGCTCTCATCAGAAGGGAGGACACCATATGCAGAAGAAGATTGCATCTCCCACTTGTCTTCATTACCAGCAAAGCCATAGAACTCCATGGTAGTAACCCAATATCAGAGCCAAGAATTACTCTTCTTCTTGATGATGAAAGAGAGTTTGTGAGAAAGTTAAGTTTGAACTTTTGTTGCCTTATACTAAGAGGGCGTTTGGATTCAACTTATTCCTGCGTCTGTGCGTTTGCGTTTGTGATATGCAAGGACCCACGTGTACCAGAAGCACAAAACGCGCTGAGGGAAACGCAGGATGAAAAGAAGAAGAGCTGAAGAAGAAGAAAGCGTTTCATTAAAATTTAAAACGCGTGGATTCAACTGTTCATGGACACCTTCTGAAAACAAAAGAGTCGAGACGCACCGTTTCACTAAAAGCTCCAACGCATGCGTGATGAGCTGAGACGCACCGTTTCACTAATAAGCCCAACTCCATCTCAATGCTTTGTCCTGTGATGACAACGGTGCGCACACCTGAAGCCATCTGATCGCACAAGCCCAGCTCCATCTCATCAAAACGGTGCGCTCCTCCTCATTCAACGGATATTTTTCTCTTCAGCTTTCTTCTTTTCTCCCAACTACCGTGGCAGAATGTGTTCAAACCTCTTCAATGCTCCGTCCGAATCATCTTCAATGAACTCACCAACCACAAAACCATCAAAACAGAGCAGTGCACATGGTAGAAGAAAGCCCATTACGCGGAACTCTCTGAAAAGACCCCCTCTGCTCTTCCTTTGCACGAGCAAACCTTCTCTCCGCTTGGGACATCGTTGCTGCCATTGTGGGTCTCTGCATTCACGGGTAAGTTGCCTCTAATTTCTCATGCTCTCTCATCTGTTGGTGTGGTTATAATGTGATCCATGAGGCTTCATCAATCTGTGGTTTTGTTTTTCTTTTTTTTGTGTCCAACGGTTGTGTGTGGTGTTTCTGTTCAACGTTTGTGTGTGGCTGTTTTGTGTTTTCCATGACACTATAATGTGGGTTTGTTGATCCTTTGTGTAATACCGCATGTAAATTATCTTCCTACCTCTGTTGTAAATGTATATGTGAGTTCAGTTTGCATTTTTCATGTGGGCATGCCTAACTGATTATATGACATGCACATGAACTGTTTGTTGAAATGCCTCAATGAGTATAGAAGGAAGTTGTAGCAAAAATGGTTAGGGAGAAATCGAAGGACGGTGCTAGTAATGATCCGAGAGCTGACTAGAAAGACATTAAGGAACTACAAGCTTTTTGTGAGTTCTGTGCTGTTCAAGTCCTAGAAGGCTAGAGGAGCGGAGGATTTCTAACCAAAATTGGGGTTGATGCAGTGATTCAGCAGTTGGATAACCATTTTGGAAAAGTGGTGACTTTCTTGCAGATTAAAAACAAATGGGATCATTTGAAAAAAGGGTGGAAGCAGTATAATGAGTGTTTTGACAATGAGAGTGGGTTGGGTTATGATGCTAGCACTGGACTGCTTCAGGCCACTGATGAGTGGTGGACCCGAAAGATTACGGTTAGTTCACTTTACATGATTGTGAAAAACTTTACTATCTACAACTATATATTATTGTGTTCTAACTACTGGTTCTCCACATGTAGGCATGTCCCAGTGCAAAAACCTTCAAAAATAAACGTTTGCCGAATCGTGAGGCGCTGAACATCATGTTTGGAGGTACAGTTGCAACGGGAAAAATTGCATTCTACACAAGTGGTCAAATGCCAAAGGAAACCACCGAAGGTTCTGGGGACTCTGCTGATAGCACACAATTTGTTGATCCCCAATGTGAACCTTTTCTGAATGTTGACGCAATGGAGGTTCAAGGTCCATCATCGTCGAGGGCAGGACCGACAATGACTAAGGGGAAAGGCTTGGCAACCAATGTCCACCTTTTCAAGCCAATTTGCAAGAAATAAAAAATAAAAATAAAAGCGTTCAGTTGTGCAAGAGATGTCCGACTCTTTGAAGAGCATCTCAGAGGTTTTTCTTGAAAGTAGGAGTGTAGGTACCCATACACCATTTGCTTCCACAGCAACTGCTCAGGTTAAAACAATTCTGGACATGGTGTTGAGTCTTCCCGGGGTGCACTCGGGTCATTACCTTCATCTATTCAGCACCGTCTACTTCATGGAAAAAGAGAAGGGTAGGCACATGTTCGCAGCGCTTTGCGATGACAAGGACATCCAGCTGAAGTGGCTAGAAAATGAGTACCAAAGGCACCCTGAATTTCATTTTTAGTGAAGGAAAGGGGATTGCCTCGATAGGATTGGTGTTGTAATCGGATTTTCAATGTTGTACTTGTTGCACTATGTGAATTTTGTTTTGTTTTTATTGGTAGAAACTAAAATGCTTACCAAGGGTGTGTATGTAAGACAATGGTTACCAATTAATTGTCATGAATATCTACGTATGCTTACCTGTTCCGTTTTCTTATGCTTACCTGTTGCTTTAATTTTTTATTTTTTATTTTTCATATGTCCTAATATTAATAACCTCTCAGACATTTTTTTTTTTTTGGCATAGTTAAGTCCTCAAAGCTTGATCCTTCCCACAGCTGCATGACTTGTGACCATATGGAAGGTACGTAGTTTTATACTTGCATGGCATCCTTTATACTTGAGCTGATACATACTGTTTTCCAATCATGAAGTAACTACTCTACTTGAATTTTATTATTCTGATACATCAATACTGTCGAATCTGAATTTATTTTTCTGTTCTTTCTTCTTCTTTTTTTCCCACAAAATGTATGGTACATTCAAATGCTTTCATGAAAATCCTTTAAATTCATAGTCCAATGAAGTACACAGCCTGTCTTTGCAGTAGGGAATTACTGTCTTGTAATACAACAACTTGTCTATTGTTTCATTTGTGTTTGAATATCATGACCATTAAAGAATTCTACAAAAGTTTGAGTCATTTTCTCACGTAATAACATCCTCTGAATTTCATAAAATTTTCAGGTTTCAAGTAAAATTTTCATCTTTCTATTTCATCCAATGAAATGGGGCTGCACAGTCTCCCTGTGGTATACATGTTTCAGCCCTCTACATGGGAAGTTGACTATGTTAGATTAATATCAATTTCACTTAGATCACTTTGTATCAAAAAAAAAAAATCACTTAGATCATATCAATGTGACAAATTGGGGTAAAAGGTTGTGTCAACTTATTATTGGTGTGTTTGGATAATTTATAGATATTAGTGGCAGTAATAGTTTGTGTAGAAAAATATCTTCCAACTGGAATATGTGTAGCGTAGGGTAAAAGTTAGAAAACTAGAGATTGTTTATAGTGACATCAACTTAACAATTAGAATCTTCTAAACAAGCTAGATCTTAATCTTGGCAGAAAACTAAAGATGGTGATCCATTATTACATTACATCTGATTTATTCTTTGGTCCTAAATTAGTATCTTGACCTTGGCGTGGCATATACTTCGATACCCATAGATTTGCAAGAGAGTAAAAGAGCAATGGGTGCCATATTCACAATTAGAGGACAAAAGAATACATTAGCAAATGAAACTTTTAGGTGCTGTCTTACTGATTATCATCAGATTTTCTTGAAAAAAACTGCTTTAATGTTCTAGACTTCTGAGTTCTAAACTTCTGCTTTAATGTTCTAAAGTTTTTTTAGACTTTGTATGACTTAACATGCTTAGCATCTGAATTAAGCTCATGTGAGATTAAGGACACATCATGACTAATATGATATAGTGAACAAATGTAATGAGATTTGTAAGCTTATGTGAGCTTTGATAACATAAAGAGTGTTTAGATTAATATGCATGATACATGTGTGTACATGGAGGGAAACTTAAAGGAGACTCCATATTGCTAGATGACCTGTAAAGTTGAATATGAAAGGCATTTTGGGGCCCAAATGATGATCTCCATGGTTTTTCAAGACCTTTGCTAGGGTCCCTTTTTAATAATCTGGGCTTGTCTTGAATATATTCCAACTAAAAAAACAGAGAATGAAAAGAAGTTCTGTTTTTTCCAGCATGGGAAGAAGATAATACCAAATTCCAGCTCAAACAAGTCTAACCACTACTTGGTTTATTTCATGTCTTTCACTTCTTGCTCTATTTTAGAAAAGAGGGATGCATCATAGAAAAGAGGATTAATTATAACTTTCTTTCATTATAGAGTCAACTACATTGTTTACTTTACTCTAAACTATTAAGTTTTTACGAGCACTATCATGACTCATGATTAATTTATAATGTTCATTCCACCATCTAAAATAAGAGTCAAATCTAACAAATTAGTAAATTTGTTGGGTGATGGAGTGAACTACAAGACATAATGAAGACACATGTTTTGAGGTTAAAATAGAACGAATATGAGTCTCATGAAGTGAAAAACTCAAAACTGCTTCTCACATTCATCACTCTGAAGAATAACATGGCATGTGCTGATAACAAAGTTTTGGAGTTTGGAGCATTTGCCTATGGTTTGCATTATTTTGGTGATTATGTTGGTCATGAATATCTACGTATTTTGTTCAACCTGTTGCTTTCTTATAAAGATTCTTTTGGAGGGAAAAAAAAAAGTTTGTGTTGAATAATATGCATTTTTCACCTTCTTAGCTTTGATTTATTTTTATGCCTGATTGGTTACTGAGAAAATGCCTGATAGACGGAGACTTAGAATTTTGAATGTCAAAAGTCTTATTTAAACTCTTTTTGTCATGGAATTTTTTTGCTACAATTTTAAGATTGTAGCAAACTCATTATCTTTACACTTTCACTTTAAAACAGGACCTGGTGCTGTCTTACTTGGATAATTTATTACTGGAGTGTAGTCTTTGCTTGGACTGTATGGTTTTGGTCAGATTACACCCTTAGAACTTGCTGCATTTGTCCTTGCTCTTTGAAGCAGTTGTTGACTTTGTGCAGTTTTGCCAAATGCAGCCGAGTGCATTTATCCTTTTCTTTTTTTCTGTTTCTTGTTTCTTTCTTGTTTTCAAAGAAAAAAAAAAATCACATTGAAGTAATGTAGTCCTCATCCTCTCTATTTTTGTCTTTAGTTTAACTCTTTTCTTTTCGTCCGTCACTCCTCAGTTTCAAAGAGTATCCTGAAACAGTAAATATAAAACAAGTATATTTTTATCGTTAAAAAATATTATTTTCTTTTTATACGTGAATAATGAGGTGGAGAGATTTGAACTAATATATATCAATATTAAGAGATGCAAACTAATTAATTTAAAATTTTATTTTTTAAGATATAAGAATTTGTATGACTCCACAAATAAATTATTTGTTAAAGACAATTTTACAACTCCAGATATCTTGCATATATAATAATATTTTCTGAAATTTATATAATAAATTTTTATAATTCCACAAATCCCACATTGAAGCCCAATGCCACTAGAAAAAAGAAAAGAAAGGGGTATTGAGTTTCTGAAAATGTTATACTAACAAATTTTTGGTAAAATATTTTTACAACTTTTAAACACAAATTTTTTTGGGTCAATAAATTTTTTTTTTTTACAAGTTTGACAAAAATTTTGAGAATGAAACAATTACTTAAAAAATGTTTTTAAAATATATTTTACAATGAAACAAATAGAGCCGCAGTGTTTTTTTACGACAACTGTCCACATTTTTATAGATTAGATACACACCTAAAGTAAAATATACCATTATATATATATATATATATATATGTAATTGTTTGAAATAAAAATAATGGGTATATCTTAGCATAAATTTTATGAACTATTTAAGAAAATAGGTGTATTCTTCTTGAATCTCTATCATAGTTTTCATTTCATACAAAACTTCAGTGTAAAATCTTTCAAGTATCGATTGGACTCCAGTCCTCAGATGACATGTTGAGCGGAAAATCTTCTTTGAAAAGAAATTAACCCAGCGCAAAAAAAATGCAATGCAATTCTCTACCAAAAAGAATCACTTTGAAAATCCTCACCTTGTTTTCGTAAATTTTCTTAGTTATCAATTATTATGATTTTGTAAATTTTCTCAGTAATCAAACAATAGAGCAAAAAAAAAAACAAAAAAACAAAAAGATTAGTTTTCTCTATTATCTTAACAAGTTTTTAATAAAAATAACTTAGTAAAATCAAGACTGTGGATGCATGGTTGATGCATGGTTGATGCATACTTCTGTGTTCAATGTCAATTCAAATGAAAATGACTCACTTCCATGAAGCTTAACCCAAGAACTTTAACTCAATGCTGCGTATTAAGCAGTTAGGCCATGAGCTTGAGGACAACAAAGTATTCACACTCATTTCTCCACACAAAAAATAATCTTTTACCTACACTAAAAATCTCCTCTCAAGCATAATCACAATTTCACAAGCTCAAATATTTAGCTTTTAAGAGTGAAACAATCTTCTCAACTTGTGAATAAGTCGTCGACATATTGGACACACCTTGTTCTCCCCCTCCATAATCCTGCAAAATGCATCCAATGATCCAATCAAACCTCCAAAAGATTTTAATACTAATTCGTGTGCATTTGCCAATAGCTTTTTCTTATAGCTTTTTAGTTTATTTGTTTATGTACAACTTTTTAAAACATTGTTTTTTAACCAACTTTCAACAATAAGCAATTAAATTTTTAGTAAAAGACGGCATTCAAATGGACAATAAAGAGAATATGACTCTTTATATATGTACCTTTGTGCACAGTCATAGCAAGTGGCACAGTGGCCACAAGGAACAAAGAAGCAATTGCGCTGCTCGTCATAACAAATCACACACAATTTTGCATCATATGGTTCCTCTGAAAAGCTACTATCTCCTGAATCATCATCTTCTTCACCTGTTCCGTATGTGTATGGAATTGGCTTTGCCGGCATTATGGGGTCAGTCTCAGTTACTTGCCTTACTTCTGTTACCTCCATGTCCATTATCGTATTCTCACCCTCACAGGCTCCAAGGTATTTTAGGATCAGAAAAACAACAATCACAATAAATCCTGCAAATTAACACATATAAGATCACAAAAGAAGTTGAAATTGCTTAAAATAGTAGAAACATTATCCAATGTTGTACCTAAAATTGCAATGTATGTTACCACACGTGCCACAAACGAAAGCTCAATGTAGCATCCTGCTAGATTCCCCTGCATTAAATTTATCGGTTTAGTTTGGGGAATTTGTTAATTAGTTGAGCAAATTGTATTGGAGGCAAAGAGAAAACGCCTTACATGGTTAGGTGTGGTCAGTATGACATAGTGAGTGTTAGGGAATTCAAGCCTGAGGCGGCAAGAACCTGTTTCTGTTGAACACTTGCTCTTAGCTTTAGTAGTATCATACATTGTTGCCGAAACATTATCATGTTCATAATTATGCTCCTACTATTCGAGTTTATGACACCAATGTAATACTTGTCATCCTCCTCAATGGTGTATTCAAACTTCTTTACCTAGCCAAATATGCAAAGGAAATATTCATAAATTTGTCTCCTTGTCTCCACAACATTTTTTCAGTTCAGTTCATGAATATTGCAATCAAGAAACAGAACACATTAATAGTACAAAATTTAAAAGCAATTCCTCTCGTTTAAGACCTATGAGCTCTTAATACAAGACTAAAATATATGGAAATTACCACATAATTCTTTCTCTAAGACTATAGCACTAAATTAAACTCAAATTGCTTAAAAATATATTGCACAGGCAGATTGGTTACCACTGATTGGCTCATGGAGTGCGAGGAAGTCAGTGGAATCTGTCACTTCTGGCAATAAAGTTTGGAGATCCCGTTCGCCTGTAAATATATGTATCCATTTGTTACATGATTTATTCAACATTGTAGATGAAATCTAAGAGAGAATAATGTTCTTGAAGTTGAAAGGACCTTTAATCATATTCAGTGGAAATATCATTAGGAAGCACATTCGCACAATTTAGCACACAAAATGCTATCTGATGAATGTAATGTAGCACACAATTTAGCACAATTTAGTCCCCTTTTTGCATAAGCCTAGATGGAAAAAGATCACTTGACCCAGAACAGACAACAAGCCTTGACAATACTTAAACATACAAAATAATTCCAAAAAAAAAAAAATGAAGAAGTAGAAGAGCATCCAGCAATATTGCAGCATAGTATACAAGAACAATCTCTAGAAACAAGTCTACTGGACAAGTTAAACCAATCATGATAAGATTATTAATACTAGCAAAATATATCATTCCAGCAAAGAGAAGCAAAACATTGCAGAGAGAACAATAACACAGAAAAATAAGAACATAACCGAATTTGTATTCTCACATTCCTTGATTTCAATTTTGATGGTCCTAATATACAACAATACAACATGATGTCCGGAAACCTAAAATGGCATAACAATTAAATCTCCATTTTGACCACCATCTCCACTACTCTTAAATTTTAAAAAGAACTTATGCTTCAAATAAAAATTCTAAAGCAACACAACATTTGAATTTTTTTTCTCCCCACATGCTAGGAGTTCCACAGTTTCTCGGGAATCAAAACAGAGAGCAATGAAAGATTTTTTAGGAACCTGATTGCATGAAACCTTATTATTTTTAAAGTTCCTAACTTTTCCTGTCCTGTATTTTTTCTTGGAAACCAAACAGATAGCTAATGAATCTCAAAATTCACCATCAAAGTCCAAAGCAACACAACATTTGAATTATTATTATTATTTTGGTTTTGTTCTTTTCAATCCTTCTTATTTGGTTGAATTTTACTCAGCATTGTACATTTTCTCGGGAACCAAACATAGAGTAATTCAGAAACACATAAAAATGACAATTGCAATCTCCACTCTTAAAGTTCCAAAGCAACACAACAACTGAAACTTTTTTTTTTTTCTCTTCTTTTCCTAAAGTTCCAAGGCAACACAACATTCAAAAAATGTTTTAGCTAGGGATTTGAAATATTTTCTCGCGAACCAAACAGAGATTGGTAAAAAGAAAAAAAAAATTTGAACCTAGTTGCCACGGCCGGTGTACTTGAGCTGGCAAGAGTCGAAACCGGGACGGCAGCGGAAGAGGTTGTGTATTTGAAGCATAAGTTCTTTTTAAAATTTAAGAGTGGAACAAAAATCCGGCCTAAGGAACAAAAATCCATTGGGCGTGACTGAAACCCTAGAAATGAAACAGAGAAATAGAAAGCTGAAAACAAATCAAAACAGCTTCGAAAGAAACAAACACAAAGATCTGAAGAAAAGGAAAGAGAAGACTGACCTCCGGAGCTGCGGCGACCCATGGATTACGATAAGACGGCGGAGTGATCGGAATAGATGAGAGCTTCTCACGAGCGCAGAGAGAGAGAGATAG
The DNA here is from genome assembly GCF_040712315.1 of Castanea sativa. Lineage (NCBI taxonomy): Eukaryota > Viridiplantae > Streptophyta > Magnoliopsida > Fagales > Fagaceae > Castanea > Castanea sativa. Next base: position 52,026,471 of record NC_134015.1, read on the forward strand.
ATAGAGATGCTACGCTGTGGAACTCTGAGAAGTGATAGAAGAAGGAAGTCCGAGAATGAAGTTTGGTCGGAGGATTTCTGAGCTTGTGGATTTCTGAGAACGAGAGGCTAGAGGTGTGTGGATTTCTGAGAAGTGAGAGAAGAAGGAAGGGGAAAAAAAATATATGTTGTATTTATATGCTACAGTAATTTAAGTGAGCTACAGTAATTTGTATATCCTAAATCATAATCCACATTTTTTCATTTATTTGCTACAGTGTTTTCAGTTTTCAGTTTCAGCAAAATAAATTCTATCCAAACGGACCCTAAGTACACCTTGTTTTATAAGGTTTTAGTCTCAGACAAGGACTCGGAGTCGGAGTCGGTTTATTTATTTATTATTAATTTTTTGAATTTCACTCATAGTCGGTTTAAGAGAAAATAATTGTGTTTGATTTTTGAAACCCGGAAGTTTTACAAGGTTTTACTACCACTCTCCGACTCTGAGTGGGTCTAAAGTTTAAACTTTAAAGGCTACAAGCATTCTTTGATTTTCACAACTATTAAATTTCTTTTCTGTTTTTATTTTGTCTTATGATGAAAAAAAAAGTACAGCCCACCATCAGTTTTTATTGTAAATAAATAATTAAAAAAAATTCCACCAGATAAAAACTTTACTACATATTTTATTATTTTAATTCTATAAAGTACCGTCAACTACAGGCTTAATTATTTTTTTTGAGGAACAACTACAGGCTTAATTAGAGATAATTATTTTTTATATTTATATTTTCTGTGAGGCCTACATGAGAATTGATCAAATAGGTAGAAAAGTATATAATATGTTTTCCTAATTTTGACACATATTTAGTTATTATACATAAATTAGTTTATAAAATACTTTATCTTCATCTAGAACTATGTTCAAAAATTTTATTCTCAAAAAGAAAAATGTTCAAATTTTTTGTACTTCAATACATAACGTAATATATAATGTGTAAAAAAATAATTTTCATATTTTAATTTGGCTCCCTAAAGATAAATTAATTCTGACTCTGTCATTGAGTATTCCGCTCTTTTCTCCACCAATCACAATCTACCACACGTTCATTTTCTTTCTCATAAAGTAATCAAAAGTTTAAAATAATTAAGGGGAAAGAAATAAGATACATGGCATATATACCACCATTATAAGTACTTTGATAGAACATAAAATGGAATACTCATGCTAAAATGGAATACTCATGCTATATGAAGGTAGATTTTAGTTCTCTTAATAACTCTACTTTTGTAATTGGCAATAATAAATATGTGACTACAGAACCTATTGAAAGCTATCCTCAACAAGCGGATTGACCATGTTTTCTGAAAAGCTAACCAATATGTTGATGCATTGGCAAGACTTGGATCAGGAAAATTAGTAGTTGATTATAAAGCTAGTATGGTTTGTAAAAGACTTATTAATTCTTAATCTATGCATATCCTATGTTTAACCAGAGTATATATATTCTTAAAGAACAAAGGACACGTTGAAATTTGATACTATTGAAGTGGGAAAACCCAAAAAAAAAAAAAACTTAAAACTTCTTATATGTTAAAAAAGAAAATTCACATTTTTATATAAAAAATGCATTTAAATGACTTAATAAATTATGTAACTTAACACACGTTAACAGTCTTATAAGTTGTCATGTATTAAGTTGGAAAAGATTCTTCAAATCTAGTTTAGAGTAAAAATGAAAAGGTTCTCAGTGAGGTGGTAGGGTTTTCCTCTCTACTCCCTGTAGCATATTATGTCCCTTCTTGTGAGGGTAGTGTCGTTCCCTCTAGTAATCTAGCTATATTACTAGGAGGGCATGTTGTTTGTGGAGAGTAGTGGGAGATATCTCTAAAGAGGAATGGAGGAGCTTGCTATGAGATGGAAGAAATTGTCTCTGTCTGAAACAGAAGGCGAAAAGTGCGATCTTTCAAAGGACAAGCAGTCACAAGAGCACGTCCTTGCCGCGAAGTTTTTTACTTGGAGAATGGTAAACGTTGAGGCTGTAGCCAGAACGTTCAGACCGAAATGGAGGACAAAACAAAATTTTGAGGTTAGCATGGTGGGTGAAAACATTTTGTTAATAGCATTTGAGTTAGAGATCAATGTGGAAAAAGTCCTTCAAGGCGAACCGTGGGTGTTTGATAGACACTTAGTGGCGTTGCAAAGGTACGATGGCTCTGTCCCAGTACAAGAACTCAGCTTTGATAAGACATTGTTCTGGATTCAAATTCACAATCTACCTTTTGCTTTGATGACGGTGGAGGCCGTGGTCAGTCTTGGAAAAACGTTGGGTATTGTTTCAAAACCAAGGAACACTTCGGAGATAAAGGGAGGGAATTTTATGAGAGTTCGGGTTGCAATGGATGTGACGAAACCACTTTGCAGAAGTAGAGTGATCATATGGGATGGGCGAGAAGGGTGGGTTTCGTTCATGTACGAGCGCTTGCCAAAGATATGCTATTGGTACAGCCATCTATCGCACGATGATAAGGAATGTTTTGTATGGCTTAGCAGCAAGGGTGATCTGTCAGGTGCAGAGCAGCAGTTCGGGCCTTGGCTCAGAGCAGAGCAGTTTAATCCGGCGAGGAAAACCCGAGTTGAGGTACAAGGCTATGATGGCATAGGCACCCATCTGTCTACACCAGGTACGGTAGAAAATCGTCAAGCGCATCAAGGAAAAACTAACGCTGGTTCATCATTGGTTGGACTAGTTACTACCGATGCGAGTGCGACGCATGAGAGAGACCCAATCACGACGGCACCGATGGTGGTAGAGAGCAGCGGTGATACAAAGAAGCGTGAGGAGCACGTGCTTGATGATGCAATGAATACGGATTCCGTTATTTCGATTTCAAACGCCCACATTCCGGATTCTTCGCAGCTTTTGGCTGGCAATGATCAGCACGTCGGGATCAATGGAGATATAACCGATGTCTTGGGAATTAAAGATGGTAACTTGGAAAAGGTGGAAGTAAAGTTGACTTCCCATTTAACTAAATTGGCTCCCATGGAAGTGAATTTTGAAGTGGGCTGGGCTGAAAAACACATGGAAGGGAAAGAAAGTAAAAGAGGGCCCAACGTGTGTGGTGGAAAAAGTAAAAGTAAATTAAAAACTCTAAATGGGCCGATGAAAGAAGTTGAAGGTCTTTGCGAGGAGACAAAAAAGGGCCCAACGAGGAGAGTTGGGTCTCGGCTATGCACTGGACCCTCTAATCATGATGGAATGGACTATAGAGAAGTGGGAAAGGATCCAAAACGAAAATATGACAATGTTATACCTAGCCTATCTGAAGTTACGTGCATGGAGAAGAAGCAAAGGGTGGAGGACGAAACTGAAGGTCTATTTACACAAATAAAAACACAACTGGAATCGGCGGAGTCTGCTGAGCAACTCCGCTGGGCCTAATGAGTCTCATCAGCTGAAACTACCAGGGGCTTGGGAACCTCTGGTCAATTAAAGCCTTGGAAAAGGTAATCAATAAAGAAGTTCCCATTATCGTCTTCCTCATAGAGACAAAGTCTAACAGAGAAGGGATGAAAGTAGTCAAGGAGAAGTGTAATTTGAAACACGGCTTGATAGTACCAAGTGAAAGAAAGAGTGGTGGACTGGCTTTACTATGGAAGGAGGGGATCATTATGGAAGTTCAGACGTACTCTCAGTCTCATATTGATGCATTTATTGATGAGGGGCAAATATAGGGTGGAGGCATTTTACTGGTTTCTATGGCAACCCAGAAATAGCAAAAAGGCCTGAGTCTTGGGCAAAATTACGACACTTAGAAAGAAGTTCAAATTTACCGTGGCTAACGATTGGTGATTTTAAAAAAATTACAAGTGCTTCGGAGAAGGAGGGGGGAAGTGACAGACCGAGACAACAAATGAGGAGTTTCGTTGAAACCATCAACTATTGTGGGCTACAGGATTTGGGATTCTCTGGCCCAAAGTTCACGTGGTTGTATCAACGTGTAGATGGTCTGTAGATTAGGGAATGGCTGGACAGAGCAATGGCAACTCTAGAGTGGCTCAACATCTTCCCTTAGGAAAAAGTTTTCCATCTTACCTCTTCAGTTTAGGACCACTCGCCTCTGGCCTTTCGAATGGTGCCAAACCTGAGGAGGAAGAAGACTAAGAAAATGTTTAGATTCGAAGCAATGTGGCTTAGGGATCAAAGTTGTGAAGACGTGGTCCCGGAGGCATGGGAGGAAGGAAAGTTAGCAAGCTTAGGAAGTACATGGGTGAATTACATAGAGAGGTGCCGAAGCTACTTGGAAGCATGGAACAAAACGGTGTTCGGGCATGTGGGGAGGAGGGTAGCTGAATTGCAAAAATGACTTGAATGGCTTGAACTCCAACCCACATCTCCAGAGGTCAACAACGACCTGAAGAGAACCCAGAGTGAACTTAACTGCTGGCTTGATAAAGAGGATGACATGTAGCGCTAACGATCCAGACTCAACTGGCTCCAATCCGAGGATAGAAACACAGGATTTTTCCATGCAAAAGCTTCTGCAAGACAAAAGAAAACTTCATTGAAGGCATTTTGGATGCAAACGAGGTATGGCAGGAGGACGATGAGAAGGTAGCGGAGGTGCTGGTAGCTTATTATGAGGAGTTGTTTACTTCGTGTCAACCAACAGATTTTTTTTACCTACTCCAAGCAGTCCAGCCAAAGGTGAATTCCACAATGAACCAATGGTTGAACAGATAGGAGAATGGCATTAAAGCAGATGTACCCACTGAAAGCACCAGGACCGGATGGCATGCTTCCTCTTTTTTTCCAGAAATTTTGGAATGTAAGTGGTGAGGTGGTCACAACAACAATGTTAAATTTTCTTAACCACGGTGTTTCTCCCCTTGAATTTAACAAAAGTCACGTTGTTCTAATCCCAAAAGTCAAAATTCCCAAGAAGGTAACGAAGTACAGACCTATTAGCTTATGTAATGTAGCATACAAAATTGCATCTAAGTCAATAGCTAATAGGCTCAAGAAAATTTTACCATCCATTATAAGTGATACTTAGAGTGACTTCGTGCATGGTAGGCTTATTACTGATAATGTACTTGTCGCCTTTGAAACCATACACCATATTAGTCAGAAAAAAAGGAGTAAGATTAGGGAGATGGCTTTGAAGTTAGATATGAGTAAGGCGTATGATAAGGTAGAATGGGGGTGTTTGAATAAAATTATGAAAAAATTGGGTTTTGATGAGAAATGGAGTCTTATTATGCAATGTATCTCTACTGTCACATACTCTATAAAGATTAATGGGGTTCCAAGGGGTAATATTGTTCCATCTAGGGGTATCCGTCAAGGGGACCCCTTATCACCTTACCTTTTTCTCTTATGTGCAGAGGGCCTCTCATCAATGATAAAAGCCTCGATGGCAAGTGGGGCATTGGAGGGAATTGCGGTATGTCGCGGTGGCCCAAAATTATCTCACCTTTTCTTTGCAGATGATAACTTGATTTTCTGCAAAGCTTCCTTGGCAGAATGTGATGCCCTTCAACAAATTTTAAAAGTATATGAACAAACTTCGGGCAAGCAGTTAAATCGGGCAAAAACGTCTCTGTTTTTTAGTAGGAACACCCCCCATGAAATCCAAGAGGAGATAAAACAAAGGTTTGGAGCTCAAGTAATAAAGTAGCATGAGAAATACTTGGGTTTGCTGTATTTGGTGGCGAAGAATAAAAGGAGCACTTTCAATGAGATTAAGGAAAAGCTTCGTAAAAAGTTAGCAGGATGGAAGGAAAAGTTGTTGTCCAAAGCTGGTAAAGAGGTGCTGATCAAGGCGGTGGTCCAAGCCATACCAATATACACTATGAGTTGCTTCAAATTACCAGATGCTTTATGTGAAGAATTGACAAGCATGATAAGAAATTTCTGGTGTGGACAAAAGGAAAATAAGAAGAAAATAGCTTGGTTAAGTTGGGAGAAATTGTGTGAGCCAAAATATAATGATGGTATAGGTTTCAAGAAACTTAAAGAATTTAACCTGGCGCTCATAGCTAAACAAGGATGGAGGCTTCAAACAAACCATAACTCTTTGGTGTACTGGGTGCTCAAGGCAAAATACTTCCCAAGGGGTGACTTCATTAAAGCTTCTTTAGGGAACAACCCTTCTTTCTCCTAGCGCATTATAATGGCTGCTCAAAAATTGGTGAGAGAGGGTATGAGATGGAGAGTGGGAAATGGGAGAGATATTCGTATTTGGGGGGACAAATGGCTACCATCTCCAACCACCTTCAAAGTGGCTTCGCCTAGACAGTTTTCGCACCAAGACACAAGAGTCAGTGAGCTAATTGATAATGCCACGGCAAGTTGGAAGTCTAGCATTTTGGATGTTCTTTCCCTTCCCCATGAAGTTGAGATGATCAAAGGAATACCATTAAGCTCTCGCCTTCCCGCTGATAGGCTGATATGGGCAGAAGCTTCTAATGGTAAGTTCAGCGTCAAGAGTGCCTACAAATTAGCCATGAGACTCTCGTAGGTTGGCGAACTGGCTGCCAGTTCGGAGCGTAGTCAAGTGAGATTGTTCTGGAATAAGCTGTGGGCCCTACCCCTGCCTCACAAAGTACGCCACTTCGCATGGAGGGCATGCAGAGATAGTCTTCCCACGAAGGCAAATCTCATGCGTCGTAGAGTGGTAGAAGATCACGTCTGTGATGAGTGTAGAAGGGATGTCGAGACACGGGTCATGCACTGTGGTCTTGTCCGAGTGCTAGAGAAGTGTGGTCATGTTCAAAAATTGCAGTCCCACTGAGATATGAGAGAGTGCAGTCCTTCTTTGATCTGCTATGGGGTGTGATGATGGTGGAAAGGACTGATATTGACGTGGTGGCAAAGATGGTATGCACGGCATGGGCTATTTGGCAAAATCGAAATATAATAAGGCATGGAGGCAAGCGACGATGTGGCAAGGAGTTGGTCAGCTGGGCAACACAATATATTGAGGATTTTAAGGCAGCCAACGTTTGCATGGTAAGCACAACACATGTGGTTGAAGTCAAGGGCATGTGGATCCCACCTCCTGGCAATGTTTTCAAGGTAAATGTAGATGCAGCTATTTGTACCAGCCAAAAAACAGTTGGAGTTGGGAGTGATTATAAGAGATGATATGGGCCGGCTTGAGGCTGCAATGAGTAAGAAAATTCATGCACCATTGGGAGTCGTGGAGGCAGAGGCCTTAGCGCATGAAGTGGGCTTGATATTCGCGAAAGATATAGGAATACACAGTTTAATCTTGGGGGGTGACCCGCTCATCATCCACAGGGCCTTATGTGAGACCTCATACCCGCCCTCCTCTGTGGCCACAATTATACAAGGTGTGCAAGAGCTGAGTAAAGAGTTCCGTGGGTAGAGTTTTCCCACGTTAGGAGACAGGAAAATAGTCCAGCCCACTTATTAGCTAAACACGCTTTAAGCGTTGATGATTTTATGACTTGGATAAAGGAGAATCCTTGCCTTTTAGAACAAGCCCTAGCCCATGATGTAATAAGTTTTTCTAGTTCTTAATAAAAGTTCAGTATTTCGTATCAAAAAAAAAATTAGTTTAGAGTAACATTGTCAAAATAAAAAGTGTGATGCATGTGCACATTTTACAATATAGTCCGATAAATTTTAGAAGCTAGAATATAAATGAACATATAAGTATTGCTGGAAAGTTATTAGTACTATTAATATTGGAGTATAACAATATGATAGTTTTTTCCTTCACATTATAATAAGATCCATAATTTATGTGAAATGAGAAAGCATTACATGATTTTGTACTCAAGATTATTGAAAAACTACTCATGCATAGTGATGACACGCATAATAATGTATTTATATATGTATTGTACTACGGTATTGGGATACATTTGCATTATTATTAACAAATACTTAAGCGTTTGAACTTCTCCTTCAACTCGGTCATGTGCTCCCTGTTGGTGATCCGGAAATAATAGCCAAGAGGATGGTCTGCTTGAGAGACACGGTTTTTTAAAACTGAATTATAAATTATAACTTTAGTTCGTTTTTAATTTAGTCATCAAATTTTACATTTATTCATTTAATTCAATTCTTTATCCACTTCCCTTGAGGGGATTATTATTGTTAAGTGTTCAAAAACAAAATAGGTTTAATATTTCGGATATTTTTAAATTAAAAAAGAATTATCATTAGGTATATAGAATGTTAAGAAACAGTATATTTACAAATGAAAAATAAAGTCTGAACAAATTTTATTTCTATTAATGCGCCAGATACACATCCATAGTTCCAAAAAGGAAAAGGGAAAAAACCCAAAAAATCCAAAGTAGACTAATCAAAATTATCTAAAATATTGGTCTTCACAATTGGAATAAAAACTTCAAAACATAAAAAAGAAAAAGAAAAAAAGAAAACATTTATATTCAAACAAGCAAATCCCTTCAGCATCATAATCCATCTCCTAGTCACAGTGAGTCACCATTGTAATTAAGACTGCTTGTTGAAATCTTCTTGAATTCTTCAAATTCCACTTGATCCTTCATGTGATTGCACCTATCTTTTCCTTCATATATATAGATTCCCACAACCTTACATGACAAAATTTGTAAGGAAAGTAGCAAGAGGACAGGGTTGGTGAAAATCAGCAAACATTAACTCATCTCACCAAGCCTCATCCAAAGAGGCCCCACTTTTGGCAAATCCACATTGACCCCCCTTTAAATCTTTCCTAGGAGCCTTCATGTCAAGAACCCTAAGGAATGCTTCCAGAGAAAGAAGATTTTCCATGCAAAAATCACCACCCAAAAACTCATCTATCTCAAGCTTTTCAGTGCTTGAATCTTCAGAAGAACCTTGCTCCGAAAGCATAAGAAAGCAACTCTCATTATCATCGCAACACAGAGCACCGTTTTTCTCATCTGGACTTTGCTTTGCTACAAGCGCATGAAAGAAGCTCTCATCAGAAGGGAGGACATCATATGCAGAACAAGATTGCATCTCCCAGTTGTCTTCGTTACCAGTAAAGCCATAGAACTCCATGGTAGTAACCAATATCAGAACCAAGAATTACTCTTCTTCTTGATGATAAAAGAGAGTTTGTGAGAAAGTTGAGTTTGAACTTTTGTTGCCTTATACTAACTACACCTTGTTTTATAAGGTTTTAGTCTCAGACTCGGACTCCGACTCGGAGTCGGTTTACATTTATTAACTATTAATTTTCTGAATATCACTCATAGTCGGTTTAATAATTGTGTTTGATTTTTGAAATTTGGAAGTTTTACAAGGTTTTACTATCACTCTCCAACTCTGAGTGGGTCTAAAGTCTAAAGGCTACAAGTCTACAAGCGTCTTTGATTTTTACAACTATTATATTTCTTTTCTGTTTTTGCTTTGTTTTATGGGGAAAAAAAAAAGATTTTGGGCTAATCTTTTATTACTATAAACTAATTAATTAATTAAAAAATTTTCCAACAGATGAGGACCAAAAAATTCAGTCTGTGCTTGATGAATGAGAAATTGATAAAAACGTTACTACCACTCTGTTTGTTTCAATGTAAAATATTTTCATATTTTAAAATGTTTGTTTTAAAGTAAAATATTTGATCAAAAGTAAAATATTTTTTGTCAATTAAATCAACTAAAGTAAATTTATGTAAAATATTTTACACTTAAAATATCAGTAAAATATTTTACACTTAAAATATCAGTAAAATATTTTACATTTATTGCACACTCTCAGTCCCGATGCACTGCCTCTCTCTCACTTTTAAGCTTTCTCAAATTTCTCTCCACAACCCAGCCCATTCTCAGCCCTTCTCTCTCAACCATCACTGGTTCCACCGTCTTCATCACCACCCATCACCAGTTCCACCCTATTCGGCACCACCCATCACTGGCTCTCCCTTCACCGTTGCCACCCATCACCAGCTCCACGTCGTCAGCGCCACCACTAGTTCTCAAGTTCTCTCGGCGCCACTGTCAATCTTGTTCCTTCTTCAAGATTATTTAGCTAGGTTTCTAGAGATTGGGTTGCGGTGGGACTTGCTTTTAGTGAATCGGAGCTGGATCTGGTGAACGAGATTGTATAGTTTTTGGTTGATGGATTTTGGGTCTCAGTTGTTTGATCTGGTGGCTCGCCAATTCAACAATGGTTCCACTCAATTAACTACATCATGGTGTAGGCATTTCTTATAGAGTTAAAATAGTTGAAAATAAACTACAACTTGTAGCAACCAGAATTAAATATGGATGGAGGTCAAAAAGAACAGGGAGGATTTGATTCTCAAATTGTTTCTCATTTCTCATGGGTTACCATAGTTTTTCAGGATGATTGTGGCAAATCTTGATTATTTTTTCCATGGGTTTGTGGCTTTGTATTTACGGAGACCCTATAATAGCTCCAAATACATTTCTCTGATTTGGTTGGTTAGATATGCACTGATCTGGTAGGCTATGAGTTAGAAAAATGTTCACATTTTATATTAAAAAAAATTTGAAAATAATTTTTCTTGTACTTAATCAAACACAGTAAAATGAAAATATTTTCAGTAAAATATTTTACATTTGAAAATATTTTTCTTTGAAACAAACGGAACGTACATATTTGAATATTTTAATTCTCTAAAAGGCCGTTAACTACTGTCTTAATTAGAGATATTTTTTTTTTTAATTATATTTTCTGTGATACCTACATGATAATTGATCAAATAGGTAAAAAGTATATAACATGTTTTCCTAATTTTGACACATATTTATTAAGTTTAATATAAAAAATTGGTATACATATATTGGTTTATAAAATGATTTATTTTCATCTAGAACTATGTTCTAGATCTACAAAAATACATAACATTAAAGTACAAAAATTTTGAACATAGTTCTAGATCTAGAACTAGGTTCAAAATTTTTGTACTTTAATACATAACATAAAATATAATGTGTAAAATAAAATTTATTATCATATTTTAATTTGACCCCTAACGATAAATTTCTAATTTTGCCATTGAGTATTCCATTCTATGCTTTATCAATCACAACTTGCCACACATACATTTTTTTCTTATAAAGTAATCAAAAGTTTAAAATTAAGGGGAAAAAATCAGATACATAGCATATTACCACCATTATAAGTACCTTGATAGAACATAAAATGGAACACTCACGCTATATGAAGATTTTTTTTTTTTTATGAAAAGACTTATATGAAGGATGATTTTAGTTCACTTAACAACTCAAATTTTGTAATTGGCAGTAATAAACTTTCTTCAGTAACTGAGGATACTTTAAAATTTCATACTATTGACGTGCGAAAACCCAAAAAAAAAAAAAAAAAAAAAAAAAAAAAAAAAACCTTAACTCCTTGTATGTTAAAAAAGAAAATTCACACTTTCATAAATAAATAAAATGCGATGAATTAGGTTGAAATGATAAATTTCTACTTTTGCCATTAAATATTCCGTTCTATGCTTTATCAATCACAACTTGTCACATACCCATTTTTTTCTTATAAAGTAATCAAAAGTTTAAAATTAAGGGGAAAAATCAGATACATAGCATATATACCACCATTATAAGTACCTTGATAGAACATAAAATGGCACACTCATGCTATATGAAGTTTTTTTTTTTTATGAAAAGACTTATATGAGGGATGATTTTAGTTCGCTTAACAACTCTACTTTTGTAATTGGAGTAATAAACTTTCTTCAGGAACTGAGGATACTTTAAAATTTCATACTATTGACGTGCGAAAACCCAAAAAAAAAAAAAAAAACCTTAACTCCTTGTATGTTAAAAAAGAAAATTCACATTTTCATAAATAAATAAATAAATAATGCGACGAATTAGGTTGAAACGATTTTTCCAACTTACTTTAGAGAAAAACTATAAAAAAAAAAGTGTGATGTAAGTGCATATTTTACAATGTAGTCCGATAATTTTTAGGAGAAAATACATGAAAATAATATGTATTGCTAGAAAATTAATTAGTACTATTAACTGGAGAATAACAATGTGATAATTTCTCCCCTCACATGATAGTAGGATCTACCGTTTATGTGAAAATATTGAGTAGCATATGTTTGTACTCAGAATTATTGAAAAATTACTCAAGCATAGTGATGTCACGCATACTAATGTATTTATAATTTTATATTTTTTTTTTTTAAGGAAAAAGACAGCTTATGTAGTGCATGCTACGGTATTGATATACATGTGTCTGAACTTCTCCGTTAGGACAGTCTACTTGAAGACACAATTTTTTTAAACTGAATTATAAATTAATTTAGTTTGTTTTTAGAAAAGTGTTACGTCCACAATATTTTTACAATATTTTCACAACAAATCATAAATAGTTAGTTATTATTAGTTCAAATTTGAATTTAACGCCGAGATTACTTTTTTAACCCAACAATAACAATCCATCACTTAGAATTTGTTGTAAAAATGTTGTCATCTAACTTTATATTTATTCATTCATTCAACTTTCATTTATATTTAATTCAACTCTTTAACATTTTTTTATATTTGTAAATTAAAAAATCAGAAAATTAATTAAATGAAAAAATTATCATTGGGTACAGAATGTAAAGAAACAAAACATTAATTAGATTAATATATGCATCACGGTACATGTAGTACGAATGAAAAATAAAGTCTTATTTAACAAAATATCAATTCTAATATAACGTGACAGATACATATTGAGTGATAGTTCCAAATTGGAAAAGGGAAAAACCTAAAATTCCAAAGTAGACTAATCAAAATTATCTAAAATATTTTTCTTCACAATTAGAATAAAAACTTCAAAAAAAAAAAAAAACATATTCAAACAAGCAAATCCCTTCAGCATCATAGTCACAATGAGTCACCATTGAAAAACTGCTCCTTGAAATTTCTTGAAACCATTTGCACCAATCTTTTCCTTCATATATATATATAGATTCTCACATAACAAAATTTGTAAGGAAAGCAGCAAGAGTTCGTGGTTGGTGAAAATCAGCAAACATTAACTCATCTAACCAAGCCTCATCCAAAGAAGCCCCAGTTTTGGCAAATCCACATTGACCCACCTTCAAATCTTTCCTAGGAGCCTTCATGTCAAGAACCCTAAGGAATGCTTCCAGAGAAAGAAGATTTTCCAGGCAAAAATCACCACCCAAAAACTCATCTATCTCAAGCTTTTCAGTGCTTGAATCTTCAGAAGAACCTTGCTCCAAAAGCATAAGAACGCAACTCTCATTATCATCACAACAAAGAGCAACGTTTTTCTCATCCGGACTTTGCTCTGCTACAAGCGCATGAAAGAAGCTCTCATCAGAAGGGAGGACACCATATGCAGAAGAAGATTGCATCTCCCAGTTGTCTTCGTTACCAGTAAAGCCATAGAACTCCATGGTAGTAACCAATATCAGAACCAAGAATTACTCTTATTCTTGATGATAAAAGAGAGTTTGTGAGAAAGTTAAGTTTGAACTTTTGTTGCCTTATACTAACTACACCTTGTTTTATAGGTTTTAGTCTCGGACTCGGACTCGGACTCGGACTCGGTTTTTAATTATTTCTTATTAATTTTTTGAATATCACTCATAGTCGGTTTAAGAGAAAGTTAATAATTGTGTTTGACTTTTGAAACCTGGAAGTATTACAAGGTCACTCTCCGACTCTGAGTGGGTCTAAAGTTTAAACTCTTGGCCTGTTTGGATGTTTAAAAAAGGAGAGGGAGTAGAGTAGAGGGAAGGGGAGTAATTCAATTACCTTGTTTGGGAGTTTTTTAAGGAAGGAGGGGGAGGGGTTTGAAGGGGTTTCAACTACCTCCAACCCCTTTATTTTTAATTCCCCCAAATTAGAGAGATTTGGAGGGAGAGTAGAGCACATAAAATTATTGATAAAGTAAATTACCTAATTTACCCTTATTATATTTATAAAATTACAATGTTAAAAACAAGGGGAAGGGCTAATTACTCCCTTCTCCCTTACTAATTATAAAAACATCCAAACAAGGTGGAGGGTAATCATTCTCCTCTACTCTCCTCCCCACTACTTTCCTCCCCTCTACTCCCCTCTACTCTCCTCCCTCTCTAAACTCCCAAACATGCCATTACTCTGTAAATCTGCATACCAGTGAGTACTTTTCAAGTTAGAGAGAGTCTGGTAATATGGGTGAGTCGGGAGTGGGTTTAGCCGTTTTGGTGTAATTTTGAATTATAATTATATTAATAGAGTAAATTGCAAATTATACGTAGAGTTATATCTTAAAATTTTAAATTTTAGATTTTACATCCTAAAGTTTGTTAGCGTTTTGATTTTATATTCTAATGTTTTAAAATTTAAATTTTACCCCTTAAATTTTAGGAATTTTAGACCATAAAATTTGGGACTATTTGAATTTTAAACTCTAAAATTTCAAAATTTGTGCATGTAAAATCTAAATACTCTAAAAATTTAGGGGTTAGATACAAATTTTAAAATATCAGGGTATAAAATTCAAACCCCCCAAACTTCAAGCTGTAAAAACTCTAAATTCTAAAACTTCAACTTGTAAAATTTAATCATACTCATACTTTAGAGTGTATTTTACAAATTTACCCTTGATATAATGTTAAAAGGGGTTTAGTAGCTTGCAAGTATTTCAAAGCGTAAATATCTTTGTTTTTGTTTTGTAATCTTGGCGGCACTATCTACACATGCATTGGGATCATTCTTTTACTCTCTTTTAAGTGCCCATTGTATTCTTTTTATTATTATTATTATTATGAAAAGTAGTTCATTTTATTCAGAGAAGAATAAAAACATTACATCTTGAGACACTACAGTGCTTCGTGAGACACTAAAGTGCTTAATGATAGATGGAGTTTCCTCTATCCAAGAACTAAACTCTAACAAGTTTTTAGTATATTGAGTTAGACCATGTGCAGCTTTGTTACCATCCCGTGGAACAAAAGAAAATTTGCAATCTCTAAACCTCTGAGCATGTAACAAAGACCCTGAGATAATGTTAGAGACGCAGAGGAGTGGTCGAACCCAACAGGGAGTGAAAAACCACCTATATATATATATATATTATGAATCACCTTCAAAAATTGTAGTTCTAATATCCATCTCCCAAGCAAACTGCATTCCTTCCTCCAAAGCCTTGGCTTCAGTTAGAACATGGGTGAGTTTCATCTTTTAGTTTAGTTGAATATTTAATTACAAAATGAAATTATTTCTCAAAAAAAAAAAGTACATAATGAACTAAAAGTGTAACTAAATTATTGCATAATAAGAACAAATAAATCTATTTCATAGTTAATAAATAATCGCATAATGTCACAAAAATAATTAATTACGTAGGTAAAAATTTAATTGTGTTCAATATTTGAATTCCAAAATTTGTCAATAGCCCAATTTCAAAAAATGTTTGATTCCCAATTTCAAAAAATTCTAAAACAATATTTCAAAAAGTTGATATAGATATAAATATTTGTGTCAAGAATAATGAAAATACTATAAAGACGATCATAAAATACTTTGTCAATATATAAATAAAACGAAGTACAATTATTCATGTACTAGCACTCGATTTAAAAAGAAGTACAATTATTCACGCACGATCATGAGATACACAGCATCCCCATGTCCTCAACCTCAAAAAAGGACGAGCATGATTACTTTGTTCATGTACTGTCAAAAGTTACTACCGCCTATGGAAAATGTGTGTTAGTGAAGACAAAAGATGTTGATGTAATGCATGCATGAAGATGTTTAATACATAAATTTTCCTCTTGGGTCTCTTTCAATGGGTTAGTAGTAGAGATCCAAAGCTTCAAAAGTTGATCTAATAGAGTTGAAATTTTAGGTACAACACTGTCGAATTTGATGTCTTTAATTGCATTTTTATCTAATTTGAAAATTTTAAATTGAATACAATTCTTATGCCACTTGGCAAAACTGAAAATTTTACCATTTCATAGATTCTTTAAGGGGGAAGCAATTAAGTTGTATTTTAAGATGGTAATTTCATTTGTCATTGATTTATTGTGATTGATCTAGTTGTTAGATCATAGGTGCCAACAAAATGACATCATTTTTTTTCTTCTTTCTTTTAATGGCGAGATTAGTCAGGGACATAGACATAAAGACAATTTTCAAAAGAGAATCAAATTTTGTAAACTAAAATGAAAATTCTCAAATTTTAGAGAATAAAATGAAACTACCTCTAAATTTTAAGAATCAAAATGTAATTTTTTTTTGCCTAATTCAGCTTTCACACTATGCAAGGTTTAAGGCCGTCTCTTTTATTTGGTGTGTCATATCACCTGTGCCATCGAATGAGTCCCATGTGGAGTCCATTAAAATGTTATAGACTTTTAGTGCTATTTCCTAGTTTAAGAAATAATGATTTAACCTGTAATAATAATATCCATGATATGGGAAAATTGTATTTCTAAGTATTTTTTTTCTATGCTCTCTTTCATGCTACTACTCATAGATGATAGAATTTGCATAGTTACTATCAAATAAGTTATTGTACAAGCATGATACTTTGTTAATGAACCATCTATAGTTATTGTAAGGTCACGACTTGCACCCAAACCCAAAGGTAAGATTGGGATAGGCCCAAAAAGCCTAATACAATGAATTTGTAGAGAGTTGTCTTGAAATTTAGGTTCTAATGATCTTGGATAACAAAAATGGTGGGCTCGTTCACAACATCATACACGTGGAGTGGTTTATATAACAGAAATCGTTCTCGGACTCAAGCCGAGAATACTGGATTTTATATTTCACTTTTTTTAAGTACAGATTACAATTGTTGATCTTTCAGTCTACAATGTTGTCTTCTCCCCTTTTTCTCTGATCCCCCTTTTCCTAAATGGCTTTCTTTTCCTTTTATATCATCCTCCTTCTTCTCCCCATCATCCACGTATGGATCAGATCACCAGTCTAGATACTTGTCCTATCAGCCCGTTCCTGAAGTCTTCAGATAATAGCTATAAGATTGATCATTACTGTTCAAATGTTACTTCCTCATTAATGCGGCCAGAGTTTTAGGTACAGAGCATTCAATACGGTGGTAGCAACTTTCTTTAAAATATTTCCTATCCATTCTTCCTCTCTGTGCCTTTGGGAAACATATCTTCACCCACTAGACCTACGAAAATATCATCTCAGTCAATATAGCATACTATCCGATCTTTATTTCTTTTAGCCGAGGAGATATCCCTCCTTGAACTATTTCCACTAACTTATTTCGCAATAGTCAGCTTGTGGCTTTTAAGTTTGACATCTTTATTACTATCAATTCGTCCTCGGATAGGTAAGTATCCTCGGATCAAGCCCAAGGCCCAAGAACATGCCCTGGACCTTTTGTCCTCACAGTTATTATGGTAGTGAAGACTGAAAGATGTGGATGCAAAACATTAATCAAAATGTTTGATACAAAATTATTCCTCTTGGGTCTCTTCAAGTTTAAAGTGGATAATAGTGGAGATCTAAAGCTCAAAGTACTTTTTCAAAGGTTGATCTAGTTGTCTAGAAATTTTTGGTGCACTGTCGAATTTGATTCTTTATATAATTGCATTTTGATATAACTGGAGGTTTTAAATGGAATACAATTTTTATGTTACTTTGCTAACTTGAAATTTTTTTTTGGCTATGTCATAGATTCTTTTATGGTCTGTTTGGATTGAGGGAGAGGGAGGGGGAGTAAAGTAAAGTAGAGTAGATTTAGCATAAAATTAACTTATTTTTAGCCAACTCTACTCTACTCCCCTCCACTCCCCCTCCTTCCCCCCTCCATCCAAACAGGCCATTAAGTTGAGCCAATTAAGTTGTATTTCATGATTGCCTTTTCATCTATCTTTGTAAGTCATCTGGCTAATAAGTGTTACTTTCTCTTCACAAAGGCTAAACAAAATGATCATTTTAAAGAGGAAATCAAATTTGATGAACTAAATTGAAAATCTCAAATTTGAGAGACTAAACATGAAACAACTCAAAATTTTAAGACTCAGTAATTTAGAGTAAAAATATTAAATCTATTATTAAAAAAAAAATCTCTGCTTCACAATCTACAAGGTCTAGGGATATCTTCGGGTGAATCCTAATCCGATCACCTATCACATATACTATTATGAATTTATGAGTCCCATGTAGAGTCCATCCAAATTCCAAAGTGCCCTTTCCTACTTTGGGAAATAATGATTTAACAGGTAAAAATAATATTCATTATAGGAAATTTGCATTTATGAGAGCCGTTATGTCACTTTGCGCTACAGATCATAGATGATAGGAAAGTTGCAGGGTCACTATTTCAAGGATTAGAAAGAGTCACCTGAGTCTTTGAGACTTACTCTTTGACGGGACAATTGACATCTAATCCACATAATTGTTTCAATTAGATTATCAAAGTTGGAAAAATGAAATAAAATCATCTTTCTTTACAAAGGCTAAATATTATGAAAGCATAACTAGCATATATATAACACTTGCTTTTGTTAACAGATGGCCTAAAACGGTAAACACATATTCCATTATTCTCTACTATCAAAAGTTCCAGAGAAGAAGATGGCGGAGGCGATGGTGAGGTCAAGAGAAGAAGATGATGTGTTGCAACGGAGTACCAAGAAGGTTAAAGAATGCCACCGAGAGCATGCAGGCCAGGAACCTCTACTACCCAGCACGGTTGTGGATGGAAGGTCCTATAGAGACAAACTTGTTGGAGCGTGCCCAGGAGCTTTTGAAAAAGCTTTTGACGTTGGGAATGCTATGGAAATGGAAGCTGAAACTGATGATGAGGTCAATGAAGACCTCCCAGGCGAAGCTACAGTTAGACTCGATGGGGACAGGAAGGGGAAAATTCGAGCTGCCTGAAAAGAAGCACTGATAGTGAAAGTGTTGGGGAAAACCGTAGGCTACCATTGTCTTATTTCAAGGCTTGTGAGCTTATGGAAACCGGTGAGCAAAATGGCGTGTATAGACCTTGGTAATGACTTCTTTCTTCTTAGATTTTCCATCACAGAAGACAGAGAAAGAGTTCTAAAGGGTGGCCTGTGATTTGTAGGCAGCCACTACCTATCTATCAGACGTTGGGAACCGAATTTCATGGCAGAAACAGCAAACCTCTCAGCTGTGGCGGTATGGATTAGACTTCTAGGTTTATTCATTGAATACTATGAACCATTAGTATTGAAGGATATTGGCTTGGCCACAGGACCGGTGCTCATGATTGACACCCAAACCGTAACGGAAGTGAGAGGTCGATTTGCTCGCCTTTGTGTCCAAGTAAATTTCGACAAACCAATTATAAAGATTGTCGAGATTGGAGGTTTACGCCAACCAGTGCAGTACGAAGGCATAAATGCCCTTTGCTTTGCATGTGGTCGAGTCGGTCACAAAGCCGAAGGTTGTCCGTATGGTACAAGGAAGCCGGAACTGGTGGAGAAGACGAATGGAGAAAATGAGATTGAAAGCAGTCAAGACGCAGGAAAGGGTCACGAGGAATCTGTCAGTGGAGACTTTGGGCTGTGGGTCCTGGTTGCACGCAATAGGAAGCCTAGACACAGGTTGAATAAAAAGTTCAACTCCTTAGCTCAAAGAGGAAATTCAGTCCAAAGCCCAAGTAAGCCCAGTAACGTTTTGAGCCCATCAATAGCTACTGTTTTGACAGAATTGGAGTCAAACAAGGAACGGTGCTCGGGCAGAGAAGTGGCAGGAGATAACGTGATGGGTACAGCTAGCACTAAAGGCAATTTAAGTATTGACAAGTCCACATCTAAGCAGAAAGCTCAGAAGGGTAAGATTCCCATCCGAAGCTAACACACCAAAAAAAGCCAGAAGCATTCCTCTGAATGGAAAATTGTTAACCCAGGCTCCTTTGGGTCAAGCCCGAACTTGAAATTTGGCTTTGAGATGGTAGATCTTTCCAGTCTAACTGTGGGTTTCAAGGGATTTCACGCCAGAAGCTCTGTGGTGTCCACATCGAATATTAGTGGCACTACAAACCAAGCCGGTGTTGAAGGTAATAAGGAAGGTAGTCCTACTGAAGAATTGGTGCTGCCTTTTAAAGCTACGCCGGAAAAGGGTGGTGATAAAGAAATGGGTCTAGCTCATCCCAGTTAAGTGAAGGATAGAAAACCGCTGGCAGAAATTTCTAACTGCCCTCCATCACAGGAGGATTACCCGTGCACTTGGCTGGATAAGGATGCTCAGAGAATAGCAAACTTGGAGCTAAAACGGATTGATCCTACTTTGCGGTCTAGCAGATCAGGAACAGAGCGAGGAAGCTGACACCCTGATGGGAGATGGGACCTCCAAAGAGACAGATATGCAAATTGAATAGGGAGGTGATTTTCTCCAACCTTCCATTTAATTTTCTTTTCCTTTTCCTTCGCCTTTATTAATGAATATGATGGAATTGTCGGGGGGCTCTTAGCCCCACCTTTGGTTCTAATGTTAGTGAGTTGGTTCGTATTCACTCTCCTGCTATATTACTTATCACTGAAACAAAAGTGAGTGGTGACAGAGCAAAGAGGATTGCTGATAGGCTCCCACTGGATGGGGAAATTTTTGCAAACTCCTTTGGGTTTTCTGGTGGTCTTTGGGTTCTTTGGGACTCTAATCAGGTGAATGTGATGGAGTTATCTTCAACTGAGCAAGAGATTCATGCTATCATCTCTTCCACTAGTAAACCTCCCTGGTTGTTGTCGGCTGTCTATAGTAGCCCAAGATTTGTGGAAAGATGCCTGCTATGGGATAATCTTAAATCTGTATTGGGCCTCCATTCATTGTCGTGGGTTATAGTAGGTGATTTTAATGAAGTCTTAATGGGGGAGGATAAGTTTGGATGGAATCCAGTCAATATGGGCAGAGCTCTGCTTTTCCAAGAATGCTTGGACACTTGCAATATGATTGATATTGGGTTTTCTGGGCCCTAATATACCTGGTCTAATCATAGACCATTATCTCGTTTAAACCAAGAGCATATCGACAGGGTGTGTCAAGTGAAACTATGCTTTGATAACAATCGAAATTTTCGCCCTTCTAGGCCATTCAGGTTCTAACCTATGTGGCTTTCCCCCCCTTCTTTTCCAGGGGGTAGTGAGAGATGCTTGGTCTAATGCCCCATCTCTGAATCAAGCCCAGGTTACTTTCACTAATAAGGCTAATAACTGGAATATGAATGTTTTTGGACATCTCTTCCATAGGAAAAGAAGAATCTCAGCAAGACTCAAGCGTATTCAGGAGAGTTTGTCAATTCGTCCTATTAATTTTCTGGTGGAGTTAGAAAAAAACTTGCGGGCAGAATATACTGAAGTGGTTAGGATGGAGGAAGAGTTTTGGACGATGAAGGCCCGGATCCTTTGGCTTATTGAGGGTGATCGGAATACTGCCTTTTACCACACTTTTGCCCTCGTTTGCCGAAGAAGGAATCGCATCTTGTGTATGAAGGATGGTGTAGGGAATTGGTTGAATGGAGATAATGAGATAGCAGATTACATTAGGAAGGGGTTCATGGAGCTTTTCAAATTGGGCCTTTGTTCTGCCCAGTTAATGGATTGGAACCCCCTATTTTGGTACTCTTATATCAATGAGGAAGAAGTTGCCTCCATTGATAACGGGGTCACGGATGAGGAGATCTCAACTGGGCTATGGGGGATGAAACCTTACAAAGCCCCCGGTCCGGGTGGCCATCATGCAGGGTTTTTCCAACGTTTCTGGCTACTTATTGGGGATACTGTGAAGAATAAGGTGAGGTCAATTTTCAACTCTGGGATTATGCTCGAATATTTGAATAAAATCTTTATTACTTTAATCCCCAAATGCAAGAACCCTGAATCCTTCTACAACTACAGGCCCATAAGCTTGTGTAACACTGTTTATAAGTTGGTGACAAAGATAATTGTTGCTCGCATCCGGCCTTTTCTATCAAAACTTGTTTCTCCTTTCCAATCAGCTTTTGTGCCTGGGAGAAAAGGTTTGGATAATGCAATAATTTTCCAAGAGATTATCCATACTATGGCCAAGAAGAAAGGAAGGGGGGGGGTGATGGCAATTAAACTAGATTTGGAAAAGGCCTATGACCGTCTGGAGTGGAGTTTCATTAAAGACACCCTTAAACTGTTCAGACTACCCAGCAAGTTGATTTCTCTAATTATGAGTTGTATCTCTTCCTTAATAGTTTCTATCCTTTTCAATGGGGGTACATTAGAGGCCTTTCACCCCTCTCGAGGAATCCGTTAGGGGGACCCCCTATCGCCTTACCTCTTCATCCTTTGTATGGAGGTTTTGGGGGCTTTAATTGAAGATAAATGCAAAGAGAAGCTTTGGAATTCAGTCAAATCATCACAAGTGGTCCGGCTTTATCGCACTTATTTTTTGCGAATGACCTTATGTTGTTTGCCAAGGCAGACTGAAAAAACTGCACTGCAATCAGGGATGTTTTAGACTCCTTTTGTTCTCTCTCAGGGCAGAAAATAAGTGAAGAGAAGTCTTGAGTTTTTTTCTCCCCTAATGTGGAGCAGGCTACTAGAGAAGAGCTTAATGAAGTGTTGGGTTTCAGGTCTACCCTTTCCCTTGGGAAATATTTGGGTTTTCCCATTAAGCACAAGGGCCAACCTCAAGATTTTGGGCTCATTATCAACCGTATCTAGAGTAAGCTGGCTGGTTGGAAGGCAAATTTGCTTTCTCTTGCGAGTAGAGTGGTTCTAACCAATTCGGTGACAACCACAATCCCTAACTATACTATGCAGTGTGTGGCCCTCCCCCCCAAAATCCTTAAAGGAATAGACAGGCTAAATAGGAACTTCATTTGGGGCTCATCGGATAGTAAAAGAAAGCTTCACCTCATAGGATGGAACAAAATCACGAGGGATAAGGAGGAAGGAGGTTTGGGTATTCAAGCAGCTAAGCCAAAGAATACTGCAATGCTAGCTAAGCTGAATTGGAGGTTTAAAACTAAAAAAGCTTCCTTATGGATTCGAGTTCTATCTCACAAGTATCGTGGGCAAAGGAGTAGGTCTACCAGCCTTCTCACTACCACCCCTTGTTCTCCCATTTGGGCTGGCATTAAGAAGGGAGAAGATACTGTTAGCAAAGGTGCAAAGTGGATTGCTGGAAGTAACAGTGGCTTGTCTCTCTGGTTTGATAAATGGCTGGACACGGGCACTCTCAGAAGCCAAATTTGTGGTCCGCTTAATAGAGGAGAAGAGGAGATCAGATTGAAGGATGTCGCAAGTTTTTTTGGCTGGAATTGGGAAGGATTATCCTTCGATTTTCCCAAAACCATTCTACTGGATATGAAAGCCACCCCTATCCCTTACTCTAACCAAAGGGAAGACAGACTATCATGGGGTCTATCCCCAAGTGGGGAATTCAAGCTCAAAGATGCTTATCATATAGCAAATGCAAAAGATCTCAAGTCAACAAACCGGCCTTACAGAGAGGAGTGGCTTTGGAAAATCCTAGCCCTTCCTAAAATTAAATTATTTCTTTGGCAATGCAGCCATGAGAGCATCCCGGTTCGTTTTCTTCTTGCTAATAGAGGTATGAAGATCTCTCCTCTGTGTCCGGCTTGTAATTCTGCCCCTGAAACGATTATCCATGCTTTAAGAGATTGTCCTAAGGCTCAATCCTTTTGGAACTCCTTCTCTCCCCCGTTCCCGGCTGCTTCCTTTTATGATACCCAACTAATGGTGTGGCTAAGAATCAACTGTAAATCTATGCGGCAATGGAATTCCACTGATTTAGACTGGTCTATTATATTTCCCATTGTTGTCTGGGTTCTTTGGCTGCATAAGAATAATCTAGTGTTTGGGAAGTTAACCATACAAAAAGATTTAAAGGCCGAGACATTGGCTAAAGCTGCTGAGATGGCGTATTTGGGGATCATGGAGAAGCATGCTAAAGCTAAAACAAAAATTTAGGTAAGGTGACTGCCACCCCCTTTTAGTTGGTTGAAGTTGAACTCGGATGGATCATCCATGGGAAACCTCGGCCTGGCTGGAGGAGGTGGTTTGCTTCGCAATGAAATTGGTGAGTGGGCGAAAGGCTATGCTAGAGCAATTGGCTGTGCTACCAGTGTTGCAGCGGAGCTTTGGGCTTTAAGGGATGGTATTCAGCTTTGCATTTCTCTTAAAGTTCCAACGGTTGTTTTGGAACTTGATGCAAAACTTGTCATTGATCTATTGAAGAAAGATATGGAGAACCCGAATGGTGTTGGCATTTTGGTAGCTGATTGCAGAGAAGGAATAAAGAAGATTCCTTTGGTTCGTATTCAACATTGTTACCGAGAGGCAAATAAGTGTGCCGATGCGTTGGCAGGCAGAGGAGCTTCTCTAGTGCAGGATTTTACCATTTTCATGGACCTCCTAGCTGATGTAGCTTTTCTGCTCAATTTAGATTGTGCTGGAACTGTTTATTTTCGTGATGTAGCCTCTGTTGTGGAAGGCAGTTAGTTTTTTTCTTTGTTAATGAGCTATCCTTTTCACCAAAAAAAAAAAAAAAAACTAGCATATAAATTTGCCAAAAAGACAGGAAAAAAAGACTTGAATACCAATAAACAGAAATGTGCACTACATATGTTGCAACAAAGCTCAAGCATTCAAATTCAAAAACCTTCCTCATCAAAGTTTACAAGAAGGTTGTGTGGGTTATGACTTTGCTCTAACCGCAACTGTCACGTCCCTGTCAGCTTTTTTTTTTTATAAAAAAAAAAGAGGGAGAAGTCAAATTTTTGGGTTCCCACGTGCCCCACCTAACCCCACTCCCCACCACTCAATTTTTCTCTTATCTCTTACTCTCTTGGCTGGCTCACTCTATTCTTTCCTTTCATTTTTTTTGTTTTCTCTCATACACTCATCTCTACTCTTTTACTCTCTCACCAGTACTACTACACCACCATCACCACCATTTTCACCATCACTTTCAGGCAAGATCACCGGAAAAATTTTTAGGAACCCATAAGCATCTTCATCATTTTATTTGAGGTAAAAATGTCTAATCTTTTGGTGGATTTTACACTTTTGCTTGAGGATATTTTTATCTAAGCTTTGATAACGATACCCATGTGATTTATGTGCATTGGAAGTGATATTTATGTGTTTTTATGTATGGGTTTTGTATTGATGGAATTTTTGATGAGTGGGTATATATATATATATTTTGTGCTAAAATGGCTATTCAAGGTTTATGTATAGTGGAAAATTTAGGGGTTTTAAGATATAATGTATGATGGTGGGTAAATTTAATTTTGCCATTGTCATTGGGTTTATTTGGAGTTAGTGAAATTCTAAATTTCTTGTCTTGAAGGATATGTTGATTTTTGCTTTCATGGGTCTCTTAATGATGTAGTGTAAATCTTATGGAAACTAGTCATAATGTTGGAGATATTATGAAATGGGTTAACTTTATAAATTGGAGTTGATACCTTGTGAATAAATTTGTTGAGAAACCTTGGGAATGGTATATATTATTTTTGATGAGGTTAAATAGTAGGCTTGGCTAATTAAGTGTTTATTTGGCAAATCCTAAATTTTGGTTAGATACAATTTCAAGTTTTGTACTTATTGTGATAGGTTTACTTGATATTGTTTAGGTTCTAGCTAGTCTCCTTGGAGCTTGGAGAGTTAGGCTTTTGTGGTTGCGAGGTAAGTAGCTTCTTAATGGGATATATTTGAAAAATTACCATATTTCACAAACGATGTTTTTGGGTTAAACACATTTTGGAAAATTATATATGGATATATGTTTTCTTAAAATTGTCGTGTTGTGACCCTATTACATATTATTATATATAAAAATGCATCATATTTGATATTGCATTTGGAGAAATGCATGAATTGTTGATATGAAAAAAAATGAGCATCTTTTATTTAATCTTTGATAAGGAAATTATGGATTTTATGGTATAATAGAAAATTTAAAGATGCTTATCTTGTCTTAGTACTTGAGAAATTGATAGAAAATCTTTGTGGCAAGAATGAAGTTGAAAAACCTTACAAACTATGTGTTTCAAAGTAATGTAACTTGTGAGCATCATGTAGTTTTAATACCATGCCATGTGTGATTTCCCGGCGATCACCCGATTTAGTTTCCGTAATCTTTGTGACAACGGAATCAAATCTAGGTCAGTGCCCTTTCATTTTGGATGACGCGTTCTTCCCTGCTGTCCATGGGGGGAAGAGGTTCCTTAATTGTGTGTGGGTGAGGCTGCTGTCCATGAGGCCAAAAGACCACATGCAAGAGAGGTCCTATTTGACGCGCTCTCTCTGCTGCCCATGGGGAGAGAGAAAAACCTTGAGGGTATGGGTGAGGTTGCTGTCCATGGGGCCAAGAGTCTGCATACCAGAGAGGACAATATCATGCCAGTTGTGAATGGGTGGATCCCCTGACCGGTCTATGTGGTAGTGTGCTATATTATTGTGATAATTTATCTTATGTTAGATATTATGGCTTTGGAATTTATATTGTTAGTGCTCACAGATTATAGTATATTGTTTCAAGGTAGTTACTTAGAGAGATTTGGTATTTCATTATTTAACCATTTTTGTCATATTATTATTATTAAAGTTGGAACTTGCATTTCCCCCACCCCCATTAATTGTACTACTTACTGGGCCCTGTCTCATCTCATTATTTTTATAAACTTTTTAAAGTAGGCAACAATATTTTGAGACAACTTTTGGTGGCTAATAGTAGTTAGACTAACTACTGATGGAGGCTGAACTTTTGTAATGGAGTTATTTGATGACGTACATTTTAGAATAGGCTTGACTCATTTTTTTGTATATTATAGTGGTTGTGACTATATTTCCCACTGATGGGACAAGCTGTTGATATGTAATTATTATTCAGACCTCTATTCTTTTGTGGCCAGTGGTTTTTGTAATTAATGCTTAGAGCTCTGATGGTTTTTGTAATTAATGCTTAGAGCTCTGATCTACTTTGAGAGTATATTCAATGGAATTATTAAGATAATTCTTGATGTTGATACTTGATAGGATTTATGTGGATTAAATTGTCAAAAAGTAAAAATTTACAGGTACTTGAGATGTCTTTCTCGCGCTTTGCACCCTTTGGGGTTTGGGGCATGACAGCAATAAAGGCTGTCCTGGATACATCAGCGTTATCCCATACTTGATCAGGACAGGCATTATCTATGGGACTATATAGAGGAATCCAAATGGGACTATATAGAGGAATCCAAAGGGGAATATACACAATAAGCACAAAACATCATTCAGGATAAGAAATCACTACTTTTTGTTGAAGTACTCTGAAAATGTCATATATTTTGATGAGGCACTATCAGTGTTTCCATCAAAAGGACTCTCAGCAGAAGTATTATTCACAACCTCAACAACAGAGTAGATTTTTCCAGTGTGAATTGCCAAAACTACCATATCTTTGAGATTGTTTGTGCCAGCCATATTATAAGCAAAGTGGATAACATTAGTGCTGCATGAACCATTCTTATAAGGTGATAAATTTCCTTTCTCACCATTACAATGTTCAGCACCCAACAAAGATCTTTTTTTCATGATTTCTACCGCAGAAATGCAAGAATTGATGCCTATCCAATTTATTTGGCAAGGCTCAGGATTTGAAGTGTTCAATGTTTCGAGAGGTAGAAGCAAATACATGTTTGATGGGCTCCATAGTGATCTAGTTTCATTCTTAAGTAAAAATTCTCTGCATGTTCCAGCTGATTTAGATCCAAAAAACAGTCTCCCAAACAAACCATTAAAGAAAAATTCTTGAAAGCACTTTGCTTTTGTCATCTGATAAGGAATAATAGACAGCATGGAATTAGAAGAAATATTCCCAAAAAAGAACAAGAATGATAAATGAATTAACAAGCTGATGTGTGCACCTGTTCTGCATCCAAATGCACTTGCCCGCAAAAAGATACAGAAGACTTAAGCTTCTTTGAGACCAAGTAAAGCTCCAATTTAATATTTCCCACATCATCATCAAGCTTTGTCTCAAGCAAAAGAACAAATCCAGAATAAAGCTCTCCAGGAATATTACATAAAAATTCAAATTTATAGGCCTGAAAAATGGCTCCATCAACCTTTTCTCCCCAAGTTCCGGATAGTGCGCGAATGCAAGTGGTCCCATGTAACTCCATCCTCTTTGTTGTTCCTTCGAACACCAAAATAATAGGTATAAGGAAAATAAAAGGAGAAAAATAAAATGCCTTGGCACATGCCAGATATGATACAAAAACAAAATGCACAACATATAAACTCAGACACCTAATGTATATTTTTCTGCAGTTGAATTCAAAAGTAACTCAAAAATAAACCATGAAGTCATCCAAAGCATCAGACCGATGTATATTTTTAACATGTTAAAAGCTTCAGGATCAAAAGTATTCTCTCATGAAAAGTATCAACATTGATAAATCATTTTTTTTTTTTTTTTGCACATACAAAGGCAAAATAAGAGAACAAAGAATTTATCAACAAGTAATTTTTTATAAAAATAACATCACAAGTTGACTTGTAAACGAGTATTTTACCAAGGCTTACTTTATTGTTCCAATGTATTCTAGATTGGGTCAGATTCAAATAGAAATGTATGTCTTTCAATATATCTACTACCCCAATTAACCTTAAATAGGGACTACAGAACCATTTTGTGAACACTACATATCTAACAACCAAAAATCAATTGGTCACATATACATACCTGCACCCGAAGTTGATTCATTGCTTTTTACAATGAGATTTTTCTCTGGAAGTTCTTTGATGGATGGGAGAAGATGATCATCCAAAGCACCCATTTGATGCAACTTCTTACATGCTTCCAAGCAAACAAGCTGTTTTGCTAAATGAGAATTCCTACTTGAGGGACCAACTATGGATTGAAAAGCCGCACTAGGGTGTAATGTCATTTTACACTCATAAGACCCTTCGACAAGTGAAATATGAAATTTTGGCTTTGGGACAAAGTACCTAATTAATACAGTAACAAATTATGACTGAATAAGATATAACTTGATTTAATGAATAGAATCATAAAATAAAATTGGAAATTATATTAAGTATAACTAATCAATTTACAAGGAAGACATATCCATACTTGTCACCAGGAAGTTTTTCACAATATCGACGAATGAGGTTGACACTAGAATCTGCAGTAACCGAGGCCCCAGTTGCTTCCACATGATATGCATTTACTTCCTCAGTAGTACATGCCTTCAGAATGTGTGCATCAGGGTCTCTATTCATGGCTGTATCTGTCATTGAACGCTCACTCCTGATTATGTCAAACAGTTGATCCCTTTGTTTTGTGTTTCCCCTTTAGATATATGCATAGTTAGAGCAACAATATATTTGAGATTAAATACAATAGCAACAAAAAAAAAAAAAAAATCTTCAGAATTTCAAGAAACAGAAACTATGTAAAGGCTAACAACAAAGAGGAGTCCTCACCTCTCCAACATCATGACAAATTGAGAGTTATCCTGTCGAGCTCGTCCCCGAGATTGGACATAACTACGGACTGTCTTGGGGAGGTCAAAACGTATCACACAAGAGCAGTTTTGCACATGAATTCCCTCCTCAACTACATCAGTAGCAAGTAATAAATTGACCTACATAGAAGGGTTTGCCAATTTAGAATTGGGTTTTCAAATATCAGAACTTCTAATAATTCAAATCCGATATGTAAAAGATTAGACACCTTGCCAGAGCGAAATGACTCCAATGTTTCCTTTTGCTTTTTTGGCGGCAGCGAGTCCACTGATGTGTTACTTCCAGTCAAATATGAAACCGTGAAATGCGATAAATAGGTAACTTTCTTCATGAATCTCTCAATTACCTTAGCTGTAACAATTCTCTCAACAAAAATGAGACACAGTACTTGCTCAGCTCCTCTGCAACCACAAAACATGATGGCATATCAACCACATAACATTATAAACAAAAATTAACTGGTGTAGTTAAATTACCCAAATGATTGGAAATGTTGAAGAAGTTCATGTAGTTTAGGAGATACATAGCCCAAATCTACTGCTTTTAAATAACCAGACCCTAAATCCAGAAGATTTTCATAATCTGAAAGAGACAAAAAAGATATTATCAATAAGAAATATCATATTTAAACCAGAAACATAACATAACAGATTTTTATTTGAAATATATTAGCATATGGCCATATAAAAGGTGCATTGAGCGAAAAAATAAACCCCAAAATAATGAAATACCATAACAACTAACAACTAACAGGATATACCACCAAGTCCCAACAACTCAACTAAATTGCACCAAGTAAAAATAGGTTCAGTAATTCATTTCCCACTTTTGCCCCAACAAATAGAAAATACAATCTTGTCAGAAAATTGTTGATTTACGCCACATTGTAATACCAATTAAAATTTTCAACTTATGGGTGAGGGAAGATAGGAAGAAAAGTACTACTTGGAATATTATAATTTGATGTAAATAAAGTTGACAGATGGAACAATAATGCTCGTATTTTAAATTTTAGCGACCAATAACACCTGCTTAAAATTTTTTTATTTTTATATTTCAATAATTATAATAGAAAGCAAGAATCTGCCATACATTACAAGCTCATTATACAGGTCTTTATCCCCTACAGAGAGAAAAGGCTTTGGATTAACTCAGAAAATAGGAATTTGGGTGGGTGAGAATCTGGGATGCACGGACGCGGCACCGGAGGTGCCGCACCCGCGTCCGACGCGGTGGGACTCGCCGTCGCGCGTCGGTGCGGCGTCCGGCCGAGTCGGCCACGTGGCATCTTATTTTTCCCGCCGACTCGCGCCGACGCGGCTTGAATCGCGCCAACGCGGCGCCGATTCGGCCAGAATCGGGCTGTTTCGGCCGTATCGGTCCGTATCGGCCGGCGACCGAAACGGCCGAAACAGGCCCGAAACGGCCGAAACATGCCGAAACAGGCCTCGAAACAGGCTGCAACAGCCGAAATTGGCTCTAAATGAGACCCAAAAACCCTAAATCTATCATTCCTTAATTTTATTTTGAATATTTGTTGCTTCTTTTGTGTTTTCTTTTTGGTTTTGTGTTGTGTTTTGTGTTTCTTGCTTTTTTCTTTCTTTGTTTTGTGAATCAAGGCATAGTAAATTAGTAATATGTTTTTTAAGAATATTTTAATAGTAAAAATATATAGAAAATATAAATAAAAATATTTTTAATAATTTTTTAATTACCGAGTCCCGCCGCACCCACACTCACTTTTTTCAAAAATTGCCGAGTCCCACACCCGTACCCGCACCCGCACCCGTGCTTCATAGGTGAGAATACTCTGATGTTTTATTTTCCCAAAATCTCCCATTCTCAAAAGAAAGACAGCACTAGTATATTTTCTCCATCTCTTCCTTCTGGCTTGCTGTCTCTCTTTGGAGTGGCTCGGACCTGTTTGCCAAGTGCATGGACACTCCCTTGGTGGAGCTAGCATATTGCTGAAACGTTTTAAAGAAACGAGGGTCACTAAAATATAAATTAAAGGCTAATACTTGTTCCGCTACGTAGTGTGTGCAATACTAAAAACATGTCAAGATACACTCATATTCCGACTCGCAGAAATTGAATAAATGATCTTTTAAAAAAAGAACAAGAAAAAGATTAAATCATTCATGAACAAAACACACACTTCACAATTCTAGAAATTCAAACCAATATAGTACTCAAGATCAAACAAACTTGAGAAAAAGATAATGCATGAAAACTTACAAGTTGGCTCAATTTGATGGAAAACACTATGGGTCCGTTTGGATAGAACTTATTGCTGAAAACTGAAAACTGAAAACACTGTAGCAAAATAATTTTAAAATGTGTGAATAGTACCGCAGGACCCATTTTTAATGAAAAAGTTGCTGAAAAGTGGAATTTATGGGTCCGTGAACAGTGCACGAATGCACTGTTCACAGAAGATTGGGTCAACACTTGCGGCTGGAGGAAAAAAAAAAAAACTGAAAAAGCAGACGCAGCTATAATCTCCATCCAAACGCCACCTATATAGTGAGGAAAGGGTTAATGGGGTTCAGGCAAAGGGTTAAGACCCCTTTCTCATGTCATGTGCGGAGTGAGGAGTGTATGAGGCTTGTCCGGTTTTATAGAGGGAGCAAATGCAAGATGGGCCACTTATTGAAGAGGGCCAAGTTTAAACTAAAATATTAATTAAGTTTTTATCTCTTGGACTCACAGCAAGTCTTCTAAAAAGTAAAAATGTTCTCAAAGGCAATGAATATTGTCGTCAAAGAGTAGGAGAATGAAGTAAAATTCATTTCGAAGTAAAAAGTGAAGAGTGAAGAGAACCAACATAGAAATGGATAAAGCAATGATTACAAAAGACAAATAGTTGCCTATATATGCATCATGGAGTCTTCAGTCTCGGACCCATTTACACGTCTTCTAACTGTAAATAACAATCTAGCAAGCACATCACTCAAAGCTTGTTTTGCCATACATAACAAGCTCATCATTTCTTGTTTGTACATTTGCAAAAACAATAATTTTAACATGTATAAGAGAGAGACAGAGTATATTAGAGACCATGGCAAAAGCCAAGAATGCCATCAACAAAGCCAACTTGAACGAACTTTGATAAGTTTGAAGAGGGCCAAGTTTAAACTAAAACATTAATTAAGTTTTTATGTCTTGGACTCACAGCAAGTCTTCTAAAAAGTAAAAATGTTCTCAAAGGCAATGAATATTATCGTCAAAGAGTAGGAGAATGAAGTAAAATTCATTTCGAAGTAAAAAGTGAAGAGTGAAGAGAACCAACATAGAAATGGATAAAGCAATGATTACAAAAGACAAATAGTTGCCTATATATGCATCATGGAGTCTTCAGTCTCGGACCCATTTACACGTCTTCTAACTGTAAATAACAATCTAGCAAGCACATCACTCAAAGCTTGTTTTGCCATACATAACAAGCTCATCATTTCTTGTTTGTACATTTGCAAAAACAATAATTTTAACATGTATAAGAGAGAGACAGAGTATATTAGAGACCATGGCAAAAGCCAAGAATGCCATCAACAAAGCCAACTTGAACGAACTTTGATAAGTTTGAAGAGGGCCAAGTTTAAACTAAAACATTAATTAAGTTTTTATGTTTGGACTCACAGCAAGTCTTCTAAAAAGTAAAAATGTTCTCAAAGGCAATGAATATTATCGTCAAAGAGTAGGAGAATGAAGTAAAATTCATTTCGAAGTAAAAAGTGAAGAGTGAAGAGAACCAACATAGAAATGGATAAAGCAATGATTACAAAAGACAAATAGTTGCCTATATATGCATCATGGAGTCTTCAGTCTCGGACCCATTTACACGTCTTCTAACTGTAAATAACAATCTAGCAAGCACATCACTCAAAGCTTGTTTTGCCATACATAACAAGCTCATCATTTCTTGTTTGTACATTTGCAAAAACAATAATTTTAACATGTATAAGAGAGAGACAGAGTATATTAGAGACCATGGCAAAAGCCAAGAATGCCATCAACAAAGCCAACTTGAACGAACTTTGATAAGTTTGAAGAGGGCCAAGTTTAAACTAAAACATTAATTAAGTTTTTATGTCTTGGACTCACAGCAAGTCTTCTAAAAAGTAAAAATGTTCTCAAAGGCAATGAATATTGTCGTCAAAGAGTAGGAGAATGAAGTAAAATTCATTTCGAAGTAAAAAGTGAAGAGTGAAGAGAACCAACATAGAAATGGATAAAGCAATGATTACAAAAGACAAATAGTTGCCTATATATGCATCATGGAGTCTTCAGTCTCGAACCCATTTACACGTCTTCTAACTGTAAATAACAATCTAGCAAGCACATCACTCAAAGCTTGTTTTGCCATACATAACAAGCTCATCATTTCTTGTTTGTACATTTGCAAAAACAATAATTTTAACATGTATAAGAGAGAGACAGAGTATATTAGAGACCATGGCAAAAGCCAAGAATGCCATCAACAAAGCCAACTTGAACGAACTTTGATAAGTTTGAAGAGGGCCAAGTTTAAACTAAAACATTAATTAAGTTTTTATGTTTGGACTCACAGCAAGTCTTCTAAAAAGTAAAAATGTTCTCAAAGGCAATGAATATTATCGTCAAAGAGTAGGAGAATGAAGTAAAATTCATTTCGAAGTAAAAAGTGAAGAGTGAAGAGAACCAACATAGAAATGGATAAAGCAATGATTACAAAAGACAAATAGTTGCCTATATATGCATCATGGAGTCTTCAGTCTCGAACCCATTTACACGTCTTCTAACTGTAAATAACAATCTAGCAAGCACATCACTCAAAGCTTGTTTTGCCATACATAACAAGCTCATCATTTCTTGTTTGTACATTTGCAAAAACAATAATTTTAACATGTATAAGAGAGAGACAGAGTATATTAGAGACCATGGCAAAAGCCAAGAATGCCATCAACAAAGCCAACTTGAACGAACTTTGATAAGTTTGAAGAGGGCCAAGTTTAAACTAAAACATTAATTAAGTTTTTATGTCTTGGACTCACAGCAAGTCTTCTAAAAAGTAAAAATGCTCTCAAAGGCAATGAATATTGTCGTCAAAGAGTAGGAGAATGAAGTAAAATTCATTTCGAAGTAAAAAGTGAAGAGTGAAGAGAACCAACATAGAAATAGATAAAGCAATGATTACAAAAGACAAATAGTTGCCTATATATGCATCATGGAGTCTTCAGTCTCGGACCTATTTACACGTCTTCTAACTGTAAATAACAATCTAGCAAGCACATCACTCAAAGCTTGTTTTGCCATACATAACAAGCTCATCATTTCTTGTTTGTACATTTGCAAAAACAATAATTTTAACATGTATAAGAGAGAGACAGAGTATATTAGAGACCATGGCAAAAGCCAAGAATGCCATCAACAAAGCCAACTTGAACGAACTTTGATAAGTTTGAAGAGGGCCAAGTTTAAACTAAAACATTAATTAAGTTTTTATGTTTGGACTCACAGCAAGTCTTCTAAAAAGTAAAAATGTTCTCAAAGGCAATGAATATTGTCGTCAAAGAGTAGGAGAATGAAGTAAAATTCATTTCGAAGTAAAAAGTGAAGAGTGAAGAGAACCAACATAGAAATGGATAAAGCAATGATTACAAAAGACAAATAGTTGCCTATATATGCATCATGGAGTCTTCAGTCTCGAACCCATTTACACGTCTTCTAACTGTAAATAACAATCTAGCAAGCACATCACTCAAAGCTTGTTTTGCCATACATAACAAGCTCATCATTTCTTGTTTGTACATTTGCAAAAACAATAATTTTAACATGTATAAGAGAGAGACAGAGTATATTAGAGACCATGGCAAAAGCCAAGAATGCCATCAACAAAGCCAACTTGAACGAACTTTGATAAGTTTGAAGAGGGCCAAGTTTAAACTAAAACATTAATTAAGTTTTTATGTCTTGGACTCACAGCAAGTCTTCTAAAAAGTAAAAATGTTCTCAAAGGCAATGAATATTGTCGTCAAAGAGTAGGAGAATGAAGTAAAATTCATTTCGAAGTAAAAAGTGAAGAGTGAAGAGAACCAACATAGAAATGGATAAAGCAATGATTACAAAAGACAAATAGTTGCCTATATATGCATCATGGAGTCTTCGCCTCGAACCCATTTACACGTCTTCTAACTGTAAATAACAATCTAGCAAGCACATCACTCAAAGCTTGTTTTGCCATACATAACAAGCTCATCATTTCTTGTTTGTACATTTGCAAAAACAATAATTTTAACATGTATAAGAGAGAGACAGAGTATATTAGAGACCATGGCAAAAGCCAAGAATGCCATCAACAAAGCCAACTTGAACGAACTTTGATAAGTTTGAAGAGGGCCAAGTTTAAACTAAAACATTAATTAAGTTTTTATGTCTTGGACTCACAGCAAGTCTTCTAAAAAGTAAAAATGCTCTCAAAGGCAATGAATATTGTCGTCAAAGAGTAGGAGAATGAAGTAAAATTCATTTCGAAGTAAAAAGTGAAGAGTGAAGAGAACCAACATAGAAATAGATAAAGCAATGATTACAAAAGACAAATAGTTGCCTATATATGCATCATGGAGTCTTCAGTCTCGGACCTATTTACACGTCTTCTAACTGTAAATAACAATCTAGCAAGCACATCACTCAAAGCTTGTTTTGCCATACATAACAAGCTCATCATTTCTTGTTTGTACATTTGCAAAAACAATAATTTTAACATGTATAAGAGAGAGACAGAGTATATTAGAGACCATGGCAAAAGCCAAGAATGCCATCAACAAAGCCAACTTGAACGAACTTTGATAAGTTTGAAGAGGGCCAAGTTTAAACTAAAACATTAATTAAGTTTTTATGTTTGGAAGCCAAGCAAGTCTTCTAAAAAGTAAAAATGTTCTCAAAGGCAATGAATATTGTCGTCAAAGAGTAGGAGAATGAAGTAAAATTCATTTCGAAGTAAAAAGTGAAGAGTGAAGAGAACCAACATAGAAATGGATAAAGCAATGATTACAAAAGACAAATAGTTGCCTATATATGCATCATGGAGTCTTCAGTCTCGGACCCATTTACACGTCTTCTAACTGTAAATAACAATCTAGCAAGCACATCACTCAAAGCTTGTTTTGCCATACATAACAAGCTCATCATTTCTTGTTTGTACATTTGCAAAAACAATAATTTTAACATGTATAAGAGAGAGACAGAGTATATTAGAGACCATGGCAAAAGCCAAGAATGCCATCAACAAAGCCAACTTGAACGAACTTTGATAAGTTTGAAGAGGGCCAAGTTTAAACTAAAACATTAATTAAGTTTTTATGTCTTGGACTCACAGCAAGTCTTCTAAAAAGTAAAAATGTTCTCAAAGGCAATGAATATTGTCGTCAAAGAGTAGGAGAATGAAGTAAAATTCATTTCGAAGTAAAAAGTGAAGAGTGAAGAGAACCAACATAGAAATGGATAAAGCAATGATTACAAAAGACAAATAGTTGCCTATATATGCATCATGGAGTCTTCAGTCTCGAACCCATTTACACGTCTTCTAACTGTAAATAACAATCTAGCAAGCACATCACTCAAAGCTTGTTTTGCCATACATAACAAGCTCATCATTTCTTGTTTGTACATTTGCAAAAACAATAATTTTAACATGTATAAGAGAGAGACAGAGTATATTAGAGACCATGGCAAAAGCCAAGAATGCCATCAACAAAGCCAACTTGAACGAACTTTGATAAGTTTGAAGAGGGCCAAGTTTAAACTAAAACATTAATTAAGTTTTTATGTCTTGGACTATAAGCAAGTCTTCTAAAAAGTAAAAATGTTCTCAAAGGCAATGAATATTGTCGTCAAAGAGTAGGAGAATGAAGTAAAATTCATTTCGA
Organism: Castanea sativa; assembly: GCF_040712315.1. Lineage (NCBI taxonomy): Eukaryota > Viridiplantae > Streptophyta > Magnoliopsida > Fagales > Fagaceae > Castanea > Castanea sativa. Next base: position 52,063,829 of record NC_134015.1, read on the forward strand.
AGTAAAAAGTGAAGAGTGAAGAGAACCAACATAGAAATGGATAAAGCAATGATTACAAAAGACAAATAGTTGCCTATATATGCATCATGGAGTCTTCGGTCTCGAACCCATTTACACGTCTTCTAACTGTAAATAACAATCTAGCAAGCACATCACTCAAAGCTTGTTTTGCCATACATAACAAGCTCATCATTTCTTGTTTGTACATTTGCAAAAACAATAATTTTAACATGTATAAGAGAGAGACAGAGTATATTAGAGACCATGGCAAAAGCCAAGAATGCCATCAACAAAGCCAACTTGAACGAACTTTGATAAGTTTGAAGAGGGCCAAGTTTAAACTAAAACATTAATTAAGTTTTTATGTTTGGACTCACAGCAAGTCTTCTAAAAAGTAAAAATGTTCTCAAAGGCAATGAATATTATCGTCAAAGAGTAGGAGAATGAAGTAAAATTCATTTCGAAGTAAAAAGTGAAGAGTGAAGAGAACCAACATAGAAATGGATAAAGCAATGATTACAAAAGACAAATAGTTGCCTATATATGCATCATGGAGTCTTCAGTCTCGGACCCATTTACACGTCTTCTAACTGTAAATAACAATCTAGCAAGCACATCACTCAAAGCTTGTTTTGCCATACATAACAAGCTCATCATTTCTTGTTTGTACATTTGCAAAAACAATAATTTTAACATGTATAAGAGAGAGACAGAGTATATTAGAGACCATGGCAAAAGCCAAGAATGCCATCAACAAAGCCAACTTGAACGAACTTTGATAAGTTTGAAGAGGGCCAAGTTTAAACTAAAACATTAATTAAGTTTTTATGTCTTGGACTCACAGCAAGTCTTCTAAAAAGTAAAAATGTTCTCAAAGGCAATGAATATTGTCGTCAAAGAGTAGGAGAATGAAGTAAAATTCATTTCGAAGTAAAAAGTGAAGAGTGAAGAGAACCAACATAGAAATGGATAAAGCAATGATTACAAAAGACAAATAGTTGCCTATATATGCATCATGGAGTCTTCAGTCTCGAACCCATTTACACGTCTTCTAACTGTAAATAACAATCTAGCAAGCACATCACTCAAAGCTTGTTTTGCCATACATAACAAGCTCATCATTTCTTGTTTGTACATTTGCAAAAACAATAATTTTAACATGTATAAGAGAGAGACAGAGTATATTAGAGACCATGGCAAAAGCCAAGAATGCCATCAACAAAGCCAACTTGAACGAACTTTGATAAGTTTGAAGAGGGCCAAGTTTAAACTAAAACATTAATTAAGTTTTTATGTCTTGGACTCACGCAAGTCTTCTAAAAAGTAAAAATGTTCTCAAAGGCAATGAATATTGTCGTCAAAGAGTAGGAGAATGAAGTAAAATTCATTTCGAAGTAAAAAGTGAAGAGTGAAGAGAACCAACATAGAAATGGATAAAGCAATGATTACAAAAGACAAATAGTTGCCTATATATGCATCATGGAGTCTTCGGCCTCGAACCCATTTACACGTCTTCTAACCGTAAATAACAATCTAGCAAGCACATCACTCAAAGCTTGTTTTGCCATACATAACAAGCTCATCATTTCTTGTTTGTACATTTGCAAAAACAATAATTTTAACATGTATAAGAGAGAGACAGAGTATATTAGAGACCATGGCAAAAGCCAAGAATGCCATCAACAAAGCCAACTTGAACGAACTTTGATAAGTTTGAAGAGGGCCAAGTTTAAACTAAAACATTAATTAAGTTTTTATGTCTTGGACTCGCGGCACGTCTTCTAAAAAGTAAAAATGTTCTCAAAGGCAATGAATATTGTCGTCAAAGAGTAGGAGAATGAAGTAAAATTCATTTCGAAGTAAAAAGTGAAGAGTGAAGAGAACCAACATAGAAATGGATAAAGCAATGATTACAAAAGACAAATAGTTGCCTATATATGCATCATGGAGTCTTCTGGCGCGTACCCATTTACACGTCTTCTAACCGTAAATAACAATCTAGCAAGCACATCACTCAAAGCTTGTTTTGCCATACATAACAAGCTCATCATTTCTTGTTTGTACATTTGCAAAAACAATAATTTTAACATGTATAAGAGAGAGACAGAGTATATTAGAGACCATGGCAAAAGCCAAGAATGCCATCAACAAAGCCAACTTGAACGAACTTTGATAAGTTTGAAGAGGGCCAAGTTTAAACTAAAACATTAATTAAGTTTTTATGTCTTGGACTCACAGCAAGTCTTCTAAAAAGTAAAAATGTTCTCAAAGGCAATGAATATTGTCGTCAAAGAGTAGGAGAATGAAGTAAAATTCATTTCGAAGTAAAAAGTGAAGAGTGAAGAGAACCAACATAGAAATGGATAAAGCAATGATTACAAAAGACAAATAGTTGCCTATATATGCATCATGGAGTCTTCAGTCTCGAACCCATTTACACGTCTTCTAACTGTAAATAACAATCTAGCAAGCACATCACTCAAAGCTTGTTTTGCCATACATAACAAGCTCATCATTTCTTGTTTGTACATTTGCAAAAACAATAATTTTAACATGTATAAGAGAGAGACAGAGTATATTAGAGACCATGGCAAAAGCCAAGAATGCCATCAACAAAGCCAACTTGAACGAACTTTGATAAGTTTGAAGAGGGCCAAGTTTAAACTAAAACATTAATTAAGTTTTTATGTCTTGGACAAAAACCAAGACATCTAAAAAGTAAAAATGTTCTCAAAGGCAATGAATATTGTCGTCAAAGAGTAGGAGAATGAAGTAAAATTCATTTCGAAGTAAAAAGTGAAGAGTGAAGAGAACCAACATAGAAATGGATAAAGCAATGATTACAAAAGACAAATAGTTGCCTATATATGCATCATGGAGTCTTCGGCCTCGACCCATTTACACGTCTTCTAACCGTAAATAACAATCTAGCAAGCACATCACTCAAAGCTTGTTTTGCCATACATAACAAGCTCATCATTTCTTGTTTGTACATTTGCAAAAACAATAATTTTAACATGTATAAGAGAGAGACAGAGTATATTAGAGACCATGGCAAAAGCCAAGAATGCCATCAACAAAGCCAACTTGAACGAACTTTGATAAGTTTGAAGAGGGCCAAGTTTAAACTAAAACATTAATTAAGTTTTTATGTCTTGGACTCACAAGCAAGTCTTCTAAAAAGTAAAAATGTTCTCAAAGGCAATGAATATTGTCGTCAAAGAGTAGGAGAATGAAGTAAAATTCATTTCGAAGTAAAAAGTGAAGAGTGAAGAGAACCAACATAGAAATGGATAAAGCAATGATTACAAAAGACAAATAGTTGCCTATATATGCATCATGGAGTCTTCAGACTCGAACCCATTTACACGTCTTCTAACTGTAAATAACAATCTAGCAAGCACATCACTCAAAGCTTGTTTTGCCATACATAACAAGCTCATCATTTCTTGTTTGTACATTTGCAAAAACAATAATTTTAACATGTATAAGAGAGAGACAGAGTATATTAGAGACCATGGCAAAAGCCAAGAATGCCATCAACAAAGCCAACTTGAACGAACTTTGATAAGTTTGAAGAGGGCCAAGTTTAAACTAAAACATTAATTAAGTTTTTATGTCTTGGACTCACAAAGCAAGTCTTCTAAAAAGTAAAAATGTTCTCAAAGGCAATGAATATTGTCGTCAAAGAGTAGGAGAATGAAGTAAAATTCATTTCGAAGTAAAAAGTGAAGAGTGAAGAGAACCAACATAGAAATGGATAAAGCAATGATTACAAAAGACAAATAGTTGCCTATATATGCATCATGGAGTCTTCGGCCTCGAACCCATTTACACGTCTTCTAACCGTAAATAACAATCTAGCAAGCACATCACTCAAAGCTTGTTTTGCCATACATAACAAGCTCATCATTTCTTGTTTGTACATTTGCAAAAACAATAATTTTAACATGTATAAGAGAGAGACAGAGTATATTAGAGACCATGGCAAAAGCCAAGAATGCCATCAACAAAGCCAACTTGAACGAACTTTGATAAGTTTGAAGAGGGCCAAGTTTAAACTAAAACATTAATTAAGTTTTTATGTCTTGGACTCACAAAGCAAGTCTTCTAAAAAGTAAAAATGTTCTCAAAGGCAATGAATATTGTCGTCAAAGAGTAGGAGAATGAAGTAAAATTCATTTCGAAGTAAAAAGTGAAGAGTGAAGAGAACCAACATAGAAATGGATAAAGCAATGATTACAAAAGACAAATAGTTGCCTATATATGCATCATGGAGTCTTCGGTCTCGAACCCATTTACACGTCTTCTAACCGTAAATAACAATCTAGCAAGCACATCACTCAAAGCTTGTTTTGCCATACATAACAAGCTCATCATTTCTTGTTTGTACATTTGCAAAAACAATAATTTTAACATGTATAAGAGAGAGACAGAGTATATTAGAGACCATGGCAAAAGCCAAGAATGCCATCAACAAAGCCAACTTGAACGAACTTTGATAAGTTTGAAGAGGGCCAAGTTTAAACTAAAACATTAATTAAGTTTTTATGTCTTGGACTCACAAAGCAAGTCTTCTAAAAAGTAAAAATGTTCTCAAAGGCAATGAATATTGTCGTCAAAGAGTAGGAGAATGAAGTAAAATTCATTTCGAAGTAAAAAGTGAAGAGTGAAGAGAACCAACATAGAAATGGATAAAGCAATGATTACAAAAGACAAATAGTTGCCTATATATGCATCATGGAGTCTTCGGTCTCGAACCCATTTACACGTCTTCTAACCGTAAATAACAATCTAGCAAGCACATCACTCAAAGCTTGTTTTGCCATACATAACAAGCTCATCATTTCTTGTTTGTACATTTGCAAAAACAATAATTTTAACATGTATAAGAGAGAGACAGAGTATATTAGAGACCATGGCAAAAGCCAAGAATGCCATCAACAAAGCCAACTTGAACGAACTTTGATAAGTTTGAAGAGGGCCAAGTTTAAACTAAAACATTAATTAAGTTTTTATGTCTTGGACTCACGCAAGTCTTCTAAAAAGTAAAAATGTTCTCAAAGGCAATGAATATTGTCGTCAAAGAGTAGGAGAATGAAGTAAAATTCATTTCGAAGTAAAAAGTGAAGAGTGAAGAGAACCAACATAGAAATGGATAAAGCAATGATTACAAAAGACAAATAGTTGCCTATATATGCATCATGGAGTCTTCAGTCTCGGACCCATTTACACGTCTTCTAACTGTAAATCACAATCTAGCAAGCACATCACTCAAAGCTTGTTTTGCCATACATAACAAGCTCATCATTTCTTGTTTGTACATTTGCAAAAACAATAATTTTAACATGTATAAGAGAGAGACAGAGTATATTAGAGACCATGGCAAAAGCCAAGAATGCCATCAACAAAGCCAACTTGAACGAACTTTGATAAGTTTGAAGAGGGCCAAGTTTAAACTAAAACATTAATTAAGTTTTTATGTCTTGGACTCACAGCAAGTCTTCTAAAAAGTAAAAATGTTCTCAAAGGCAATGAATATTGTCGTCAAAGAGTAGGAGAATGAAGTAAAATTCATTTCGAAGTAAAAAGTGAAGAGTGAAGAGAACCAACATAGAAATGGATAAAGCAATGATTACAAAAGACAAATAGTTGCCTATATATGCATCATGGAGTCTTCAGTCTCGAACCCATTTACACGTCTTCTAACTGTAAATAACAATCTAGCAAGCACATCACTCAAAGCTTGTTTTGCCATACATAACAAGCTCATCATTTCTTGTTTGTACATTTGCAAAAACAATAATTTTAACATGTATAAGAGAGAGACAGAGTATATTAGAGACCATGGCAAAAGCCAAGAATGCCATCAACAAAGCCAACTTGAACGAACTTTGATAAGTTTGAAGAGGGCCAAGTTTAAACTAAAACATTAATTAAGTTTTTATGTCTTGGACTCACGCAAGTCTTCTAAAAAGTAAAAATGTTCTCAAAGGCAATGAATATTGTCGTCAAAGAGTAGGAGAATGAAGTAAAATTCATTTCGAAGTAAAAAGTGAAGAGTGAAGAGAACCAACATAGAAATGGATAAAGCAATGATTACAAAAGACAAATAGTTGCCTATATATGCATCATGGAGTCTTCCGTCTCTAACCCATTTACACGTCTTCTAACTGTAAATAACAATCTAGCAAGCACATCACTCAAAGCTTGTTTTGCCATACATAACAAGCTCATCATTTCTTGTTTGTACATTTGCAAAAACAATAATTTTAACATGTATAAGAGAGAGACAGAGTATATTAGAGACCATGGCAAAAGCCAAGAATGCCATCAACAAAGCCAACTTGAACGAACTTTGATAAGTTTGAAGAGGGCCAAGTTTAAACTAAAACATTAATTAAGTTTTTATGTCTTGGACTCACGCAAGTCTTCTAAAAAGTAAAAATGTTCTCAAAGGCAATGAATATTGTCGTCAAAGAGTAGGAGAATGAAGTAAAATTCATTTCGAAGTAAAAAGTGAAGAGTGAAGAGAACCAACATAGAAATGGATAAAGCAATGATTACAAAAGACAAATAGTTGCCTATATATGCATCATGGAGTCTTCCGTCTCTGACCCATTTACACGTCTTCTAACTGTAAATAACAATCTAGCAAGCACATCACTCAAAGCTTGTTTTGCCATACATAACAAGCTCATCATTTCTTGTTTGTACATTTGCAAAAACAATAATTTTAACATGTATAAGAGAGAGACAGAGTATATTAGAGACCATGGCAAAAGCCAAGAATGCCATCAACAAAGCCAACTTGAACGAACTTTGATAAGTTTGAAGAGGGCCAAGTTTAAACTAAAACATTAATTAAGTTTTTATGTCTTGGACTCACGCAAGTCTTCTAAAAAGTAAAAATGTTCTCAAAGGCAATGAATATTGTCGTCAAAGAGTAGGAGAATGAAGTAAAATTCATTTCGAAGTAAAAAGTGAAGAGTGAAGAGAACCAACATAGAAATGGATAAAGCAATGATTACAAAAGACAAATAGTTGCCTATATATGCATCATGGAGTCTTCGGTCTCGAACCCATTTACACGTCTTCTAACCGTAAATAACAATCTAGCAAGCACATCACTCAAAGCTTGTTTTGCCATACATAACAAGCTCATCATTTCTTGTTTGTACATTTGCAAAAACAATAATTTTAACATGTATAAGAGAGAGACAGAGTATATTAGAGACCATGGCAAAAGCCAAGAATGCCATCAACAAAGCCAACTTGAACGAACTTTGATAAGTTTGAAGAGGGCCAAGTTTAAACTAAAACATTAATTAAGTTTTTATGTCTTGGACTCACAGAAGTCTTCTAAAAAGTAAAAATGTTCTCAAAGGCAATGAATATTGTCGTCAAAGAGTAGGAGAATGAAGTAAAATTCATTTCGAAGTAAAAAGTGAAGAGTGAAGAGAACCAACATAGAAATGGATAAAGCAATGATTACAAAAGACAAATAGTTGCCTATATATGCATCATGGAGTCTTCAGTCTCGAACCCATTTACACGTCTTCTAACTGTAAATAACAATCTAGCAAGCACATCACTCAAAGCTTGTTTTGCCATACATAACAAGCTCATCATTTCTTGTTTGTACATTTGCAAAAACAATAATTTTAACATGTATAAGAGAGAGACAGAGTATATTAGAGACCATGGCAAAAGCCAAGAATGCCATCAACAAAGCCAACTTGAACGAACTTTGATAAGTTTGAAGAGGGCCAAGTTTAAACTAAAACATTAATTAAGTTTTTATCTCTTGGACTCACAGCAAGTCTTCTAAAAAGTAAAAATGTTCTCAAAGGCAATGAATATTGTCGTCAAAGAGTAGGAGAATGAAGTAAAATTCATTTCGAAGTAAAAAGTGAAGAGTGAAGAGAACCAACATAGAAATGGATAAAGCAATGATTACAAAAGACAAATAGTTGCCTATATATGCATCATGGAGTCTTCTGTCTCGGACCCATTTACACGTCTTCTAACTGTAAATAACAATCTAGCAAGCACATCACTCAAAGCTTGTTTTGCCATACATAACAAGCTCATCATTTCTTGTTTGTACATTTGCAAAAACAATAATTTTAACATGTATAAGAGAGAGACAGAGTATATTAGAGACCATGGCAAAAGCCAAGAATGCCATCAACAAAGCCAACTTGAACGAACTTTGATAAGTTTGAAGAGGGCCAAGTTTAAACTAAAACATTAATTAAGTTTTTATGTCTTGGACTCACAAAGAAGTCTTCTAAAAAGTAAAAATGTTCTCAAAGGCAATGAATATTGTCGTCAAAGAGTAGGAGAATGAAGTAAAATTCATTTCGAAGTAAAAAGTGAAGAGTGAAGAGAACCAACATAGAAATGGATAAAGCAATGATTACAAAAGACAAATAGTTGCCTATATATGCATCATGGAGTCTTCAGTCTCGAACCCATTTACACGTCTTCTAACTGTAAATAACAATCTAGCAAGCACATCACTCAAAGCTTGTTTTGCCATACATAACAAGCTCATCATTTCTTGTTTGTACATTTGCAAAAACAATAATTTTAACATGTATAAGAGAGAGACAAAGTATATTAGAGACCATGGCAAAAGCCAAGAATGCCATCAACAAAGCCAACTTGAACGAACTTTGATAAGTTTGAAGAGGGCCAAGTTTAAACTAAAACATTAATTAAGTTTTTATGTCTTGGACTCACAGCAAGTCTTCTAAAAAGTAAAAATGTTCTCAAAGGCAATGAATATTGTCGTCAAAGAGTAGGAGAATGAAGTAAAATTCATTTCGAAGTAAAAAGTGAAGAGTGAAGAGAACCAACATAGAAATGGATAAAGCAATGATTACAAAAGACAAATAGTTGCCTATATATGCATCATGGAGTCTTCAGTCTCGAACCCATTTACACGTCTTCTAACTGTAAATAACAATCTAGCAAGCACATCACTCAAAGCTTGTTTTGCCATACATAACAAGCTCATCATTTCTTGTTTGTACATTTGCAAAAACAATAATTTTAACATGTATAAGAGAGAGACAGAGTATATTAGAGACCATGGCAAAAGCCAAGAATGCCATCAACAAAGCCAACTTGAACGAACTTTGATAAGTTTGAAGAGGGCCAAGTTTAAACTAAAACATTAATTAAGTTTTTATGTCTTGGACTCACGCAAGTCTTCTAAAAAGTAAAAATGTTCTCAAAGGCAATGAATATTGTCGTCAAAGAGTAGGAGAATGAAGTAAAATTCATTTCGAAGTAAAAAGTGAAGAGTGAAGAGAACCAACATAGAAATGGATAAAGCAATGATTACAAAAGACAAATAGTTGCCTATATATGCATCATGGAGTCTTCGGTCTCGAACCCATTTACACGTCTTCTAACCGTAAATAACAATCTAGCAAGCACATCACTCAAAGCTTGTTTTGCCATACATAACAAGCTCATCATTTCTTGTTTGTACATTTGCAAAAACAATAATTTTAACATGTATAAGAGAGAGACAGAGTATATTAGAGACCATGGCAAAAGCCAAGAATGCCATCAACAAAGCCAACTTGAACGAACTTTGATAAGTTTGAAGAGGGCCAAGTTTAAACTAAAACATTAATTAAGTTTTTATGTCTTGGACTCACGCAAGTCTTCTAAAAAGTAAAAATGTTCTCAAAGGCAATGAATATTGTCGTCAAAGAGTAGGAGAATGAAGTAAAATTCATTTCGAAGTAAAAAGTGAAGAGTGAAGAGAACCAACATAGAAATGGATAAAGCAATGATTACAAAAGACAAATAGTTGCCTATATATGCATCATGGAGTCTTCAGTCTCGGACCCATTTACACGTCTTCTAACCGTAAATAACAATCTAGCAAGCACATCACTCAAAGCTTGTTTTGCCATACATAACAAGCTCATCATTTCTTGTTTGTACATTTGCAAAAACAATAATTTTAACATGTATAAGAGAGAGACAGAGTATATTAGAGACCATGGCAAAAGCCAAGAATGCCATCAACAAAGCCAACTTGAACGAACTTTGATAAGTTTGAAGAGGGCCAAGTTTAAACTAAAACATTAATTAAGTTTTTATGTCTTTGAATCACAGCAAGTCTTCTAAAAAGTAAAAATGTTCTCAAAGGCAATGAATATTGTCGTCAAAGAGTAGGAGAATGAAGTAAAATTCATTTCGAAGTAAAAAGTGAAGAGTGAAGAGAACCAACATAGAAATGGATAAAGCAATGATTACAAAAGACAAATAGTTGCCTATATATGCATCATGGAGTCTTCAGTCTCGATCCCATTTACACGTCTTCTAACTGTAAATAACAATCTAGCAAGCACATCACTCAAAGCTTGTTTTGCCATACATAACAAGCTCATCATTTCTTGTTTGTACATTTGCAAAAACAATAATTTTAACATGTATAAGAGAGAGACAGAGTATATTAGAGACCATGGCAAAAGCCAAGAATGCCATCAACAAAGCCAACTTGAACGAACTTTGATAAGTTTGAAGAGGGCCAAGTTTAAACTAAAACATTAATTAAGTTTTTATGTTTGGACTCACAGCAAGTCTTCTAAAAAGTAAAAATGTTCTCAAAGGCAATGAATATTGTCGTCAAAGAGTAGGAGAATGAAGTAAAATTCATTTCGAAGTAAAAAGTGAAGAGTGAAGAGAACCAACATAGAAATGGATAAAGCAATGATTACAAAAGACAAATAGTTGCCTATATATGCATCATGGAGTCTTCAGTCTCGAACCCATTTACACGTCTTCTAACTGTAAATAACAATCTAGCAAGCACATCACTCAAAGCTTGTTTTGCCATACATAACAAGCTCATCATTTCTTGTTTGTACATTTGCAAAAACAATAATTTTAACATGTATAAGAGAGAGACAGAGTATATTAGAGACCATGGCAAAAGCCAAGAATGCCATCAACAAAGCCAACTTGAACGAACTTTGATAAGTTTGAAGAGGGCCAAGTTTAAACTAAAACATTAATTAAGTTTTTATGTCTTGGACTCACGCAAGTCTTCTAAAAAGTAAAAATGTTCTCAAAGGCAATGAATATTGTCGTCAAAGAGTAGGAGAATGAAGTAAAATTCATTTCGAAGTAAAAAGTGAAGAGTGAAGAGAACCAACATAGAAATGGATAAAGCAATGATTACAAAAGACAAATAGTTGCCTATATATGCATCATGGAGTCTTCGGTCTCGAAGCCATTTACACGTCTTCTAACCGTAAATAACAATCTAGCAAGCACATCACTCAAAGCTTGTTTTGCCATACATAACAAGCTCATCATTTCTTGTTTGTACATTTGCAAAAACAATAATTTTAACATGTATAAGAGAGAGACAGAGTATATTAGAGACCATGGCAAAAGCCAAGAATGCCATCAACAAAGCCAACTTGAACGAACTTTGATAAGTTTGAAGAGGGCCAAGTTTAAACTAAAACATTAATTAAGTTTTTATGTCTTGGACTCACAGCAAGTCTTCTAAAAAGTAAAAATGTTCTCAAAGGCAATGAATATTGTCGTCAAAGAGTAGGAGAATGAAGTAAAATTCATTTCGAAGTAAAAAGTGAAGAGTGAAGAGAACCAACATAGAAATGGATAAAGCAATGATTACAAAAGACAAATAGTTGCCTATATATGCATCATGGAGTCTTCAGTCTCGGACCCATTTACACGTCTTCTAACTGTAAATAACAATCTAGCAAGCACATCACTCAAAGCTTGTTTTGCCATACATAACAAGCTCATCATTTCTTGTTTGTACATTTGCAAAAACAATAATTTTAACATGTATAAGAGAGAGACAGAGTATATTAGAGACCATGGCAAAAGCCAAGAATGCCATCAACAAAGCCAACTTGAACGAACTTTGATAAGTTTGAAGAGGGCCAAGTTTAAACTAAAACATTAATTAAGTTTTTATGTCTTGGACTCACGGCAAGTCTTCTAAAAAGTAAAAATGTTCTCAAAGGCAATGAATATTGTCGTCAAAGAGTAGGAGAATGAAGTAAAATTCATTTCGAAGTAAAAAGTGAAGAGTGAAGAGAACCAACATAGAAATGGATAAAGCAATGATTACAAAAGACAAATAGTTGCCTATATATGCATCATGGAGTCTTCGGTCTCGAACCCATTTACACGTCTTCTAACCGTAAATAACAATCTAGCAAGCACATCACTCAAAGCTTGTTTTGCCATACATAACAAGCTCATCATTTCTTGTTTGTACATTTGCAAAAACAATAATTTTAACATGTATAAGAGAGAGACAGAGTATATTAGAGACCATGGCAAAAGCCAAGAATGCCATCAACAAAGCCAACTTGAACGAACTTTGATAAGTTTGAAGAGGGCCAAGTTTAAACTAAAACATTAATTAAGTTTTTATGTCTTGGACTCACAAAGAAGTCTTCTAAAAAGTAAAAATGTTCTCAAAGGCAATGAATATTGTCGTCAAAGAGTAGGAGAATGAAGTAAAATTCATTTCGAAGTAAAAAGTGAAGAGTGAAGAGAACCAACATAGAAATGGATAAAGCAATGATTACAAAAGACAAATAGTTGCCTATATATGCATCATGGAGTCTTCGGTCTCGGACCCATTTACACGTCTTCTAACCGTAAATAACAATCTAGCAAGCACATCACTCAAAGCTTGTTTTGCCATACATAACAAGCTCATCATTTCTTGTTTGTACATTTGCAAAAACAATAATTTTAACATGTATAAGAGAGAGACAGAGTATATTAGAGACCATGGCAAAAGCCAAGAATGCCATCAACAAAGCCAACTTGAACGAACTTTGATAAGTTTGAAGAGGGCCAAGTTTAAACTAAAACATTAATTAAGTTTTTATGTCTTGGACTCACAGCAAGTCTTCTAAAAAGTAAAAATGTTCTCAAAGGCAATGAATATTGTCGTCAAAGAGTAGGAGAATGAAGTAAAATTCATTTCGAAGTAAAAAGTGAAGAGTGAAGAGAACCAACATAGAAATGGATAAAGCAATGATTACAAAAGACAAATAGTTGCCTATATATGCATCATGGAGTCTTCAGTCTCGAACCCATTTACACGTCTTCTAACTGTAAATAACAATCTAGCAAGCACATCACTCAAAGCTTGTTTTGCCATACATAACAAGCTCATCATTTCTTGTTTGTACATTTGCAAAAACAATAATTTTAACATGTATAAGAGAGAGACAGAGTATATTAGAGACCATGGCAAAAGCCAAGAATGCCATCAACAAAGCCAACTTGAACGAACTTTGATAAGTTTGAAGAGGGCCAAGTTTAAACTAAAACATTAATTAAGTTTTTATGTCTTGGACTCACGGCAAGTCTTCTAAAAAGTAAAAATGTTCTCAAAGGCAATGAATATTGTCGTCAAAGAGTAGGAGAATGAAGTAAAATTCATTTCGAAGTAAAAAGTGAAGAGTGAAGAGAACCAACATAGAAATGGATAAAGCAATGATTACAAAAGACAAATAGTTGCCTATATATGCATCATGGAGTCTTCAGTCTCGGACCCATTTACACGTCTTCTAACTGTAAATAACAATCTAGCAAGCACATCACTCAAAGCTTGTTTTGCCATACATAACAAGCTCATCATTTCTTGTTTGTACATTTGCAAAAACAATAATTTTAACATGTATAAGAGAGAGACAGAGTATATTAGAGACCATGGCAAAAGCCAAGAATGCCATCAACAAAGCCAACTTGAACGAACTTTGATAAGTTTGAAGAGGGCCAAGTTTAAACTAAAACATTAATTAAGTTTTTATGTCTTGGACTCACGGCAAGTCTTCTAAAAAGTAAAAATGTTCTCAAAGGCAATGAATATTGTCGTCAAAGAGTAGGAGAATGAAGTAAAATTCATTTCGAAGTAAAAAGTGAAGAGTGAAGAGAACCAACATAGAAATGGATAAAGCAATGATTACAAAAGACAAATAGTTGCCTATATATGCATCATGGAGTCTTCGGTCTCGAACCCATTTACACGTCTTCTAACCGTAAATAACAATCTAGCAAGCACATCACTCAAAGCTTGTTTTGCCATACATAACAAGCTCATCATTTCTTGTTTGTACATTTGCAAAAACAATAATTTTAACATGTATAAGAGAGAGACAGAGTATATTAGAGACCATGGCAAAAGCCAAGAATGCCATCAACAAAGCCAACTTGAACGAACTTTGATAAGTTTGAAGAGGGCCAAGTTTAAACTAAAACATTAATTAAGTTTTTATGTCTTGGACTCACGGCAAGTCTTCTAAAAAGTAAAAATGTTCTCAAAGGCAATGAATATTGTCGTCAAAGAGTAGGAGAATGAAGTAAAATTCATTTCGAAGTAAAAAGTGAAGAGTGAAGAGAACCAACATAGAAATGGATAAAGCAATGATTACAAAAGACAAATAGTTGCCTATATATGCATCATGGAGTCTTCAGTCTCGGACCCATTTACACGTCTTCTAACTGTAAATAACAATCTAGCAAGCACATCACTCAAAGCTTGTTTTGCCATACATAACAAGCTCATCATTTCTTGTTTGTACATTTGCAAAAACAATAATTTTAACATGTATAAGAGAGAGACAGAGTATATTAGAGACCATGGCAAAAGCCAAGAATGCCATCAACAAAGCCAACTTGAACGAACTTTGATAAGTTTGAAGAGGGCCAAGTTTAAACTAAAACATTAATTAAGTTTTTATGTCTTGGACTCACAGCAAGTCTTCTAAAAAGTAAAAATGTTCTCAAAGGCAATGAATATTGTCGTCAAAGAGTAGGAGAATGAAGTAAAATTCATTTCGAAGTAAAAAGTGAAGAGTGAAGAGAACCAACATAGAAATGGATAAAGCAATGATTACAAAAGACAAATAGTTGCCTATATATGCATCATGGAGTCTTCAGTCTCGAACCCATTTACACGTCTTCTAACTGTAAATAACAATCTAGCAAGCACATCACTCAAAGCTTGTTTTGCCATACATAACAAGCTCATCATTTCTTGTTTGTACATTTGCAAAAACAATAATTTTAACATGTATAAGAGAGAGACAGAGTATATTAGAGACCATGGCAAAAGCCAAGAATGCCATCAACAAAGCCAACTTGAACGAACTTTGATAAGTTTGAAGAGGGCCAAGTTTAAACTAAAACATTAATTAAGTTTTTATGTCTTGGACTCACGGCAAGTCTTCTAAAAAGTAAAAATGTTCTCAAAGGCAATGAATATTGTCGTCAAAGAGTAGGAGAATGAAGTAAAATTCATTTCGAAGTAAAAAGTGAAGAGTGAAGAGAACCAACATAGAAATGGATAAAGCAATGATTACAAAAGACAAATAGTTGCCTATATATGCATCATGGAGTCTTCAGTCTCGGACCCATTTACACGTCTTCTAACCGTAAATAACAATCTAGCAAGCACATCACTCAAAGCTTGTTTTGCCATACATAACAAGCTCATCATTTCTTGTTTGTACATTTGCAAAAACAATAATTTTAACATGTATAAGAGAGAGACGAGTATATTAGAGACCATGGCAAAAGCCAAGAATGCCATCAACAAAGCCAACTTGAACGAACTTTGATAAGTTTGAAGAGGGCCAAGTTTAAACTAAAACATTAATTAAGTTTTTATGTCTTGGACTCACGGCAAGTCTTCTAAAAAGTAAAAATGTTCTCAAAGGCAATGAATATTGTCGTCAAAGAGTAGGAGAATGAAGTAAAATTCATTTCGAAGTAAAAAGTGAAGAGTGAAGAGAACCAACATAGAAATGGATAAAGCAATGATTACAAAAGACAAATAGTTGCCTATATATGCATCATGGAGTCTGCGGTCTCGAACCCATTTACACGTCTTCTAACCGTAAATAACAATCTAGCAAGCACATCACTCAAAGCTTGTTTTGCCATACATAACAAGCTCATCATTTCTTGTTTGTACATTTGCAAAAACAATAATTTTAACATGTATAAGAGAGAGACAGAGTATATTAGAGACCATGGCAAAAGCCAAGAATGCCATCAACAAAGCCAACTTGAACGAACTTTGATAAGTTTGAAGAGGGCCAAGTTTAAACTAAAACATTAATTAAGTTTTTATGTCTTGGACTCACAGCAAGTCTTCTAAAAAGTAAAAATGTTCTCAAAGGCAATGAATATTGTCGTCAAAGAGTAGGAGAATGAAGTAAAATTCATTTCGAAGTAAAAAGTGAAGAGTGAAGAGAACCAACATAGAAATGGATAAAGCAATGATTACAAAAGACAAATAGTTGCCTATATATGCATCATGGAGTCTTCAGTCTCGAACCCATTTACACGTCTTCTAACTGTAAATAACAATCTAGCAAGCACATCACTCAAAGCTTGTTTTGCCATACATAACAAGCTCATCATTTCTTGTTTGTACATTTGCAAAAACAATAATTTTAACATGTATAAGAGAGAGACAGAGTATATTAGAGACCATGGCAAAAGCCAAGAATGCCATCAACAAAGCCAACTTGAACGAACTTTGATAAGTTTGAAGAGGGCCAAGTTTAAACTAAAACATTAATTAAGTTTTTATGTCTTGGACTCACAGCAAGTCTTCTAAAAAGTAAAAATGTTCTCAAAGGCAATGAATATTGTCGTCAAAGAGTAGGAGAATGAAGTAAAATTCATTTCGAAGTAAAAAGTGAAGAGTGAAGAGAACCAACATAGAAATGGATAAAGCAATGATTACAAAAGACAAATAGTTGCCTATATATGCATCATGGAGTCTTCAGTCTCGAACCCATTTACACGTCTTCTAACTGTAAATAACAATCTAGCAAGCACATCACTCAAAGCTTGTTTTGCCATACATAACAAGCTCATCATTTCTTGTTTGTACATTTGCAAAAACAATAATTTTAACATGTATAAGAGAGAGACAGAGTATATTAGAGACCATGGCAAAAGCCAAGAATGCCATCAACAAAGCCAACTTGAACGAACTTTGATAAGTTTGAAGAGGGCCAAGTTTAAACTAAAACATTAATTAAGTTTTTATGTCTTGGACTCACGGCAAGTCTTCTAAAAAGTAAAAATGTTCTCAAAGGCAATGAATATTGTCGTCAAAGAGTAGGAGAATGAAGTAAAATTCATTTCGAAGTAAAAAGTGAAGAGTGAAGAGAACCAACATAGAAATGGATAAAGCAATGATTACAAAAGACAAATAGTTGCCTATATATGCATCATGGAGTCTTCAGTCTCGGACCCATTTACACGTCTTCTAACTGTAAATAACAATCTAGCAAGCACATCACTCAAAGCTTGTTTTGCCATACATAACAAGCTCATCATTTCTTGTTTGTACATTTGCAAATACAATAATTTTAACATGTATAAGAGAGAGACGAGTATATTAGAGACCATGGCAAAAGCCAAGAATGCCATCAACAAAGCCAACTTGAACGAACTTTGATAAGTTTGAAGAGGGCCAAGTTTAAACTAAAACATTAATTAAGTTTTTATGTCTTGGACTCACAGCAAGTCTTCTAAAAAGTAAAAATGTTCTCAAAGGCAATGAATATTGTCGTCAAAGAGTAGGAGAATGAAGTAAAATTCATTTCGAAGTAAAAAGTGAAGAGTGAAGAGAACCAACATAGAAATGGATAAAGCAATGATTACAAAAGACAAATAGTTGCCTATATATGCATCATGGAGTCTTCAGTCTCGAACCCATTTACACGTCTTCTAACTGTAAATAACAATCTAGCAAGCACATCACTCAAAGCTTGTTTTGCCATACATAACAAGCTCATCATTTCTTGTTTGTACATTTGCAAAAACAATAATTTTAACATGTATAAGAGAGAGACAGAGTATATTAGAGACCATGGCAAAAGCCAAGAATGCCATCAACAAAGCCAACTTGAACGAACTTTGATAAGTTTGAAGAGGGCCAAGTTTAAACTAAAACATTAATTAAGTTTTTATGTCTTGGACTCACAGCAAGTCTTCTAAAAAGTAAAAATGTTCTCAAAGGCAATGAATATTGTCAAAGAGTAGGAGAATGAAGTAAAATTCATTTCGAAGTAAAAAGTGAAGAGTGAAGAGAACCAACATAGAAATGGATAAAGCAATGATTACAAAAGACAAATAGTTGCCTATATATGCATCATGGAGTCTTCAGTCTCGAACCCATTTACACGTCTTCTAACTGTAAATAACAATCTAGCAAGCACATCACTCAAAGCTTGTTTTGCCATACATAACAAGCTCATCATTTCTTGTTTGTACATTTGCAAAAACAATAATTTTAACATGTATAAGAGAGAGACAGAGTATATTAGAGACCATGGCAAAAGCCAAGAATGCCATCAACAAAGCCAACTTGAACGAACTTTGATAAGTTTGAAGAGGGCCAAGTTTAAACTAAAACATTAATTAAGTTTTTATGTCTTGGACTCACAGCAAGTCTTCTAAAAAGTAAAAATGTTCTCAAAGGCAATGAATATTGTCGTCAAAGAGTAGGAGAATGAAGTAAAATTCATTTCGAAGTAAAAAGTGAAGAGTGAAGAGAACCAACATAGAAATGGATAAAGCAATGATTACAAAAGACAAATAGTTGCCTATATATGCATCATGGAGTCTTCAGTCTCGAACCCATTTACACGTCTTCTAACTGTAAATAACAATCTAGCAAGCACATCACTCAAAGCTTGTTTTGCCATACATAACAAGCTCATCATTTCTTGTTTGTACATTTGCAAAAACAATAATTTTAACATGTATAAGAGAGAGACAGAGTATATTAGAGACCATGGCAAAAGCCAAGAATGCCATCAACAAAGCCAACTTGAACGAACTTTGATAAGTTTGAAGAGGGCCAAGTTTAAACTAAAACATTAATTAAGTTTTTATGTCTTGGACTCACAGCAAGTCTTCTAAAAAGTAAAAATGTTCTCAAAGGCAATGAATATTGTCGTCAAAGAGTAGGAGAATGAAGTAAAATTCATTTCGAAGTAAAAAGTGAAGAGTGAAGAGAACCAACATAGAAATGGATAAAGCAATGATTACAAAAGACAAATAGTTGCCTATATATGCATCATGGAGTCTTCAGTCTCGGACCCATTTACACGTCTTCTAACTGTAAATAACAATCTAGCAAGCACATCACTCAAAGCTTGTTTTGCCATACATAACAAGCTCATCATTTCTTGTTTGTACATTTGCAAAAACAATAATTTTAACATGTATAAGAGAGAGACGAGTATATTATAGACCATTGCTAAAGCCAAGAATGCCATCAACAAAGCCAACTTGTACGAACTCTGATAAGTTTGAAGAGGGCCAAGTTTAAACTAAAACATTACTTAAGTTTTTTTGTCTTAGACTGTCGTAAAGTCTTCTAAAAAGTAAAAATGTTCTCAAAGGCAATGAATATTGTCGTCAAAGAGTAGGAGAATGAAGTAAAATTCATTTCGAAGTAAAAAGTGAAGAGTGAAGAGAACCAACATAGAAATGGATAAAGCAATGATTACAAAAGACAAATAGTTGCCTATATATGCATCATGGAGTCTTCAGTCTCGGACCCATTTACACGTCTTCTAACTGTAAATCACAATCTAGCAAGCACATCACTCAAAGCTTGTTTTGCCATACATAACAAGCTCATCATTTCTTGTTTGTACATTTGCAAAAACAATAATTTTAACATGTATAAGAGAGAGACAGAGTATATTAGAGACCATGGCAAAAGCCAAGAATGCCATCAACAAAGCCAACTTGAACGAACTTTGATAAGTTTGAAGAGGGCCAAGTTTAAACTAAAACATTAATTAAGTTTTTATCTCTTGGACTCACAGCAAGTCTTCTAAAAAGTAAAAATGTTCTCAAAGGCAATGAATATTGTCGTCAAAGAGTAGGAGAATGAAGTAAAATTCATTTCGAAGTAAAAAGTGAAGAGTGAAGAGAACCAACATAGAAATGGATAAAGCAATGATTACAAAAGACAAATAGTTGCCTATATATGCATCATGGAGTCTTCAGTCTCGGACCCATTTACACGTCTTCTAACTGTAAATAACAATCTAGCAAGCACATCACTCAAAGCTTGTTTTGCCATACATAACAAGCTCATCATTTCTTGTTTGTACATTTGCAAAAACAATAATTTTAACATGTATAAGAGAGAGACAGAGTATATTAGAGACCATGGCAAAAGCCAAGAATGCCATCAACAAAGCCAACTTGAACGAACTTTGATAAGTTTGAAGAGGGCCAAGTTTAAACTAAAACATTAATTAAGTTTTTATGTCTTGGACTCACAGCAAGTCTTCTAAAAAGTAAAAATGTTCTCAAAGGCAATGAATATTGTCGTCAAAGAGTAGGAGAATGAAGTAAAATTCATTTCGAAGTAAAAAGTGAAGAGTGAAGAGAACCAACATAGAAATGGATAAAGCAATGATTACAAAAGACAAATAGTTGCCTATATATGCATCATGGAGTCTTCAGTCTCGAACCCATTTACACGTCTTCTAACTGTAAATAACAATCTAGCAAGCACATCACTCAAAGCTTGTTTTGCCATACATAACAAGCTCATCATTTCTTGTTTGTACATTTGCAAAAACAATAATTTTAACATGTATAAGAGAGAGAGAGTATATTAGAGACCATGGCAAAAGCCAAGAATGCCATCAACAAAGCCAACTTGAACGAACTTTGATAAGTTTGAAGAGGGCCAAGTTTAATCTAATTCAGTAATTAAGTTTTTATGTCTTGGACTCACGGCAAGTCTTCTAAAAAGTAAAAATGTTCTCAAAGGCAATGAATATTGTCGTCAAAGAGTAGGAGAATGAAGTAAAATTCATTTCGAAGTAAAAAGTGAAGAGTGAAGAGAACCAACATAGAAATGGATAAAGCAATGATTACAAAAGACAAATAGTTGCCTATATATGCATCATGGAGTCTTCAGTCTCGGACCCATTTACACGTCTTCTAACTGTAAATAACAATCTAGCAAGCACATCACTCAAAGCTTGTTTTGCCATACATAACAAGCTCATCATTTCTTGTTTGTACATTTGCAAAAACAATAATTTTAACATGTATAAGAGAGAGACGAGTATATTAGAGACCATGGCTACAGCGAAGAATCCCATCAACGAAGCCAACTTGAACGAACTTTGATAAGTTTGAAGAGGGCCAAGTTTAAACTAAAACATTAATTAAGTTTTTATGTCTTGGACTCACTGCAAGTCTTCTAAAAAGTAAAAATGTTCTCAAAGGCAATGAATATTGTCGTCAAAGAGTAGGAGAATGAAGTAAAATTCATTTCGAAGTAAAAAGTGAAGAGTGAAGAGAACCAACATAGAAATGGATAAAGCAATGATTACAAAAGACAAATAGTTGCCTATATATGCATCATGGAGTTTTCAGTCTCGAACCCATTTACACGTCTTCTAACTGTAAATAACAATCTAGCAAGCACATCACTCAAAGCTTGTTTTGCCATACATAACAAGCTCATCATTTCTTGTTTGTACATTTGCAAAAACAATAATTTTAACATGTATAAGAGAGAGAGAGTATATTAGAGACCATGGCAAAAGCCAAGAATGCCATCAACAAAGCCAACTTGAACGAACTTTGATAAGTTTGAAGAGGGCCAAGTTTAAACTAAAACATTAATTAAGTTTTTATGTCTTGGACTCACAGCAAGTCTTCTAAAAAGTAAAAATGTTCTCAAAGGCAATGAATATTGTCGTCAAAGAGTAGGAGAATGAAGTAAAATTCATTTCGAAGTAAAAAGTGAAGAGTGAAGAGAACCAACATAGAAATGGATAAAGCAATGATTACAAAAGACAAATAGTTGCCTATATATGCATCATGGAGTCTTCAGTCTCGAACCCATTTACACGTCTTCTAACTGTAAATAACAATCTAGCAAGCACATCACTCAAAGCTTGTTTTGCCATACATAACAAGCTCATCATTTCTTGTTTGTACATTTGCAAAAACAATAATTTTAACATGTATAAGAGAGAGACAGAGTATATTAGAGACCATGGCAAAAGCCAAGAATGCCATCAACAAAGCCAACTTGAACGAACTTTGATAAGTTTGAAGAGGGCCAAGTTTAAACTAAAACATTAATTAAGTTTTTATGTTTGGACTCACAGCAAGTCTTCTAAAAAGTAAAAATGTTCTCAAAGGCAATGAATATTGTCGTCAAAGAGTAGGAGAATGAAGTAAAATTCATTTCGAAGTAAAAAGTGAAGAGTGAAGAGAACCAACATAGAAATGGATAAAGCAATGATTACAAAAGACAAATAGTTGCCTATATATGCATCATGGAGTCTTCAGTCTCGGACCCATTTACACGTCTTCTAACTGTAAATCACAATCTAGCAAGCACATCACTCAAAGCTTGTTTTGCCATACATAACAAGCTCATCATTTCTTGTTTGTACATTTGCAAAAACAATAATTTTAACATGTATAAGAGAGAGACAGAGTATATTAGAGACCATGGCAAAAGCCAAGAATGCCATCAACAAAGCCAACTTGAACGAACTTTGATAAGTTTGAAGAGGGCCAAGATTAAACTAAAACATTAATTAAGTTTTTATGTCTTGGACTCACAGCAAGTCTTCTAAAAAGTAAAAATGTTCTCAAAGGCAATGAATATTGTCGTCAAAGAGTAGGAGAATGAAGTAAAATTCATTTCGAAGTAAAAAGTGAAGAGTGAAGAGAACCAACATAGAAATGGATAAAGCAATGATTACAAAAGACAAATAGTTGCCTATATATGCATCATGGAGTCTTCAGTCTCGGACCCATTTACACGTCTTCTAACTGTAAATAACAATCTAGCAAGCACATCACTCAAAGCTTGTTTTGCCATACATAACAAGCTCATCATTTCTTGTTTGTACATTTGCAAAAACAATAATTTTAACATGTATAAGAGAGAGACAGTATATTAGAGACCATGGCAAAAGCCAAGAATGCCATCAACAAAGCCAACTAGAACGAACTTTGATAAGTTTGAATAATGCCCAGTAAAAACTAAAACAATAATGAAGATTATAAGTCTTGGACTCACGCCACTTCTACTAAAAAGTAAAAATGTTCTCAAAGGCAATGAATATTGTCGTCAAAGAGTAGGAGAATGAAGTAAAATTCATTTCGAAGTAAAAAGTGAAGAGTGAAGAGAACCAACATAGAAATGGATAAAGCAATGATTACAAAAGACAAATAGTTGCCTATATATGCATCATGGAGTCTTCAGTCTCGAACCCATTTACACGTCTTCTAACTGTAAATAACAATCTAGCAAGCACATCACTCAAAGCTTGTTTTGCCATACATAACAAGCTCATCATTTCTTGTTTGTACATTTGCAAAAACAATAATTTTAACATGTATAAGAGAGAGAGAGTATATTAGAGACCATGGCAAAAGCCAAGAATGCCATCAACAAAGCCAACTTGAACGAACTTTGATAAGTTTGAAGAGGGCCAAGTTTAAACTAAAACATTAATTAAGTTTTTATGTTTGGACTCACGGCAAGTCTTCTAAAAAGTAAAAATGTTCTCAAAGGCAATGAATATTGTCGTCAAAGAGTAGGAGAATGAAGTAAAATTCATTTCGAAGTAAAAAGTGAAGAGTGAAGAGAACCAACATAGAAATGGATAAAGCAATGATTACAAAAGACAAATAGTTGCCTATATATGCATCATGGAGTCTTCAGTCTCGGACCCATTTACACGTCTTCTAACTGTAAATAACAATCTAGCAAGCACATCACTCAAAGCTTGTTTTGCCATACATAACAAGCTCATCATTTCTTGTTTGTACATTTGCAAAAACAATAATTTTAACATGTATAAGAGAGAGACCGAGTATATTAGAGACCATGGAAAATGCCAATAATGCCATCAACAAAGCCAAATTTAAATAACTATGATAATTTTGAATAGGTCAAAGATTAAACTAAAACATTAATTAATTTTTTATGTCTTGGACTCACGGCAAGTCTTCTAAAAAGTAAAAATGTTCTCAAAGGCAATGAATATTGTCGTCAAAGAGTAGGAGAATGAAGTAAAATTCATTTCGAAGTAAAAAGTGAAGAGTGAAGAGAACCAACATAGAAATGGATAAAGCAATGATTACAAAAGACAAATAGTTGCCTATATATGCATCATGGAGTCTTCAGTCTCGAACCCATTTACACGTCTTCTAACTGTAAATAACAATCTAGCAAGCACATCACTCAAAGCTTGTTTTGCCATACATAACAAGCTCATCATTTCTTGTTTGTACATTTGCAAAAACAATAATTTTAACATGTATAAGAGAGAGACAGAGTATATTAGAGACCATGGCAAAAGCCAAGAATGCCATCAACAAAGCCAACTTGAACGAACTTTGATAAGTTTGAAGAGGGCCAAGTTTAAACTAAAACATTAATTAAGTTTTTATGTCTTGGACTCACAGCAAGTCTTCTAAAAAGTAAAAATGTTCTCAAAGGCAATGAATATTGTCGTCAAAGAGTAGGAGAATGAAGTAAAATTCATTTCGAAGTAAAAAGTGAAGAGTGAAGAGAACCAACATAGAAATGGATAAAGCAATGATTACAAAAGACAAATAGTTGCCTATATATGCATCATGGAGTCTTCAGTCTCGGACCCATTTACACGTCTTCTAACTGTAAATAACAATCTAGCAAGCACATCACTCAAAGCTTGTTTTGCCATACATAACAAGCTCATCATTTCTTGTTTGTACATTTGCAAAAACAATAATTTTAACATGTATAAGAGAGAGACAGAGTATATTAGAGACCATGGCAAAAGCCAAGAATGCCATCAACAAAGCCAACTTGAACGAACTTTGATAAGTTTGAAGAGGGCCAAGTTTAAACTAAAACATTAATTAAGTTTTTATGTCTTGGACTCACAGCAAGTCTTCTAAAAAGTAAAAATGTTCTCAAAGGCAATGAATATTGTCGTCAAAGAGTAGGAGAATGAAGTAAAATTCATTTCGAAGTAAAAAGTGAAGAGTGAAGAGAACCAACATAGAAATGGATAAAGCAATGATTACAAAAGACAAATAGTTGCCTATATATGCATCATGGAGTCTTCAGTCTCGAACCCATTTACACGTCTTCTAACTGTAAATAACAATCTAGCAAGCACATCACTCAAAGCTTGTTTTGCCATACATAACAAGCTCATCATTTCTTGTTTGTACATTTGCAAAAACAATAATTTTAACATGTATAAGAGAGAGACAGAGTATATTAGAGACCATGGCAAAAGCCAAGAATGCCATCAACAAAGCCAACTTGAACGAACTTTGATAAGTTTGAAGAGGGCCAAGTTTAAACTAAAACATTAATTAAGTTTTTATGTCTTGGACTCACAGCAAGTCTTCTAAAAAGTAAAAATGTTCTCAAAGGCAATGAATATTGTCGTCAAAGAGTAGGAGAATGAAGTAAAATTCATTTCGAAGTAAAAAGTGAAGAGTGAAGAGAACCAACATAGAAATGGATAAAGCAATGATTACAAAAGACAAATAGTTGCCTATATATGCATCATGGAGTCTTCAGTCTCGAACCCATTTACACGTCTTCTAACTGTAAATAACAATCTAGCAAGCACATCACTCAAAGCTTGTTTTGCCATACATAACAAGCTCATCATTTCTTGTTTGTACATTTGCAAAAACAATAATTTTAACATGTATAAGAGAGAGACAGAGTATATTAGAGACCATGGCAAAAGCCAAGAATGCCATCAACAAAGCCAACTTGAACGAACTTTGATAAGTTTGAAGAGGGCCAAGTTTAAACTAAAACATTAATTAAGTTTTTATGTTTGGACTCACAGCAAGTCTTCTAAAAAGTAAAAATGTTCTCAAAGGCAATGAATATTGTCGTCAAAGAGTAGGAGAATGAAGTAAAATTCATTTCGAAGTAAAAAGTGAAGAGTGAAGAGAACCAACATAGAAATGGATAAAGCAATGATTACAAAAGACAAATAGTTGCCTATATATGCATCATGGAGTCTTCAGTCTCGGACCCATTTACACGTCTTCTAACTGTAAATAACAATCTAGCAAGCACATCACTCAAAGCTTGTTTTGCCATACATAACAAGCTCATCATTTCTTGTTTGTACATTTGCAAAAACAATAATTTTAACATGTATAAGAGAGAGACAGAGTATATTAGAGACCATGGCAAAAGCCAAGAATGCCATCAACAAAGCCAACTTGAACGAACTTTGATAAGTTTGAAGAGGGCCAAGTTTAAACTAAAACATTAATTAAGTTTTTATGTCTTGGACTCACAGCAAGTCTTCTAAAAAGTAAAAATGTTCTCAAAGGCAATGAATATTGTCGTCAAAGAGTAGGAGAATGAAGTAAAATTCATTTCGAAGTAAAAAGTGAAGAGTGAAGAGAACCAACATAGAAATGGATAAAGCAATGATTACAAAAGACAAATAGTTGCCTATATATGCATCATGGAGTCTTCAGTCTCGAACCCATTTACACGTCTTCTAACTGTAAATAACAATCTAGCAAGCACATCACTCAAAGCTTGTTTTGCCATACATAACAAGCTCATCATTTCTTGTTTGTACATTTGCAAAAACAATAATTTTAACATGTATAAGAGAGAGACAGAGTATATTAGAGACCATGGCAAAAGCCAAGAATGCCATCAACAAAGCCAACTTGAACGAACTTTGATAAGTTTGAAGAGGGCCAAGTTTAAACTAAAACATTAATTAAGTTTTTATGTCTTGGACTCACAAGCAAGTCTTCTAAAAAGTAAAAATGTTCTCAAAGGCAATGAATATTGTCGTCAAAGAGTAGGAGAATGAAGTAAAATTCATTTCGAAGTAAAAAGTGAAGAGTGAAGAGAACCAACATAGAAATGGATAAAGCAATGATTACAAAAGACAAATAGTTGCCTATATATGCATCATGGAGTCTTCGGTCTCGGAACCCATTTACACGTCTTCTAACCGTAAATAACAATCTAGCAAGCACATCACTCAAAGCTTGTTTTGCCATACATAACAAGCTCATCATTTCTTGTTTGTACATTTGCAAAAACAATAATTTTAACATGTATAAGAGAGAGACAGAGTATATTAGAGACCATGGCAAAAGCCAAGAATGCCATCAACAAAGCCAACTTGAACGAACTTTGATAAGTTTGAAGAGGGCCAAGTTTAAACTAAAACATTAATTAAGTTTTTATGTCTTGGACTCACAGCAAGTCTTCTAAAAAGTAAAAATGTTCTCAAAGGCAATGAATATTGTCGTCAAAGAGTAGGAGAATGAAGTAAAATTCATTTCGAAGTAAAAAGTGAAGAGTGAAGAGAACCAACATAGAAATGGATAAAGCAATGATTACAAAAGACAAATAGTTGCCTATATATGCATCATGGAGTCTTCTGTCTCGAACCCATTTACACGTCTTCTAACTGTAAATAACAATCTAGCAAGCACATCACTCAAAGCTTGTTTTGCCATACATAACAAGCTCATCATTTCTTGTTTGTACATTTGCAAAAACAATAATTTTAACATGTATAAGAGAGAGACAGAGTATATTAGAGACCATGGCAAAAGCCAAGAATGCCATCAACAAAGCCAACTTGAACGAACTTTGATAAGTTTGAAGAGGGCCAAGTTTAAACTAAAACATTAATTAAGTTTTTATGTTTGGACTCACAGCAAGTCTTCTAAAAAGTAAAAATGTTCTCAAAGGCAATGAATATTATCGTCAAAGAGTAGGAGAATGAAGTAAAATTCATTTCGAAGTAAAAAGTGAAGAGTGAAGAGAACCAACATAGAAATGGATAAAGCAATGATTACAAAAGACAAATAGTTGCCTATATATGCATCATGGAGTCTTCAGTCTCGGACCCATTTACACGTCTTCTAACTGTAAATAACAATCTAGCAAGCACATCACTCAAAGCTTGTTTTGCCATACATAACAAGCTCATCATTTCTTGTTTGTACATTTGCAAAAACAATAATTTTAACATGTATAAGAGAGAGACAGAGTATATTAGAGACCATGGCAAAAGCCAAGAATGCCATCAACAAAGCCAACTTGAACGAACTTTGATAAGTTTGAAGAGGGCCAAGTTTAAACTAAAACATTAATTAAGTTTTTATGTCTTGGACTCACAAGCAAGTCTTCTAAAAAGTAAAAATGTTCTCAAAGGCAATGAATATTGTCGTCAAAGAGTAGGAGAATGAAGTAAAATTCATTTCGAAGTAAAAAGTGAAGAGTGAAGAGAACCAACATAGAAATGGATAAAGCAATGATTACAAAAGACAAATAGTTGCCTATATATGCATCATGGAGTCTTCGGCCTCGAACCCATTTACACGTCTTCTAACCGTAAATAACAATCTAGCAAGCACATCACTCAAAGCTTGTTTTGCCATACATAACAAGCTCATCATTTCTTGTTTGTACATTTGCAAAAACAATAATTTTAACATGTATAAGAGAGAGACAGAGTATATTAGAGACCATGGCAAAAGCCAAGAATGCCATCAACAAAGCCAACTTGAACGAACTTTGATAAGTTTGAAGAGGGCCAAGTTTAAACTAAAACATTAATTAAGTTTTTATGTCTTGGACTCACAGCAAGTCTTCTAAAAAGTAAAAATGTTCTCAAAGGCAATGAATATTGTCGTCAAAGAGTAGGAGAATGAAGTAAAATTCATTTCGAAGTAAAAAGTGAAGAGTGAAGAGAACCAACATAGAAATGGATAAAGCAATGATTACAAAAGACAAATAGTTGCCTATATATGCATCATGGAGTCTTCGCCTCGAACCCATTTACACGTCTTCTAACTGTAAATAACAATCTAGCAAGCACATCACTCAAAGCTTGTTTTGCCATACATAACAAGCTCATCATTTCTTGTTTGTACATTTGCAAAAACAATAATTTTAACATGTATAAGAGAGAGACAGAGTATATTAGAGACCATGGCAAAAGCCAAGAATGCCATCAACAAAGCCAACTTGAACGAACTTTGATAAGTTTGAAGAGGGCCAAGTTTAAACTAAAACATTAATTAAGTTTTTATGTTTGGACTCACAGCAAGTCTTCTAAAAAGTAAAAATGTTCTCAAAGGCAATGAATATTGTCGTCAAAGAGTAGGAGAATGAAGTAAAATTCATTTCGAAGTAAAAAGTGAAGAGTGAAGAGAACCAACATAGAAATGGATAAAGCAATGATTACAAAAGACAAATAGTTGCCTATATATGCATCATGGAGTCTTCAGTCTCGGACCCATTTACACGTCTTCTAACTGTAAATAACAATCTAGCAAGCACATCACTCAAAGCTTGTTTTGCCATACATAACAAGCTCATCATTTCTTGTTTGTACATTTGCAAAAACAATAATTTTAACATGTATAAGAGAGAGACAGAGTATATTAGAGACCATGGCAAAAGCCAAGAATGCCATCAACAAAGCCAACTTGAACGAACTTTGATAAGTTTGAAGAGGGCCAAGTTTAAACTAAAACATTAATTAAGTTTTTATGTCTTGGACTCACAAAGAAGTCTTCTAAAAAGTAAAAATGTTCTCAAAGGCAATGAATATTGTCGTCAAAGAGTAGGAGAATGAAGTAAAATTCATTTCGAAGTAAAAAGTGAAGAGTGAAGAGAACCAACATAGAAATGGATAAAGCAATGATTACAAAAGACAAATAGTTGCCTATATATGCATCATGGAGTCTTCGCCTCGAACCCATTTACACGTCTTCTAACCGTAAATAACAATCTAGCAAGCACATCACTCAAAGCTTGTTTTGCCATACATAACAAGCTCATCATTTCTTGTTTGTACATTTGCAAAAACAATAATTTTAACATGTATAAGAGAGAGACAGAGTATATTAGAGACCATGGCAAAAGCCAAGAATGCCATCAACAAAGCCAACTTGAACGAACTTTGATAAGTTTGAAGAGGGCCAAGTTTAAACTAAAACATTAATTAAGTTTTTATGTCTTGGACTCACAACAAGTCTTCTAAAAAGTAAAAATGTTCTCAAAGGCAATGAATATTGTCGTCAAAGAGTAGGAGAATGAAGTAAAATTCATTTCGAAGTAAAAAGTGAAGAGTGAAGAGAACCAACATAGAAATGGATAAAGCAATGATTACAAAAGACAAATAGTTGCCTATATATGCATCATGGAGTCTTCAGCCTCGAACCCATATACACGACTACTAACTCAAAATAACAATCTAGCAAGCACATCACTCAAAGCTTGTTTTGCCATACATAACAAGCTCATCATTTCTTGTTTGTACATTTGCAAAAACAATAATTTTAACATGTATAAGAGAGAGACAGAGTATATTAGAGACCATGGCAAAAGCCAAGAATGCCATCAACAAAGCCAACTTGAACGAACTTTGATAAGTTTGAAGAGGGCCAAGTTTAAACTAAAACATTAATTAAGTTTTTATGTCTTGGTCTCACAAGCAAGTCTTCTAAAAAGTAAAAATGTTCTCAAAGGCAATGAATATTGTCGTCAAAGAGTAGGAGAATGAAGTAAAATTCATTTCGAAGTAAAAAGTGAAGAGTGAAGAGAACCAACATAGAAATGGATAAAGCAATGATTACAAAAGACAAATAGTTGCCTATATATGCATCATGGAGTCTTCGGCCTCGAACCCAATAACACGTCTTCTAACTGTAAATAACAATCTAGCAAGCACATCACTCAAAGCTTGTTTTGCCATACATAACAAGCTCATCATTTCTTGTTTGTACATTTGCAAAAACAATAATTTTAACATGTATAAGAGAGAGACAGAGTATATTAGAGACCATGGCAAAAGCCAAGAATGCCATCAACAAAGCCAACTTGAACGAACTTTGATAAGTTTGAAGAGGGCCAAGTTTAAACTAAAACATTAATTAAGTTTTTATGTTTGGACTCCAAGCAAGTCTTCTAAAAAGTAAAAATGTTCTCAAAGGCAATGAATATTATCGTCAAAGAGTAGGAGAATGAAGTAAAATTCATTTCGAAGTAAAAAGTGAAGAGTGAAGAGAACCAACATAGAAATGGATAAAGCAATGATTACAAAAGACAAATAGTTGCCTATATATGCATCATGGAGTCTTCGGCCTCGAACCCATTTACACGTCTTCTAACTGTAAATAACAATCTAGCAAGCACATCACTCAAAGCTTGTTTTGCCATACATAACAAGCTCATCATTTCTTGTTTGTACATTTGCAAAAACAATAATTTTAACATGTATAAGAGAGAGACAGAGTATATTAGAGACCATGGCAAAAGCCAAGAATGCCATCAACAAAGCCAACTTGAACGAACTTTGATAAGTTTGAAGAGGGCCAAGTTTAAACTAAAACATTAATTAAGTTTTTATGTCTTGGACTCACAAAGAAGTCTTCTAAAAAGTAAAAATGTTCTCAAAGGCAATGAATATTGTCGTCAAAGAGTAGGAGAATGAAGTAAAATTCATTTCGAAGTAAAAAGTGAAGAGTGAAGAGAACCAACATAGAAATGGATAAAGCAATGATTACAAAAGACAAATAGTTGCCTATATATGCATCATGGAGTCTTCAGTCTCGAACCCATTTACACGTCTTCTAACTGTAAATAACAATCTAGCAAGCACATCACTCAAAGCTTGTTTTGCCATACATAACAAGCTCATCATTTCTTGTTTGTACATTTGCAAAAACAATAATTTTAACATGTATAAGAGAGAGACAGAGTATATTAGAGACCATGGCAAAAGCCAAGAATGCCATCAACAAAGCCAACTTGAACGAACTTTGATAAGTTTGAAGAGGGCCAAGTTTAAACTAAAACATTAATTAAGTTTTTATGTCTTGGACTCACAGCAAGTCTTCTAAAAAGTAAAAATGTTCTCAAAGGCAATGAATATTGTCGTCAAAGAGTAGGAGAATGAAGTAAAATTCATTTCGAAGTAAAAAGTGAAGAGTGAAGAGAACCAACATAGAAATGGATAAAGCAATGATTACAAAAGACAAATAGTTGCCTATATATGCATCATGGAGTCTTCAGTCTCGGACCTATTTACACGTCTTCTAACTGTAAATAACAATCTAGCAAGCACATCACTCAAAGCTTGTTTTGCCATACATAACAAGCTCATCATTTCTTGTTTGTACATTTGCAAAAACAATAATTTTAACATGTATAAGAGAGAGACAGAGTATATTAGAGACCATGGCAAAAGCCAAGAATGCCATCAACAAAGCCAACTTGAACGAACTTTGATTTTGGGATATTTGATTATTTCAAAGTTCAAAACAACAAACAATAGTCCAAAAACATTTCACAAGAAGCACAGTTTTTAACCTTTCAAAAACAAAAACAAAAAAACCATTTATATAGATTCATAAATACCAGTGTTGGGTCACTTGGTTTTGTTAAACAAGAAGGCCTTCTTGTTTTGTAATCCTGGTTGTACTGTAGCTTGCAGAGTGGACAATTAGTCAATTAATATCCACACATGCATTGGGATCATTCTTTTACTCTCTTTTACATGCCCATTGTATTCTTTTATTATTATTATTATTATTATGAGAAGTAGTTCATTTTTTTTTTTTGAGAAGGAACTGAAATATCATTCAACTGCAAGAAAACAGATACAAAGGCCACTGGAAAATACACAGAAACAAACAAACACAAAAACAAGGAAAACCAGCAACAACTTGGACCAAAAACAGTACTCCGCCTAACTAGCTCCCTCAGATCTAGCTATCTCAGACAGAAAATCTGGGATCTCCATTCTCCACATGACAGTTTCTTTGATTCCTCTAGCATGCTGCGTTCATGGGCTATTTTGTTGCTAGTCCTATTAATGTGTCTGATTTTTGACTCCTAAAAGTAGTTCATTTTATTCTAACGAGAAAAAAATATCATATCTTGAGACACTAAAGTGCTCAATGATACATGAAGTTTTCTCATTCCAAGAACTAAACTTTGACAGGTTTCTAGCATACTGAGCTAGAAAATGTGTAGCTTTGTTACCATACCGTGGGACAAAAGAAAATTTGCAATCACTAAACCTCTGGTCTTGTAACAAAGACCCTGAGGTCAATGTTAGAGATGCTTGATAGAGGAGTGGTTGAACTAAGCAGGGGGTAAAAAACCACCTGTGAATCACCTTCAAAAATTGCAATTCTAATACCCATCTCCCAAGCAAGCTGCATTCCTTCCTCCATAGCCTTGGCTTCAGTTAGAACATATATAGGTGAGTTTCATCTTTTAGTTTAGTTGGATATTTAATTACATAATGAAATTGTTTCACCAAAAAAAAAAAAAAAAACATAATGAACTAAAAGTGTAACGTAAATTATTGCATAATAAGAACAAATAAATCTTTTTCATAGTTAACAAATAATCGCATGTCACAAAAATAATTAATTTTGTAGTTAAAAATTTAATTGTGTTAAATGTCTGAATTCCAAAATTTGTCAATATCTCAATTTTAGAATGTCTGATTCCCAATTTCGAAAAATTCTAAAACAACATTTCAAAAAGTTGATATAGATTTAAATATTTGTGTCAAGAATAGTGAAAATATTATGAAGACGATCACAAAATACCACTACAAAACGCTCGGGTCTATAGCCGGGTGTTTTTTAGCTGCGGTTGAAAAAAAGCGGCTATAGGACTTTTTTTTGTAGGTAATATATACATAAAAAGAAGTATAATTATTCATGTACTAGCAGTCTAGCACTCGATATACCTTGTCAAGATGATCATGAGATACACAGCATCCCCATGTCCTTAACCTCAAAAAAGGACGAGCATGATTACTTTGTTCATGTACCGTCAAAAGTTACTACCACCTAGATATGGAAAATGTCTGTTAATGAAGACAAAAGATGTTGATGTAATGCATGCATGAAGATGTTTAATACAGAAATTTTCCTTTTGGGTCTCTTTCAATGGGTTAATAGTAGAGATCCAAAGCTTCAAAGGTTGATCTAAAAGAGTAGAAATTTTTGATACACCATTGTCAAATTTGATGTCTTTAATTGCATTTTTATCTAATTTGAAAAATACGATTCTTATGCTACTTTGCACAACTGAATTTTTTACCCTAATTGGGAACCATTTCATAAACTTGTTAAAGGGGGAAGCGATTAAGTTGTATTTAAGATGGTCATTACATTTGTCATGGATTCACTATAATTGATCTAGTTCTTAAGTCATAGATGCCAACAAAATGACATTATTTTCTTTCCTTCTTTTCTCTCTTTTCTCTCTTTTCTCTTAATGGCGAGATTAGTAACAGGCATACACATAATGACTGTGGGGATGAGGATCCCAAATCTGATTTAAATGGGCAGTCAAGGTAATTTCCGAAGATGCACCTCGGACCTCAGGGACAAGTACTAGTTGTGTGAGGCACATAAACTTAATAACATCAAAAAGGAAAAAAAGTAGACTTGGCCGGAATATGAGAAGGATGAAAAAAGAAGGCTATAGAAGCCATTCCCTCCACATTAATACAAGACAACCACTCATCTGGCCGCATTAATGAGGAAATGGCCATGAATAGTGGTGGCACAATTAGGATTACAGGGTTCTAGGAGTACAATCTCAGCCCTCCAAGTGTAAGATCCAAATAAGTTGTAGTTGGATATAAAAGCAAGAGGAAGATCCAAATGCAAAGGGAGAGAAAAAGAGAGAAAGAAAAGAATCTATCCACTTGTAAACCCAATCTCTGACTAGACCCGAGGACCAACACTTGTATTTTTTCTTAACCAATTCTTAAACTGTGAATTAATAGAAGAGGCACCCTTTCTTATTCAATTCTTTGATATAAACATTCTGATTTCGCGCACAGGATATCATAATAAGATTGGACTTCCCATCTCTAAACAAATTTATTGTGATTGCAAGCTGTAAAAACTTCATTTATTTCCATTTGTTGACAAATACCGTTACAATGACAATTTTGAAAAGAGAATCAAACTTTGTAAACTAAAATGAAAATTTTCAAATTTAAGAGAATAAAATAAAACTAACTCTAAATTTTAAGAATCAAAATGTAATAATTTTTTTTTATGTATAATTTAGCTTTCACACCATGCAAAGTTCTCTTTTATTTGGTGCATCATATCACCTATGCCATCGAATGACTCTCATGTTGAGTCTATTGAAGTGTTTTAGACTTTCAGTGCCATTTCCTAGTTTGGGAAATAATGATTTAACCTGTAATAATAATATTCCTGATATTTGTATTTCTAAGGTTTTTTTTTTCCCCTACTACAGCTCATAGATGATAGAATTTGCATGGGTGCTATCACATAAGTTAATGTACGAGCCTGATACTTTTTTAATGTACTATCAAAAGTTATTATGGTAGTGAAGACTGAAAGATCAAAGATGTGGATGCAAAGCATAAGCATTCATCAAAATGTTTGATACAAAAATATTCCTCTTGGGTCTCTTTAAGCTTAAAGGACTTTTTCAATGGTTGATCTAGTAGTCTAGAAATTTTTGGTACACCACTGTCGAATTTGATTCTTTATGTAATTGCCCTTTCGTCTATCTATGTAAGTCATCTCGCTAATAAGTGTTACCTTTCTCTTTACATAGGCTAAACAAAATGATCATTTTAAAATGAAACAACTCAAAATTTTAAGACTCAATAATTTAGAGTAAATATATT
Source organism: Castanea sativa (assembly GCF_040712315.1). Lineage (NCBI taxonomy): Eukaryota > Viridiplantae > Streptophyta > Magnoliopsida > Fagales > Fagaceae > Castanea > Castanea sativa. Next base: position 52,099,621 of record NC_134015.1, read on the forward strand.
GTATCTAGTATTTTTTTTATTAAAAATCTCTGCTTGACAATCATCAAGGTCTAGGGGTATCTTTGGGTGGGTCCTAATCCGATCACCTATCACATATGCTATTATGATTTATGAGTCCCATGTGGAGTACGTCCATCTAAATTCCAAAGTGCCATTTCCTAGTTTGGGAAATAATGATTAAACAGGTAAAAATAATATCAATTAATAGGAAATTTGCATTTATGAGACCCATTATGTCACTTTGCGCCACAGATCATAGACGATTGAAAAGTTGCAGAGTCGCTATTTCAAGGATTAGAAAGAGTTGCAAATTCACTTTTCGCGCAAAAAAAAAAAAGCGTTATGCCCATTTTCCAAATTAATTAGAGAAATGCTCCTCTTTTGAAACTCAATTTTCTCAAAATCGAGTTAAGCCCTATAGCGACATTTTAAGGAGCCTATAGCGTCGTTTTGGAACTCGAGCTTATTGAGTTATAGGTAAAAGAGAAGAAAAATGGGGCATTTGCCCATTTTTTTTGCGTGAAATAGGCATTTGCCCATTTTCGCCTAATTTGATGTATATAAAGTTGACAAATGGAACAATTACACCCGTATTTTAAATTTCAACAACCAATAACACCTACTTAAAATTTTTTATTTTTATAATTTGATAATTACAATGAAAAGTAAAGATTTGAAACTTATACACGTCCATTGAAAAGATCAAGAGTTATCAATTAAATTACAAGGTTATTAGTGCTCACTTAAAATTTTAAAAACCAAAAACATTCAATAAGTAAGTTTTAGAGAATTTCAACGAAAAATAAATAAATAAACTTCACAATATATATCCCCATTTTTATTTAATTTACAAATTACAATAAGTTGGGGTGCTTTCAAGTGGAGGATTTGAATTCAATAGATGAAACCAGGCCTATTTCCTTCTATCTAGCTAAACTAACCACACAATATGCCTATAGAATTAACACTTCTTGGCTAACGGAATGCATTGACATTAATTAAGTTTTCTTGAATTTTTTTTTTTTCGCTTACATAGTACTCTAGCCTAATCTAATTTTTCTTGATTATTAAATCTAGCCGACCTACACTTTTAAGACAAACAACACTAAAATCAACTACGTTGGGCATTGATTAGCCGACCTATACTTAAACTACACTAATGATTAATTTAAACCTTCCATTTTCAAAACTTTTGTAGCTCAATTGGTTTAAAAAAGAGAAATCCAAAGTTAAATCCTTCACTCCCAACTATTGAATCATCAACAAAAAATTTTGTTGTTATTATTATTATTATTATTATTATTATTATTATTATTATTATAAACCTTTTTAAAAGGTTTCATGTAAACTTTCTACTGAATTCTTTTAGAGTTGTTAGGAGCTCATGCGGTCACGTGATAGTCAATTTAAATGAAATTTATTTCACACTATAAAGTTTAAGAAACTACATGAAACTATAAGGTTTAAACTTTATAACCACCGCACACCCTTGGTGTGATGGTCACTCCACACGTATAAATACTTGTAGGGTGTGGGGGGAGGGGGGCAAGGGCTGAGGTTCAAGTCTTCAAGAGAGAGTTTTACACATATACAATTAGATTAGACTAGAGTAGAAATTCTATCTTGTATATATAAAAAAAACTTTATATATATATATATATATATATATATATATATATATATATATATATATATATATATCTAAAATGATTAAAATAAATTCTAATGAATTCTTTTAGAGTTGTTAGAAGCTCATGTGATAGTCAATTTAAATGAAATTTATTTCACACTATAAAGTTTAAGAAACTACATGAAATTATAGGGTTTAAATTATATATATATATATATATCTGAAATGATTTTAAAATGTTTAAATGAAACGAATTCAAAATGATGAGGTTAAAATGAAAATTACCTAAGACTTAATAAAAATAGTTGGAATGTACAATGTGATATTATCATATTATAACATTACACCATTTATGGGCATTTTTTACTTTCACAATTTCTTTTACGTCAACATTTTTTCTTTTACATTTTTAGGGAAAATCTAAGGAGAAGTAGAAGAATAGGGAAATAAAATGAGAGGAAAAACTAGTTTATCCTAATTACAAATACAATATAGTGATATATGTTATCACCATTCTAATCAAACCAAATTTGATAATAAAAAATTACGAATTAGAAAAAAGAAGAAGAGGAGAGAGTTCAACTTATGGCTCACCATTCTAATTAAGCCAAATATGATAATAAACAATTACAAATTACAAATTTTATTTTTGAGAGAGTTTCAACCTGTCATCAGACCAAGACACCAATCGGTTTCTGGTGTAGGTGGAGATTGAACTTCAAATCTTTTATTTAACCATAAAAAACTTTACCAGTTGAGCTAACTAGAACCCACAATTACAAATTAAAATTTAGTTAGTATAAATGGATGGCATGACACAATGTTATGGCTATCAACCTATTCTGACACAAATCAATCTTCTTTCATCACATAATTTAATTTAGAATATATCTTTTTTTAAAACTCGAGTTTCACTATATCTTTTTTTAAAATTTATCTTATCATACGCATGGAACTCGAGTCTTATAGACTCAAGTTCCACTGGACAAATTAATATAACTCGAGTCTTATAGACTCGATTTCCACTGGACACTATATTAAAAACACAGCCCATGGCATTAACACTCACAGAGACTCTCACATTAACACTCACAGAGAAAGCCTAAAAACAGAGCTCCTCTCAGCCTCACTAACTCTCACTCACCCTCACTAACTCTCACTCACCCATAACTCTCTCACACCACTCACTCTCACAAAACCACATTGTCCATTCTCACTGCTCTTCCCTCTCAGCAAATTCATATCTCAGGTAAGGGTTTGGATAATTTGATTGTCATTGTAGTTGGGTATGTTGTCTATGGGTGTGGGTTGAAGAGTTTTACCATTTATTTTGTAGATAGTTAACATAACTTAGTTAAATTATCAATATTGTGAATTATAGAATTTTGTTTTGTTAGTGTTAATTTTTTGAGTATTTATTTGTATAGTTTTTGTTATCAAAATTTTATTCATCATTTCTAGGTTTTTATTTTTATCATGATCTTACAAATTTCTTTGACTTTATTTATCATTGGTTTGGGTATGAAATGGGTAGTGAATGAATGTAATGAATGGGTATGTAATTATCAAAATTTTATTCATCATTTCTAGGCTTTTATTTTTATCATGATCTTACAAGTTTTTTTTGACTTTATTTATCATTGGTTTGGGTATGAAATGGGTAGTGAATGAATGTAATGAATGGGTATGTAATCATGCTCCTCTACCTACCTAGTTCTTTCAGAACCCTTTTAGGCATTATAGGTCACCACACAATGGAGTAATAGATAATTCCGTCTCTCCATCCACTAAGATTAGAAGGTTTACGTCTTGGCCTTTAGATATTAATGGGCAATGGGGCACTCTATAACCTAGCTTGAATATGTTCATTGGTAAGATTGCATTACTTTTTTCCCTCACTTTACGACTATGTGATTTAACTAACATAGGACTTGACTTGAACAGGTTCACAATGCTTGATATTGTTATAATCATATACCACGGTGGTCCGCTTAAGAATCCCAATGCGAACAAGGGATTGCCATTTGAGAGGCCGGGTATGAAGACCTATTATGCCCAAATTGATCGTAGGTTGAAAACCCTTGACGAATTGAAGATGTTTGTCATGGAAGAGTTGTGTAAGAATCTTAATGTGCACACCATACAAATTACTTATCGTATGCCAAATGAAATCTTGAAGCACTTATCATAAATGGAAATATCCCCATTATAAAATTCCTTTTTACAATTGATCCTCTTTCTTTTTTGCACTTTGCATTTGCTCACCAACAAAAGGAAGCATGCAGACAATAGTCAAAGATTGAATAAAAATTATAAAGATGGGCTTCAACTCGATCAGGATCATTGAGATCTTCTGGCTCCACTTCCCAAAATATAAAGAATTGATATCGTGGGGCGCAAATGGTAAAGCCATTGCATGCCTTCTGACGATGGATGGGAAATTGAAGTCCGTGAAACTTAATGCTTGTGGCTATAAAATGAGATTGGTGCTTTTGCTCTGACAGAGTGCATGCCTCTTGGGAAAATGGTATTTTGTTTGCTTTTCTAATGAAAATTCTGAATTCATTTATTTTTTTGGGTACTGTTGTAAGTTAGCCAGTTAGTCTATAGCTGCCACTTGGAGTAAATATAGAGTAGGCCACTTAATAAAGAGAGAGAAAGAGAAGTATACTGATGAGAAAACTAGGTTGCAGAACTATTAACTATTTCTTGGGCAAATTCATTATTTGTCTGATATGTCAGATACTTTGTTGAGTTTTGATAATGATATATAGTAAAATATTTTAACCAAAGTTGATGGAAATTTATGCACTTTTTCGTACACTATTTTTTTGTGCTCTGAAACTACTAAGAATTTTTCTAGTGAAGAAGTCTCACGGACTGGTCCTACTGTTACAAGCCAGGTGAGCAGATTTTTATTGGGGAATTGATGAATTTCATAAATGGAAATATCCCCATTATAAAATTCCTTTTTACAATTGATCCTCTTTCTTTTTTACACTTTGCATTTGCTCACCAACAAAAGGAAGCATGCAGACAATAGTCAAAGATTGAATAAAAATTATAAAGATGGGCTTCAACTCGATCAAGATCATTGAGATCTTCTGGCTCCACTTCCCAAAATATTAAGAATTGATATCGTGGGGCCCAAATGGTAAAGCCCTTGCATGCCTTCTGATGATGGATGGGAAATTGAAGTCCATGAAACTTAATGCTTGTGGCTATAAAATGAGATTGGTGCTTTTGCTCTGACAGAGTGCATGCCTCTTGGGAAAATGGTATTTTGTTTGCTTTTCTAATGAAAATTCTGAATTCATTTATTTTTTTGGGTACTATTGTAAGTTAGCCAGTTAGTCTATAGCTGCCACTTAGAGTGAATATAGAGTAGGCCACTTAATAAAGAAAGAGGAAGAGATGTGTATTGGCGAGGAAACTAGGTTGCAGAACTATTAACTATTTCTTGGGCAAATTCATTATTCATCTGATATGTCAAATATTTTGTTGAGTTCTGATAATGATATATAGTAAAATATTTTAACCAAAGTTGATTGAAATTTATGCACTTTTTCATATTTCATATTTCCTCTCACCTAAGCCAAGGTTTCCAACAAGTCGGAAAATGGGTGACTTTTAAGAAATTTATATTGATTAACATTTTCCCACCCTCTATATATATATATATATATATATATATTATTTACATGTCAATTCAATTTAAGAGTCCATTCAGGTTATACGTCCAGCACCAATTTTTACCTACTCTTTTTTGTTTATTTATTGGTAAAAATATATTTATATATTACAATTAAGGAGTGTTTGATAATGTTGTTTTAGTAACGTTGTTTATATTTTTTAAAAATACGTGCGGATGAAAAAGTATATAAAAAGAGAGGTGCTACGTCCACAACATTTTTACAACAATTTTACAACAAATCATAGGTGGTTAGTTGTTATAGGTTCAAATTTGAATCTAACACTAAGATTACTTTTTTGTCCCAACAATAACAACCAGTAACAACTTGCCACTTAGGATTTGTTGTAAAAATGTTGTGGACATATCATTTCTCATATAAAAATACGTGTAATATTAATTAAACATTAAAAACCATTATTTAAAATATCTTACCAAACACCCCTTAGCCTCAAAGGCTCCTAATATGCTATAGTCCAAGAGGGATTAGGGTTTTGGTTGACTTCACAGTCAGCCATGATTAAAATACCCGGCCATATATTAGCCCTCAAGGTCCCCTGATACGCTGTAGTCCAAAGGAGCCAGGCTTTCCAATGTTGGTATTTATCTTTTAATTTTTAGGTAGAACTAGTGATTAACCCATGGGAAATAGTTTAACAAAAGTTATATATTTTCGCTTTGCTCAAAGGTACACGTGCTAAAAGTTAATGAAAATTAGTAAATCCAAGTGAAAATAAAGGTGGAAAACAAATATAAAGAGCTTGATCAAATTCATTTCAAAAAGTCATTTAAATAAATTCTAATCGTCATAACAATGAAAATAAAATCCTCAAACAATACTATAATTATTCTTTTTTAATGTTAAGATCCTATATATAAATTAGAAAAATGTAATCATGCGTAATCCTCTTCTAATATGACAAATAAAGATATATTACTTTTGTCCCTACCATTTATCCCCAAAGAAGTAATCCATGTTGGCCTTCACAACATATGAGCCATGACAATAGTCAATCAAGTGGAAACTTGTCGATGTATAACCTCAATCATAATTAGAAAGACATTAATAATGAATTAGCTCTAGACTATCCTACAATAATTTTTTTTTTTACTTAAAAGTAGTCTCTTTTTGAAGATCTTCAACAAGAGAAATAGACAACCAAAACTCTCGTTAAAAGATATATATATATATATATATATATAAAACGTACACAACAAAAAACTTCCTTAAGATTTTTTTGTCTATTCCAGTTTTAAAATAAATGAAACCTCCTACTTTTTTTTTTCATTTTAAATTTTTTTATTTTATTTTTTGATGAGTTCAACACTAAGTGAGTGTTTGGATTGCGTCTGGTGCAGACACATTTTGCTTTTTTGGATTTTTTTTTTTTTACCAACACCTGGTGCATTGTTCATGGGACATGAATAATGCAAATAAGCATATGAACAGTGTTTTTTAGTGTGAACAGTAACCGATTTTTTTTTTTATTGTTTTTAGTTTTTAGTTTCAGCAAAATAAGCGGTATCCAAACGTACTCTAATTTTAAAGTTTTACATTAGTCTGGAGTCTAGACCTTCTTTCTTTTTTGCATATGAATGATAACATTTTAACTCTTATGTAAAATTTTCCTTTAATCTTAAAATATAATAAAAATTCATTAATATTTTAAAAATATACAAAAATCCATCAAATTAGTATTATATATATATATATATATATTTTGTAAGTACTAGAATTTTCATGGCCTAGGCCCACAGAGAATAGTGAGGCTCCTTCCTTCAAATTAAGCCCAAAACAATAGAATTTGTAAAGAGAGTGGAAAAATGAATTTGGTGTAAATTAGATTAAGTTTAGAATTGTGGCCGAAGATCTAGATATGCACAGAATAGAATGATTCCAAAGAGTGATTACGATTAGTGCAGTCTTCGGACCAATCCGAGGAGGAGTTTTTATACAAAAAAGTTTATACAAGCTCTCTTTTAGGCTCTCTACCACTGTTCTAGTTCTTATCTTCTTAACTGTGCTTTTTTCCTAAAAAATCCCAATCCCCTTAGCTGGGGGTTCCCCTCCCTTATATACTCTTCTTTTTCTTGCATCCTAGCCCTCCACTTGTGCACTTCCAAGCTTTCCTTAAGATACGTACCCCCTCCAAGTTCTGCTGAAGGTGGTAGAAGGGGTTACTTAGCTGTGAATCTACTGTTCATGTGTCATTTGCCCATTAATGCAACTAATAAGGTTGTTACCAGGCATTCAATGCGGAGGTGATAAGTAACATTTTTCAAGAAATATCTTACACTACCTTGGCACTTTCCTAGAAGGCTACTTCTCCTACTCGGGCACTCTTGTGATATTGTGCACCCTTCCTATCTTCTTCTCGAGTCAGAGGTGCTTTACAAATGAATTAATGGAAATATCGCTCCTTACCCTCCTCAGTCCTGCCCCCCCCCCCAACACACACACGTGTGTGTGTGTGTGTGTATCACTTCTTGTCTAGTATCCCATAATCAATAACATATTTGATGCATCACTTAAATCCTCTCAAGCAAACATGAAGTCTAGGTTCCTCTATAATACATACCTTTTGGCATTGATTTAAAATTATTTTGAAGCAAGTACAATTCCATATGGGCTACGGCCTACCGTTCAAGAAAAAATTTTGTAATCTTGGCCATTCAAGCATATAAGTCATTACATGGAATCAATTGTACGTAGCCTTAAAGAGAAGTACAACAACGTACAATTTTATAGTAATAGCTATTGAACCACCCAAAGACTAATTGAAGAATCTTTCTTTCACTTTGCCATGATCGTTTCCAATAACCAGAGAGAAGACAAATATATACGTAACATGAACACGTTTTTTAACTTATCAAAAAATATGAAGCATTTCTAGGAAGATAAACCAGCATATCTTGTCAAGTAGGGAAATTGAATAGAAATAGATGTCTTTGGTGTTGATTCTCAAAAAAAGAAAAAAGAAAAGAAAAGATGTCTTTGGTGTTTGGTAATTATTATGAGTATAAACATAACAGCTAAAGACAATTAATGTGGCTAAATGCTTTTTCTTTTTTTTTATGGGAGAAGCTAAATGCTTGGTTAACCATTATTCATCAAATCCAAATTGACACCATAGGAGAAGAGCAAAAATAAAAGCTAATCCTTTGTTTTTAAATCTATCACTTGAATAGTCATTGGAAGGTAATGGTTAGGAAAATTAAGAGGCAAATAACAAATTAAGAATTAGTGCTAATAATTAAATTTTAAAACATTTATTTCATTCAAATTTGTAAATTATTATTGACACATGGTAAACATATTGACATGTACAAATAATTGTTTGACACATGACATTGTTTGTCCATTTAATACAAATAAATATAGGAAGTCATCACATATCATCGAAGTATAGATTGAGAAAGAAACATGTGTCATTACTGTCTATGTCCACTAATTGTGGGGATCCAACTTTTATAATGTACTAGTAAGTTACCCGTGCGATGCACAAATAATATTGTAATGTTTTGTGTAAGATGGTTTTGGAGATTTTTTTTTTTTTTTTTTTTTTTTGAGAAAGAGGATATCAAGTTTTGGAGAATATTGTATATATATTATAGCATAATTGTTATAGAACTTTATTTGTAATGAGTTTATCATAAAAAATAACAATTATAAATTGCATACACTTATCCATTATAATTATTCAATTGAAGTAATGAAAAAAAAAACTTTTGACAAAAATTATAGAATAAAAGTTAATATAGAAGGTGTCTTTCTCTTTCTTTTTAATTCTAAAACAAAATACACATCCTAAACACCCACGGTAAATCACATCATTTACAAAACTCACAAATTCACAACGTTTGATCTTGACATCAAAATCGTAATCACCGTTGTCACTCAATATAAAATGCAAGTCCTTCTTCTTTGGTTATATTCAACTAATGGGGTAGGATTAGATGAAACAACAATGTTAGAGCTAGGTAGGTGTTGCCAAAAGATTGAAGGTAGACAACATCATTTCTTGTCTGTGTGTATTTGACATGGGATGACATGAAGGGCCACGGGTAAGTATATATAAACGGGTAGAAGTGTGAGAGGTGAAAATAGTGAATTAAAATGTAAAGAGTTTTATGTGTGTATATGAAAGATGAAAAGTTTTGAAATATTAAACCAAAGGATATAAAAAATATTTATTTTTTAATTAGAAAAGTCTTAAAATATTGAATCAACAAAAAAAAATCAATAATTAATTTGTTCATATCTTTTATGTAGATTAAAAGTATTTCAATTCTCTTCATAAAGTGCGCCACATGGTAGAATTTCGTTCTCTTCTGTATGAGGTATCTATTTTTACATATATATTAATTATAGATAGATAGATAGATGTTTTCCCATCTCTTTGTACAAGAGTTTTCAATGGCACTCAAATGTGTGTTATAAGAGCTACTTCATTTAATTTGTTCTTTTTTGGTTCTTGGGTTTTCTATTGTTTGTGCCTTCATAATCCCAGATAAGCTAAAAAGCCTAAATGGTTAGTGCTTAAATTGACTCATGGGAGGCCAAAAGTAACAATGGAAGTTTCGCTGATTAACGCCTTTTATCTTTTAAACACAAGGTGTTTTCTTAGTAACTCGCCATACATATAACATATATTGATTTTCCTTCTTCATTTTTTGGGTTATTTTTAATATTGTACGGGGCATTAAAAAAACTATAAAGTGTGTAAATTGTTTTTTGTTTCTTTCTTTCTATGAAGACCCACTGCTTTCTTCATGGTTATGATGATTTTCAAATTCCTTATTTTTTTTTCAGTTGCCTTATATGCTTCTGATATATAGGTCTCATAGTTGTGTGAATACCAAATGATGGATGCATATTTTGAATGCATAAAACAATTATTAGTTGTAAATTGACTCTAATAATGCACTGGAAGGAGATATAATTTTAAGGGTCACGTTAATAGCTGCCCTTAAGGCAATTATTAACAAACCATTTTAAGAAAGTTTTAAGACAACTTTTATGAGAAATAAATAAAATTGTTAAAACGTTAATTGCTTTTTTCTTTTCCTATAAAACATTTCCCAAAATGGCTCATTAACAAATGTCCTTAAGACATTTGTTAACATTCCCTAATTTTAAATGAATTTAAATGGTACATGAATTTTATGACATTAAGGCATCGAGGGGAAAGAAAATGACCATGTGAAATCGATCATTATAATCAAAGACCCAAAATATCAGTTTTAATGGGCTTGCTCAATTTTTAAAGATATAAGGTATCCTTGCTCAAGCATCTTTGATTTATGTCACAACAAAGTTCTCTGATTTGCCAAAACTCCACGACCACATAAGTCATAACTATGTTTTATTCCGAGTCTCTGAGACATGGAAATTCACTTGAATCATATACAAATAGAGTTGGTAAATTCATTGACTTTCTTTAATAGCCTATCTCTAATATACATACCATGCAAAAAAGAAAAAGAAAAGCATTCTGTACTGATGGATGGTTGTTACTTTTTGCCTTAAGTAACATAATCTTATTTTCCTCAAAGGTGACATTAATCATTTTCCTTTCATAAAATTAATTCATGAACCATTTTAAATCCATAAATAAAAGGAATAAATCAGACCAACCTAAATCCTTCAACAACAAAAAAAAATTAAAATATAAAATAAAAGGAATTATTGTTGCCTTGAGATGGTTATCAGGACGCTAATTTCAGCTTGCTGTGCTTATCTTACTTCATAGATAAGGGTATGGAGTCTGAAAACACCTAACTTAAATGTTTAAAATATGCACAAGTTAACAACTAAAGGGAATGATAAATCCTAAGATATAACAAAGTTTTTAATATGACCAAGTTAAACTACACACTTTGAATTAACTAAGTAAATTGTATGATCTCAAAGTAAGTCATCTCAATTGAAATTAAACCAAGCAAAATCATCTCGAATAGAGTTATATCGCAAGAATTCAATTGATCCAATCCTAATAACAATAATTTACATTGAAATAAAAGTTCATACAGATCAAATTATCACAAACATGTACATAATCACATCAAACTACAAATATTCACAAGTATAGATTATAATGCATAAACTTAAAATGATGAGATCATGAGAACTTATCTATTCACAACGCAGTGGTTCGATTCATCGTATGTAAAATTCACTCACTTGCTTAGGTAATACAATTATTGATTCAAGGGGGCCCCAAAACGTGGAAGAAAACTCTATCTGGGGAAAATAAGGTGAAGAAATATTTATCCACAAACAATAGTACAATACAATATGGCTTCAATATGTAAATGCTAAAATAGTACTTGCCAAAAATAAAAATGAAAATTCCCCTACAATCGCAATTAAACTAATAGATAAAGATAGCTTTGAATTCATTTCAATGTAGCCTTACATCACTTGATATCCATATGATTTTAAATAAGCCAAGAAGTTCAATTCTTTCATTAGGGGCCATATAATTACACTCCCACAAGTTTAAGTAGTTAATCAGTCTAACTGCACAAAAAACAAACAGCAAAAGTGAAGCGTCCATCCCACATACATATAAAATATAATAACCATCCTTGAAATCGCAACCCTTTCATAAACAAGAACACTCATCCCTGTAAAAACGTTTGAAAAAAATACTCCATGAATCAAATGTAAGAAAAATCAATTATAATGAATATTTAAACACATACCAGGATAATTAAACAGCTCATGCCATCAAAAATAACGTTTCAGTTAATCCAATGCGTCAATGGTGGTAATTAGTTTGTAATTATTATAAGAAACTTAAACTACAATCATTACAAGGTGTCAATATATGTAACTGCATCAATACTACTGTATGATTAGTTTTGGTATAGCAAAAAGATAGTATGATGGGTAATACTTTACACCAAAATGTTCTAACTAAATTTAGAATTTAAAATAAGAAAGTAACATGAATCAATATATCATATTTAACTAAATAAACACGTAAAACATGGGGCAAAAATCACAGAGGAGCATTTAAGCCAAAGCAAAAAAATCCTATCAGTCCAGTGTCCATTTTGTTCAGCCTATTACCTTTTTTTTTTTTTTTATAATATTTAACATAGGAAAACTTTCTAAAGAAAAGCCCTTTGGCCTCACCTCAATTTTTTTTTTTTTTTTTAAGCTCATGCCACATGCCCAATGCCCAAGAGCATACCTACTATAAGACTAGTGTTTTAGTTGTCAATGTTATGCTTTGTTTATTGTTCCGTCTTTAGCATTTTATAGTCATGAGACTTACATGTGACTTACATGTGACTTTTAACATAGTTGGATGGTCAAGATTTTACTTTTATATAACAGATGCAGGATTAGGATTCCAAAGGTTACTAAATGGTATTATAAATAACCTCTTTTGGGGTAATTGTAGGCAACCTAAACAAAGAAATTGATCTACTATTATTTTAACATTAACCCAAATTATATCTAGCCAAAAAAATTTAAATTACACAAATAAAAAGCACTACTTCAGCATCTCAATGCTTTTTAGACACATCCAACAACCTGTTCTGAGTCTGGACCAAGGCTTCTGAACAAGCTAGAGCGCAAAACCGGTTGCCATTTTAAATTCCAATTGATAATTTGGTTTCTAACAGTCAATATCCATATATTTTATGAAGAAAATTTGGGTAGTCCAGTCACACAGGATTTTCATACAACAAAACAACTAGCAAGGGGGCAAGTAAAAAAGCAGGAAAAATACATAATTACACAATACTAAGAAAGCCTTTAATCAAAAGGATCATATATAACATATAACATAGAGTTGAGTCCTTCATCTATGTTCCAACGCTGCAGGATTGAAAAGAGAATACCTTTTTTAGTACTCTGAGCAAGCCCCTGTCTTAATGATCTTCGGTCATTACACTTCCTTCCTCTGATGTCTTGGGTTTCTTCTTCTTTGGTGGTTGAGTTCCACGATTGCTGCAAGTTTTACAAGTACACATAAATGATAAGCAATTCCTACATTAAAGGGGCAAAAGATGATAGTTAGCCAGAATTAATTGTGTGCGCGTGTGAGAGAGTAGGAAACCTACGTAATCATGCAGTCCAAAAAATCTGTTCCGGTATCCAGTGAGTACTTCTGAATGGAAATAACAGATAGAGGAGGCTTGCGTTCCGGATCACCATAAATATATAAAAAATGCAGAGAGGTCAAGTACGATACAAAAAAGAAAATTAGAAGCCTTTACGGATGGCTCACCGGAGCTGTTGCGGGAGCTCAACAGAAGGCAGAATTTGTGATCGGATAAGTGGAGAAGACCAGGACTAGTCCAACAGAAATATTCAGACTCCCCCAAAAATGGTGTAGGGTTGAGCCGTTCACGAGCCCAGCTTTCTGATTTTAAATCAAATCCAAAGATACAGCATTGAATATTACGTTTCTCCATAGATACGATGCAAGCCCAATAGGCCTTAGTATGATCAACAACTACAGCCCTTCCACATTGAGCATATGGGTAAAGTAACGTCCAATGCTGCTGAAGCCAAGTTTCCCATGTAGAAGACATAACATTGTATTTAAAAAAATCAGCACACACGTTGTTTTCTTCACTATTGCTCAGATCAACCACCATAATCTGGTGTTTGTCTTCCTCCAACTCCAAATGAGCGAACATAATTGGTTCATAGCTGTCTCTGACTCTGACACCAGAGCTGCTGAAGGGTGGGTTTGGTAGGCTATCCCATTTTTCCGTGATGGGGTCATAAACCCCCATCCATCCACGGCCAGAGGAAGAATCTTCAGGAATGGGTTTGTAACCATATAAACCGCCAAAAACATAGAGCTTACCGTCTACAACAATGGTCTTAGGGTCTTTTCTGCGGTTTCTCATGGGCTGATCAAGCTGCTTCCAACCCAGATCAGGACATGTAAGGTCAAGGGTCCAGACAGACCTAGTGGGCATATAGATTCCATGCAAAGGGTAGTGTTCGCCGCCTCTAAGTTCTTCAAATTCAGACCTAGTGAGTTTTGCATAGCCACCGACAGAATACAGATGGTTGTTTAACAGTGCCATGTCTCTAGAGGCGTAAGGTCCCTCTTCCTTGCCAGTGGTTACCGAAAACGGACTGAGATCCTTTGGGGTGAAGTTGCTGTATTCCCTTATCTGTACTCCATGAATTAACAAGTTGAGTGGAGCAGCAGGACGTGTGAGAAAGTATGAAAGAGGAGCACGGGCTTCACGGTCTGGGACCTTAATGGTATAACACCTCACTCCATCGAAATTTTTTCGCGCACAGATACAGATCTCATATTCACCGTCAAGATCATCTAAACTCCCCCAACCTATATTCTCCTCCACCTCCTCCTCCATAGGATCCATAGCTTCTTCTTTTTTTCTTTGAGAATAAGTTGGATGCGAGAGATAGGGCAAAAATGGGCAAATAGCCCTAAGGGCTGAAGAATATAGTTAGTAGGCATTGTTTCAGAAGTTTATAGAATACTAGCATCTCGACTCTTAGAGAGTCGATTTTGAGGCTATAAATCGTCTCTTAGATAGTCGATTTCTGTGGGTTGATCAGATCTGATGTGGCGATTTTCCACGTGGTGGCCACCTGTAAATCGACTCTTAGAGAGTCGATTTATATGGGAAGAATTAATTACTATTACATGCTGCCAGCTGGAAAATCGAGTCTCATAGACTCGGTTTTTAAAAAGGAAAATCGAGTCTCAAAGACTCGATTTTCAATGGTTGGTCCCTTTTCTGCCACGTGGTTAGGGCAGCTTCTTTTTATCATACTATACCTATTTTCTGGGTTCTGCCGTTTGCCACACCTCAAAACCCAGCAGCTCTCTCTTCCTCTCTCACTCTCTCTCTCTCACTCTCATAGAAAACTTCAAATCAAACTCATCCTCCATTTACACATTATCATGTCAAGTAAGGTTTTTATACACTCTCTCTAGTTGTTAGTTGTTTTTTTTTTTTGAATAGTTGTTAGTTACATAGATGTAATGTTAGGGTTTTTTATGGGTAGTTGTTAGTTACATATATGTAATGTTAGGTTTTTTATGGGTATGTATCATTAGTTTTTTTGTTTGGTTTGTAATTTTTCTTTATATTTTTTATAGAATGATTTGAATATTTGTGCATTTGGTTTTTTTTTTTTTTTTAGTATGATTAATGATTTTTTTTTTTTGTTTAGAAACAAATGGTAATGATTGAGTATATATGTTAATGTGGGGTTTGTAGATGCATATGATGTAACAAGTTAGTGTATATATGCTAGGCTTTTTTTAAAATTTTTTTTTTATAAGAAGTAAAAAATATTTAAGATATATATTTGTATTGTTAGGCTTTTATCATGGCTATTTTTGTTGTTGTTTGGTTTAATATTTGTTATTATCTTTTTGTTAGAATGATTTGAAATTTTGTAGTGGGGGTAAGTGTTGTCTTTAGTTTTTTTATTTGTTTGAGTATGAAATAATAATGATTGAGTGTGTTTGTATGTGATGTGGAGTGAGTATATACAAATGTGGGGTGTGTTGGATGTAAGAAGTTGTAATTTTCCTAGTTTGAGTACATAAAAATGTTTTGTAATTGTGTTAAAATATGTCACTAACATATTACCCTTGACTCTAATAGGTTCACAATCTCTGAAGAATATTGACGTAAATGTATACTACGGTGGTCCCCTTTTCAATCCTGAACAGATTGATGGATTCCCATTTCAAGGGCCGAATATCGAATGCTATTACGTGATGCTACGTCGTAAGTTGAAGACATTGAATGATTTGAAGATGAAAATAATGAAAAAACTGAGTTTGAGCCCTACTTGTTATGACATAAATATTATTTATCGTTACCCACAAGAAGTTCTTCATGAGCGGATAAATTACAAGTACATGGCGATCAAAGAAGATAAACATGTAAAGGTCATGTTTAATAGAATCCATAAAATGCCCCAAGTAAATGCTGCTGAGTTGTACGTAAGTTCCGAGCCGCTCGCAGAAGTTGATGTCGAGGAGTTGCAGCAACAAACAACTACATCTTTGCAATTAGACGATGGATGCACTACAATGGGAGGTTACACATTCCCATCTCAAGATTATGATGCCAATACTAGTGAAACACTTCAACCTCAAGAGACATATTTAGGGGTGGAGGACGAAGATCATTTTGCGAATAATGATGAAAATCTCGATGATATGGATGAGTACGAAGAGAGGATTGAGCGAGGCGACTTTGAGAAGGATGTGGATTACCATGAACTTGCTTCGAATTTTGAAGAGGAACATATGGAGTGCCATGATGAAGGTGATGCGGACGATGATATTAGTGTCCAGCATGTTACAAATACGACCACTGCCTACACACCTCCTGCCGAGTCATTCTCCGCAAATACTTGGGAAAATATGGTTGATCCTTCACGTCTTCAGATACCATTTGTTTCTACTTGGGAAGATGGGATGCATTTTAATAAAGGGTTGACTTTTGCAAATAAAGAGGCGGTGAAGCGTGCATTGATAATATACGCAGCAAAGGATAATAGAAATTTTATAATCCGGAGGTCGACCAAAAGTAAATTGTGCGCTGCGTGCATTGACCCCAACTGCAACTGGTACGTTGGGGCATTCATGAAGGCTCAATTAAATGGTCTGTGGATGGTCACGTCTTATGTGGGTCCACACAATTGTATACCCTTTGGGCTGCAAAGAGACGGTAAAATGATGGATTCTAATTTTGTTGCATCAGAAATTGTGGGGAAATTGCGACAAAATCACACTGCTCGTATTGATAAGCTCCGGAGCCACATAGATACTAAGTATAATCATAAGCTCTCTTACTATAAGGTATGGGATGCAAAACAAAAGGCAATTGCTATGATATTTGGAGATTGGGAGGAGCCTTACCAAAGGTTGCGAAAGTTGTTGTTGGCATACTTGGATCAGGATTCGGGTACCCAGTACAACTATTGGACCATACCTAGCCCCATAGATGGTACTACGTTACTGCGCTATGTATTTTGGGCATTCGCTCCATGCATTGCTGCATTTAGATATTGCAGGCCAGTGATCAGTATTGATGGGACTCATTTGTATGGTAAATATCGAGGGGTGTTGATGATTGCAATGGCAACGGATGCTAACCAAAAGGTTTTGCCTCTCGCCTTTGCTGTTGTGGACAAGGAGTCAGGGGCTAGTTGGGGGTGGTTTTTAGAGTGTCTCAGAAATTCGATAGGGCATGTAATACCTAACGAGGGCATTTGCATTATTTCTGACCGACATAAAGGTATCAAATGCGCCATTGCAGAGTGGCCTTTAGGTGATGATGGAAAGTTACAGGTACATCACCGATATTGCCTTCGACATGTTGCTAGCAACTTCAACACACACTTTGATGACCCGACTCTAAAGGCATTGGCCTTGAAAGCTGGATATGCGACTCATGACGCTAAATTTAAGTCCATAATGCAAACTATTAAGGATGTCGAGATTAATGCACCGAGGAGGGTAGACCACGATGATTCCCATCTTGAACGCTATATGCCATACACATATCTAATGAGTGAGGATGTGGAGAAATGGACCCGATCACATGATGGTGGAAGACGTTGCGGGGCGATGACAACTAATATCTCTGAGTGCTTTAATGGGGTACTTAAAGGTGCCCGCGGTTTGCCCATTGCTGCAATGGTTGAGTTCACTTGGTGCAAACTTGTTGCATATTTCCATGATCGACATAAACAAATTACTTCTGATCGCTCTCAAGGTAAGGTGTGGAGTGATTATGCAATGGGGATCTATAACACAAATTTGCAGAAAACTTCAGGACACACTGTGCGGGAATTTAATCATGAGACTGGTGTATATCAAGTGGTTACCCCGTACAACGACCATAGAGGTGGAGGGGGAAACCACGATCATGAATTGCGCGTATTTGCTAGAACATGTGGTTGTGGAAAGTGGCAAAACATTAAGATCCCTTGTTCACATGCAATTAAAGTTTTGCAACAATTGCATCTCAATGCGACCAGCTATATTGACCCATGTTACAGTTTGGAGAACGCCATTCACACATATTCACATCAATTTGTGGTGCCAATGTCAGAGTCATTGTGGAGGGACGTTCGCGGACCACGGTGGGTGCCCTGACCCAAGTACTCTTGCGGGCCAAAGGTCGCCTGTGAAGTCAAGAATAAGAAATGAAATGGATGGGGTACGGCGAAAATGGGAAGCCGGAACCCGATTCGGAGTTGAGGGAGATTCAGCGAGGCGGCGATGCGGAGTGTGTCATGAAGAGGGGCATAACCGCAGAAGATGTCCCAATTCCCTTGGGGGTTCGACAAGCGGTTCCCGTGGGGCTTCGACAGGCGGTAGTGCTACAAACTAGGCAAGTGTCTTTGTTGTTTTGATGTAATATGCTCAGAATCTTATTTGGTTTTTGTTCTTCGCATTTAGGAACTAACAACTGCATTTTAATGTTTTTCAAGCGAACGGAGGCTCGATTTTGGAATGGCATTGTACGTGGGAGTTGTAGTTATCTTCGGTATGGACAAGTGCTACGCGACCATGTTGTATCAGTATGGACAAGTGTTACGCAACTATGTAGACTATGTTGTATCGACGTAGTTGTTATTTTGTTTATTACTGAATGTTGTTGTAATTAAAGCAGTAGCTATCCATTGTAATCGTTACATTAGTTGCGTTGTGCAGCTTTTTTGCCTATAATGCCAGCAACCGTAGTACTTTGACATTAGTAGCACTTACTTCGGCAAGTTCAACCACAGGGGCCTTGTTTGAAGCAATGATAGCTAGTAATCACATTGTATGCCGGATGTAATCTGGTTAAATTTGTATGGTCTGTAGCTAAGAAGGCAACTATACTACCCATGCCCAATAAATATTTTAATCCAGTTTCTTGCATTCAATGTACTCTTTAGGAAATGTTTGCATACTGCAGAAGAATGATAAGCAATTAGCACGTAATAGACATTGAAAACAAAAAGAAAAACATATTTATATGAATTGGTGCTGCACTTGGAATTTATTTCAATTTTTACAATGAATCAATCATTCCTAATTAAATGGAAGTTGTTCCTATTATGTTCACTTTCTTGGTAGTGGTTCTTGTATAGGTGAGTATTGGGATTGAGCTATGGAGACATAATAGCAAATATTAGGCGCTTGTTGAATGGTGATGCTATGGAGCCTATGGATCCATGGTATAAATGGTTTAGAGGAACTATTGACAAAACTGCTGCAAAGGAAGGAGGGAATAGCTACATTATTTGTGGAACTATAAAGGAAGTCAATGAGACAACTCTAAGGATAACAGAGCTACCAATCCGTAGATGGACACAAGATTACAAGGAATTCCTGGAATCTATTTCTTCTAGTAATAAAGAATGCAAAGATCCCTTCATTGAGGTAAACCCACCAAGTCCTTGAGAATAATAGTGGGTTGGGGGAGGTGGGGTTCAAAGCTTTCTAATAATTTTAGGACTATATGAAGTGCACCATGTAAAGTTTTTCCTTCATATGCTGTTTCCATTATTATTTGTTTCTCTCTTCAATTTGTTTGAATGATCTTGCAATTTATTATAAACTTACATTAATGCTTATAAAAATTATAAAACTAGAGCATTCATTTATAGTTCTTGGGTTTAGTTCTTGGGTTCTATTTCAGGTTGGTCATGACAATAAGTTATATCTGTAGAAAAATCTTGGTATCAACTTGTAATCTCTGCTTTGTAATTGTGAAGTGTAGACAGGGACCCCAAATATAAGTATTAGCGTGCAACATATCCTTGTTCCATTCCATTATTTTTCCATTTTATATATATATATATATATATATATATATATATATATATATATATATATATATATAAGCTGTCTAATATCTTGATGTATGAGAGACAACATCAACTGTCTGTTCTTTGCTTACCAAATGAAACCATGGAGAATAGAATTGATACACCTGCAATTTCAGAGGAAGATGTAGGACAAATGGTTATGAATAACTGGCACAGGGCCATCAAGGAAGGGATCTCAGGGATTTCCGAACATTCCCTCAACTGCTTGAACAAGCTGCCTGATGCTTATAAATTACATTTTAATATGTCAGATTTTGTTTATCACCTAAATTATTACATGTTTCAGATTTCATATATTATTTTCTGTTTATGTTAGAGGAAATTAAAAAAAAAATCTTAATAAACACGTAGAGTCCTCTAATTTATTGTACAACCAACTATGAAACTGATGCTTAGTATAATGAAACTAAGACCCATCATAGTTCGTTTAGAAAAATCTCCATTGTGGCTTGAATTTTAAGATTATTGCCTGGGACCATACTTATAGGTTGGCATAAAATAGCTCCCTTATCTTGCAAGTTTAATAAGCTCAATTGAGTACTGAACTTTCAAAGTCTCCTGTGTAAGGTTGACCCAGATGAAGTGAATGCTCTGGCTCAACTAATGACATGGAAGACGGCTGTAGCAGACATTCCATATGGTGGAGCAAAGGGTGGGATTGGATGTAACCCAAGGGACTTGAGTATTAGTGAATTAGAACGTTTGACTCGTGTGTTCACTCAAAAGATCCATGATCTTATTGGAATTCACAGGGATGTTCCTGCCCCTGACATGGGAACTAATGCACAGGTATCTTGATTCCAGTCCCGTGACTAAATGAGTTTTGATTATCATAAAATGCTTACTAATTTTCAAATTGTACAGACAATGGCATGGATTCTTGATGAGTACTCAAAGTTTCACGGGCATTCACCCGCAGTTGTGACAGGAAAACCTATTGTAAGTAAAAGAGAGAGATATAAAAAATGTGGACAACTTAAATTAAGGACATACGGAATTGATTTTTTTTGGGCCCTTTTTATCATTTTAGGATCTTGGAGGTTCATTAGGAAGGGAAGCTGCAACAGGACTTGGAGTGGTTTTTGCAACAGAGGCTTTACTCGCTGAAAATGGGAAATCAATCTCTGATATGAAGTTTGCTCTACAGGTAGCATGAATGTCACAAGTAAACCTGCCTTTTTGGGGGCTAGGTAGATTACATGAATGACCTTTCTGTTTTAGTCTCTCTTGTAAATTTTTTTACTGAACACTACTTGCAGGGTTTTGGAAATGTGGGCTCATGGGCAGCAAAGTTTATTCATGAGAGAGGAGGCAAGGTTGTTGCTGTTAGTGACATCACAGGTGCACTTAAAAACCCAAATGGAATCGATATCCCAGCTCTGCTGAAATACAAAGATGACAACGGAACTTTAAAGGATTTTAAAGGAGGCGATTCTATGGACCCAAATGACTTGCTTGTATGTGAATGTGATGTCCTAATCCCGTGTGCCTTAGGTGGAGTTCTCAACAAGTATGTAATCTGCTTTTTTATTATAGTCAGGCTGCTGATCAGCATTAATTCTATCTTTTGTATTATACAACCTAGGAGGAATTGTTTGTCAAATTTTCAGAGAAATTGCAATGTTAGACAACTACCTTAGGACATGAAGAATCAAACATTTTATGACTTTCCATTTTTGTATTTCGACCATCCTGATTATTTCAAACATATACAAGGTAAGTAATTTACGGTTTACTTGTATCTTTCATTTCAAGGGAAAATGCTGCTGATGTTAAGGCAAAATTCATAATAGAAGGCAAAATCATCCCATGACCCCGCAGATGAGGTAACGTGTAGATGTGTTTTTACCAATTTGGCAAGGGGAAATATTTGCTTATATCACAAAATTTATATGAAAAAATATATCTTCTCTTGCAGATCTTATCTAGGAAAGGAGTTCTTATCCTCCACGACATATATGCAAATTATTTGGCGGTGTGGCTGTGAGCTACTTTGAGTGGGTACGGAGTAAATTTAAGCACAGGAAAACCTGCCTCCCTCTACATAATTATTTTTCTTTTTGGTGCTGTCCTCCATATAATGGTAAACTATTTTTTGTTATTTAAATCTTAACCCTATATGGATTTATGATATTTTGGTATGTCCTCATATTAAGCTGATTTTTTTTACTGGTGCTTAAATCTCTCTCTCTCTCTCTCTCTCTCTCTCTCTCTCTCTCTCTCTCTTGCCTGGCTGCAGAATATTCAAGGATTCATGTGGGATGAAGGGAAGGTGAATTTTGAGCTTAGCAGGTACATGAGGAGGGCTTTCCATGAAATCAAGGCAATGTGTAAAATTCATGACTGCAACCTGAGAATGGGGGCCTTCACTTTGGGGGTGAACCCCTCCATGCCTTGATTGGCCCTTCTTTACCTAAATTTCGAAGATGTTAACAAATAAAATTACTCTCAGGCCGTCAGAAGTAATGAAGTATGACACTAGTTCTACTTGGTGGGTCCTAGATGTTCTGTGTATAGATTATTTATAATTTAAATTGTCTTGCTGTACCTAAGTAAACTTGCCAAATTTTGATGTGTTACATTGAATGATATATTTTGTGTTTTGAATTCTTTAGTAACCTAATACACCTAGTAGGTGTCAATTGTTATAAACATAACCAGCAGTTTGATTCTGACTGACATTTCAAGATTTTGCCTTCTCACTTATAGATGGGCTCGGGATCATCGGGATGATGCAACCCAGCATTAATTAATATGTCAAGTTGTAATGCTGTAATCTTCCCATTAGACTGATATTGTGGACTAGAATAGTTTATAACAACATGAAAAGCAAGCTTGAAGTATGACTGAATGACTCAATCGCAAGCAAGTCATGGCATTCTTTTAGCATGTACAAAATCATCCAAAAATGCAATTACAGTTTCTTTCACATAAATATCTCCAAAATACCCAAAATTTCACTATTCACGTCCTCCACTTCCAAAATCAATCACATCAGGCACAGGCAGAGTATAATTCTTATATAATTATTGCATTGAAAAATTTACAACTTTCACATAAGCTTTAAGGATACAAATATGTGAAGAATTGAATAGAAATCTACCACAATATCAGTCTTGAAGAGCAATCATATTATTTCATGTATCAAACATGTGAACAGAAATTTGTGAAGATCATATTACTCTCTATTCGACAATCAGTTCAATCATAATTTTCGAACAAAAACCACTAAGAAAAACATACCTGACAACTGAGTGAGAGTGCTTGAGAGTGGAGAGAGTGCTTGAGAGTGGAGACTGAGTGAGTGACAGCTCAGGGGGCGAGTGAGACAGGCGCGAGCGTGAGACGGTGAAGAGCCGTGAGACGGAGGAGAGCCGTGAGACGGTGGAGAGCCGTGAGACGGTGGAGAGCTGCGAGCGTGAGAAGGTGGAGAGAGGCGCGAGAGGGAGAGTGAGAGGGTGAGTGACAGAGAGTGAGAGGGTGAGTGACAGAGAGTGGAGAGAGGCGCGAGAGAGAGGTCTGCGAGAGGCTAGACTTGTGTTAAATTTAAAAAACCCCTATTAGAAATCGAGTCTCAAAGACTCGATTTCCAGGTGGATCAACTCACTGCAGTAGCTTCTTCCACGTGTTGTCCACATCACCTGGAAACCGAGTATTTAAGAGTCGATATATAAATCGACTCTTATAAACTCGATTTCTAGGTGGCCGCCACGTGGAAAATCGCCACATCAGCTGTGATCAGGCCATGGAAATCGAGTATCTAACAGTCGATTTATAGTCTCAAAATCGACTCTCTAAGAGTCGAGATGTTAGTATTGTATATACTTCCGAAACGGTGCCTACTAACTATATTCTTCCATAAATATGGCTAATTGCCCATTTTCTCCTAAAGAGATATTGTAAGATTTGGGAATTAAGGTTTGGGACTAGCGAGTAGCGAGTACTTATACGGATCCGTATAGACGACCCGTAGTCCCACTCCGTCTGGCCATTTCGGCCGTATGACATGAACAATGGGCTTGAAAGCATACTTTGACATGGGCCTTATTATTTCGTCACCAAAACACGTATCTGGAATGGGAGTTCTTACTTTTGGGCCACGTTGGGATTTTGCTATTTACTGCCTTAGGTCAGCCGCATGCGAAAGATTACAAAAGAGCAAATCAAAATGATATTTTTTTAAAAATGAGTACTTTTTCAAGAAGTATTTTTTATAAAACCATCTCATTTTTCAATGTTTGGTAGTAACTTTAAATAAGTTGAAAAACAACCTCCTAACTTTTCTTATTTAGCTTGATATGAGATAGAGTTGTTTTTCAAAAAAAATTAATAAAAAACAATCTCTAAAAATAAGCCATACTTTTTATATTGACCAAAGATAATTTTCCTTTGACTCATCTTTTTTTTATTCTACCAAATACTAGAAAACAAGGAAAACTATTTTTACACAAGGTTTTCTATCGAAACAAACGAAGCGTAAGTTGGCTAATTCGATTTGTATTTGGAGTGGCTGCTCATATATAAGCCTTCGGTCAGTTTGTAAAACCATATAGATAAAATAGACAGTTAGGGCTGGAGCGCATGAAGCAGGCAACTACATGTTTTGTGTTTTATTTCAACTAGTCACTAACTCATGCGATGCACGGGAAAACTATTGTAGATGTTAACAATTATTTGTCTCTTCCTCTTTGATTGTATATTAAGATCCTAGACTCGAAATTAAACTACATAATGAAAAATATAAATCAAACTTAAATTAAAATTAAAATTAAGATTCCAATCCTTAACCTCCTCAATCATCCAATAAATATATAAAACACAAATTTAAAGAACTGCTTAATTAATATTTGAAATAAATTGAAGTGCAACTATAAAGTATTATTTGTATTTTCTTCCTTGATTACAAATGTTAGTGTTAGTTGTACATTGCTTTCAACATCAACTTTTTGAAGCTTTGTAGAATCACCATCTTATTCACTTGATAAGTTTCCACATTCATTTGAAATACTACTAATGTAAGCCTGTCAGTAGTGTAGGTTGAGAAATCTATTACAACATATAAAAGTGAAATATCAAATTTGTAATTTTGCTATATTAAAAAAAAATACGTATTTCTGTCATTTTATCATGTAGAATTCCCATCCATATTTGAGATTATAGTCATTTAAACTAAATAGTTAAACCAAACATAAAACCAAGTTTGAGATAACAAAGAAATTTAAATATGCAATCACATTCCAATTTCAAATTCTTTCTAAAAACATATTACTAATAAATACGCAAGAAATAGTTTAGAATAAAGGAGAAGACTGGTAAATAACTGGCTTTTCTAATCTTGTTGTCGTATTAAGAGTTTTACACAAATAAGAATCCACAGTTCTAAATAACCCAGATAACAAATAACAGTTAATTATGCAATTTCGCTTTCATAATTGTTGTTTGTACTACACAACAACATCAACCAAATCTAAGTCCCAAAATTTTTGGGGTCGGCCTAAGAAAACGCCCCAATGTGCATCTGTAGTGGATCCACTCATAATAAAGTGACTAAATTTTAGTCTGCCCGTCAACCTACTACAACCCTCCTCCTTTTTCCGGGCTTGGGACCGGTTGTGAACATAATAATCACAGACACAGGCGGAGTTTAGTTCTAAATCAACTAAATTCATCAATATCAAGAATATATTTTTTTTCCCATTGCACACCCAACTGAGAATGTCTAATAAAGTTTCAGATTTTCATAATGAAGGTTGAGAAGAGAGATTTATGTATGTACTTGAGGTGCCTAAAAATTCATCTCTTTGGAGCACCCTAAGCCGTGGACAACAATGATCTTGAATTTAGCTTTCTACAAAACAATAAAATCCAATTTTCAGCTGACATTCAAGAAACATTAATAGAATAGAACATATTAAATAAACCAATTGCAACCGGAAAAGAACTACAAATGCAGAGAAAAAAGTACAACAAAAGCATTCAGAACATAAAATTATTGATAAAGTAAATTACCTAATTTACCCTTATTATATTTATAAAATTACAATGTTAAAAACAAGGGGAAGGGCTAATTACTCCATTCCCCCTTACTAATTATAAAAACATCCAAACAAGGTGGAGGGTAATCATTCTCCTCTACTCTCCTCCCCACTACTTCCCTCCCCTCTACTCCCCTCTACTCTCCTCCCTCTCTAAACTCCCAAACATGCTAGGCTACGAGCAGTCTTTGATGTACAACTATTACATATTTCTTTTCTTTTTTTATTTTGTTTTATGATTAAAAAAAAAAAAAAAAAAGAGTACAACCCATCAGTTTTGTTGTAAATGAATAATAAATAAATAAAATTTTCACCAGATGAAGGTCAAAAAAGTTCGATGAATAGGAAATTGATAAAAACTTTTCTACATATATTTGATTATTTTAATTCTATAAAGTACCGTCAACTACAGGATTAACTAGAGATAATTATTTTTTATATTTAATTTTCTGTGATGCCTACATGGGAATTGATCAAATAGCTAGGTAGAAAAGTATATAATATGTTTTCCTAATTTTGACACATATTTAGTTATTATACATATATTGGTTTACAAAATACTTTATTTTCATCTCGAACTATGTTCAAAAATTTTATTCTCAAAAAAAAAAAATTGTTCAAAATTTTTGTACTTTAATACATAACGTAATCTATAATGTGTAAAAAAATAATTATCATATTTTAATTTGGTCCCTAAAGATAAATTTTTGACTCTTTCATTGAGTATTCTACTCTATTCTCCACTAATCACAACCAACTGCCACACATCTATTTTCTTTCTCATAAAGTAATTAAAAGTTTAAAATAATTAAGGGGAAAAAAAATCAGACACATGGCATATACACCACCTAAGAGCATCCACAACTGGAATTCTATTCTCATCCTATTTTACCATCTCAAAAAGCTACTTTACCAATTATACCATACAATTTTCCAATACTTCCAACACCCCAACTTTTATTTTACAATACTACACACTAAAATAATATAAATTATACAATAAAATAATATTTATGGTTATCTATCACTCCTCTCTCTTCATCCCTGTCCCTGCCTCTCTGAGTCTCAGTCCCTCTCTCAACAACCAAACAACTCGATCATCACTACACCACCACCACCACCATGCCTACCAAACACACACAAAACGCAAAACAAAACCTAGACGGCGAAACCATTTGACCCACGGCGCCACAAAACCCAAATCGGCGAAACCACAAAACCCAGATCAACGCCGCCGCCAACATCACACCACATCCAGCCCATCATCAGCGATCTTGAGCGACCCATCATCGGCGACATTAGCAACCCACCAATCTCCATCGATCCACCTATCCAAACCCATCACCTGAGCCACAACTCCAAACCCACCACCTGACCAACGACCCACACAGCTCACCGATCCAAACATGACCCACCACGATCACCGATCTCCGTCGATCCACACCGATCCAAAATTCACACCGATCTCCATGTCGTGACCACAAACCAAACCCAGCTCCAGTGCAAGCCTTGAACAAGAAAGAGAGATGTGAGATGAGAGAAAGAGTGAGGACTATGAGGGACGAGCTCTGAGAGAGAAAGTCAATGAGAAACGATGAGAATGAGAGATGAAAAGCAAAAAAAGAAATATATTTTTGTTTTACAATAGAGCTACAGTGTGATTCTACATTTAGAATCGCACTGTAGCACAATCCCAAATTTTTTTACAATACTCAGGTTTTACAAGTCCAACTGTTGGTTCTTTTTCTGCTTTTATTCTAAATTTCCTCTACATTTCCCATTTACAAGTCTAGCTATGGATGCTCTAAGTACCTTGATAGAACATAAAATGGAACACTCATGCTATATGAAGGAAGATTTTAGTTCACTTAACAACTCTACTTTTGTAAATGTAGTAATAAAAATGTGACTTCAGGAACCTATTGAAAGCTATCTCCAACAAGCAAATTGACCATGTGTTCTGCAAAGTTAACCAATATGTTGATCCATTGGCAAGACTTGGATTGGGAAATATCTCCTCTTGTGTAATATTTTTGGAACCACTGGTGGAATAACTAGTGGTTTTTTATAAAGCTAGTATGCTTTGTAATAGACTTATTAATTCTTAATCTATATATATCCTATGTTTAATCGATATATATATATATATATATATATATATATATATATATATATTCTTAAAAAACTAAGGACACGTTGAAATTTGATAATACTGATGTGGGAAAAACCCAAAAAAAAAAAAAAAAAACCTTAACCCCTTATATGTTAAAAAAGAAAATTCACATTTTTATATTAAAAAAATGCATTTAAATGACTTAATAAATTCAACCACCACACACTCTTGGTGTGATGGTCACTCCTCAAGTATAAATGCTTGTGAGATGTGAGGGGCAATAGCCGGGGTTCAAGTCTCAAAGAGGAAGTTTTACATACATATACACTTAGATTAGGCTAAAGTAGAAATTTTATCTTGTACTAAATAAATAAATTGTCATGTATTAAGTTGGAAAAAATTCTTAAAACTTAGTTTAGAGGAAAACTGTCAAAATAAAAAGTGTAATGCATGTGCACATTTTACAATGTAGTCCGATCATTTCTAGAAGAATATACATGAAAATATAAGTAATACTGGAAAGTTATTTGGTACTATTATTTGGAGTATAACGATGTGATAGTTCCTCCCTTCACGTTATAATAAGATCTACAATTTATGTTGAATGAGAAAGCCGTACGTAGTTTCATACTCAGGATTATTGAAAAATTACTCATATGCATAGTGATGGCAGACATATATAGTAATGTATTTATATATGTGTACGTAGTAGTAGGTATTGGCATGCATTTGCATTATTATTAACACATACTTACACTCTGTTTGTTTTGTTGGAAAACTTTCTGTAAAGATAGTTTTCCATATTTTCCAGTGTTTGGTAGTACAAAAAAAAACTGGTCAACGGAAAACTATCTTTAGTCAATGGAAAATCCTAATAAAAATAAGGCTTGTTTTTTATAGCTTGTTTTCCAAAAATATTTTTTGGAAAACAATCTCTATCTCACAGTACGCTCTCTCACTCTCACTCTCACTCTTTCTCTTTTCCCTTTTCTTTTTCTTTCCTCACATCCTCACTATCACTCACTCTGATCTCTCCTCTTCCATAGATCTCTCTCCCTCACTCTCTCTCCATATTTCTCTTCCCCTTTATAACACAGTTCTTTGAGTAGATTTTTTTTCCCTCATTGCTCAGTAATTATTTCATTCCTCTCTACCAACTTGCAAAAGAGAACATATTTGCAGCGGTAATTATTCATTCCTCTCTACCAAAATCTCAATTCTTTACTTTGAATTTCAAACTTGATTTTATTTTTTCTCTAAGAAACTTTTGGTTTGATGGATTCCATGTATAAGTTTTTTTTTTGCACATAAAAGTGCTAAAAAAAATATATATATATATATATATATATATATATAAAAATAAAAAAGAAGAAAGAATGGATGAATGAAGTAAAAGACGAAAATTTTAAACATAATGCCTATATGGTTCTAAATTACTTTTACATAGCATAATCTTTTTTGTTGATAGATACATTATGCATATATTATGTAGTGATGATATATTATGTAGATACATTATATAAATACATAATTTGAGTAATATTAAAGATTTCTGGTTGACCATAGTAGACAATTAGTGTACTAGCAAAAAGAGTAAACAATGAAAAGTTATTGTTATTTTGTACTTATTAAAGATGTATTCTCCTGTCAATTTTATGTATATAGACAAATGGTTAATATATATATATATATATATATATATATATATATATATATATATATATATATATATATATATAAATGTGTGTGTGTGTGTGTGTGGACGTTCCTGTCCATATATATAAGTAAAATGAGTGGTAGAGATCATGAAAATTTGACAACTAAATTTTATTGTATCTATTGTCAAAATTTTAGTATGAAAACCAAATTCATCCTTGGTTTTTTTTTTAATATTGATTACATTAGTTAGTTTACATAATACGCATGTTTTAAATTACACAAGAAATATAAAAATAAAAATAAAAATAAAAATAAAAATTTGCATACCAAACACCAGAAAACATTCTCAAGCTCATTTTCAAGGTCATTACCAAACACTGGAAAATGATATAGTTTTCTAGAAAATGTTCTTTGAAAAATGAACCATTTTCCAGAAAATGTTGATGCTGAAACAAACAGAGCGTTAAGCGTTTGAACTTCTCCTTCAACTCGGTCATGAAGTAATAGTTAGGAGGATAGTCTGCTTGAGAGACACGGTTTTTTAAAACTGAATTATAAATTATAACTTTAGTTTTTTTTAATTTAGTCATCAAACTTTACATTTATTCATTTAACTTTCATTAAATCTTGTACAACCTTTGCGTGCTTGCTTTGACTCTACAAAGGCTATAAGATAAAACGTATAGATTTCTAAATTTGACCTTAACAGTCAAGTTCAAGTAGAGCAAGTGTGGAAATTAATTTAGTCAATTGCTTGATTTAGCAGCAACAATGTCACTTAAAAGTAAAACCACCAGCCTAGCTAGTTATATTCAATTGAGTCTAAAGAGGGGGAAAAAAAAATGTTAACGAATGACCTAAGGTTATTTGTTAATGAACCATATTAAGAAAGGTTACCATGATTGTTAAGTGTTCAAAAATAACATTGGTTTAATATTTTTGATATTTTTAAATAAAAATTTTAGAAAATTAATTAAATAAAAAATAATTATTAGAAGTGTGTTTGGATACCGCTTATTTTGTTGAAACTAAAAATTTATTGCTAAAAGTACTGTAGATAAAAGTAAATGTTAGTTGAAATAGTACAACGTGACCTTGAATAATATCAAAAAGTGCAATGGGGCAATAAATAGTAACAAAAATAAATAAAATAGTAAAATAATTTTAATTTTTCATCCCCAGTCCAAACGCATACCAGGTATAGAATGTCAAGAAACAATATATTACAAATGAAAAATAAAGTCTTGACAAATTTCAATTCTATTAATGTGCCAGATACATATCCATAGTTCCAAAAAGGAAAAGGAAAAAACCCTAAAAATCCAAAGTAGACTAATCAAAATTATCTAAAATATTTGTCCACACAATTGGAATAAAAACTTCAAAAAAAAAAAAAAAACATATTCAAACAAGCATATTCAGCATCATAATCTATCTCCTAGTCACAGCAGTGAGTCACCATTGTAAGACTGCTTTGTTGAAATCTTCTTGAATTTTTCAAATCCCGCTTGATCCTTCATGTGATTTCACCTATCTTTTCCTTCATATATATATATGAATTCTCACAACCTCACATGACAAAATTTGTAAGGAAAGTAGCAAGAGGACGAGGTTGGAGAAAATCAGCAAACATTAACTCATCTAACCAAGCCTCATCCAAAGAAGCCCCACTTTTGGCAAATCCACATTGACCCATCTTCAAATCTTTCCTACGAGCTTTCATGTCAAGAACCCTAAGGAATGGTTCCAAAGAAAGAAGATTTTCCATGCAAAAATCACCACCCAAAAACTCATCTATCTCAAGCTTTTCAGCGTATGAATCTTCAGAAGAACCTTGCTCCGAAAGCATAAGAAAGCCACTCTCATTATCATCACAACAAAGAGCAACGTTTTTCTCATCCGGACTTTGCTCTGCTACAAGCGCATGAAAGAAGCTCTCATCAGAAGGAAGGACATCATATGCAGAAGAAGATTTCATCTCATCCCACTTGAATTCATTACCAGCAAAGCCATAGAACTCCATGGTAGTAACCCAATATCAGAACCAAGAATTACTCTTCTTCTTGATGAGAAAAGAGAGAGTTTGTGAGAATGTTAAGTTTGAACTTTTGTATAGCAATACTATAAATATACCTAGTTTTATAAGGTTTTAGTATCAGACTCGGAGTCGGTTTATTTAATTTTTTTGAATCACGCATAGTCGGTTTAGGAGAAAGTTAATAATTGTGTTTGATTTTTGAAATTAGGAAGTTTTACAAGGTTTTACTATCATTCTCCGACTCTGAGTGGGTCTAATTAAAAGTCTTTAACTTTTGACAACTAGTCTATTTCTTTTCTGTTTTTATTTTGTTTAATGAAAAAAAAAAATTTCTGCCGGCCCATCTGTCATTGGTTATTAGTTATTACTGTTTTACTGTAAACCAATATAAAAAGAAATATTACCACCAGATGAGGGCTAAAAAAGTTTGATCTGTGCTCGATGCGTAGAGCAATTAAATTTTATAAGGAAATAGGAATAATAATGTGTCCCAGGTAATATTTTTCTTTACTTTTAAACTATAAAAATAACTATTTGTAGGGGTGTGCATCCTACATGCGAACCCAATGCCTTTGATTGGCTATTTTAATTTGATTTAAGGTTTCGGGTTGGATTGGTTTGGTTTCAAGTTGACAAGTTTTTCAATCCACTCGATCTAACGCTACTTGATATATATATTAACTTATTTTATTACCTTTACTTGAATATCTTTAGTTTGATTTATGTTGGTATTTAGACAATTCATTTTAATAAATTTAAAATTTTGAATACAATTTAGGCATATTGTGCGAATTGTAATCATTTATTGAAACATACTTAAATAGTTTATGAAAACTCAATTTTTTACGAGGCATAAAATATTTGAGCTCAACATATTGATTTAACCCGATCCATGTGGAAAGAATTTAGTGGGATTTTACACGTGTGATGGCTGGGTTGGATTTAAAATTTCTCAATCCAACTTCTACACGCCTCTAAGAGCCCCAAGATATAGGAAAATACCTACAATAGCATTTTCTTGACCCATTTTAAAAGAATTTTGCCAGTCAAGAGCTTGTAGCTCAACTGACACTTTCTGCTATATCTAACCGAAATATTCAGAGTTTAAATCCTCTTACTCAACTAAAAAAAAAAATTAATTATTCCATAGATTTTTTGTCCTCCCAAAAGTTAAAAGATAAAAGTTCGTAGATGGTGCCAATTATATGATAAACTGAATGTTAATGAATAATGTTCAGTTTTCTAGAACTCTTTCCTACTTTGGTATTATCCACATAGACCCATCGGAATCAACTTCGAACTAGCCAATCTTCTTGTCCTTTCACTCAGTTATCCCCAAGAATGTTGTCATGAATTTGTCGACCTCCAACCAGCTCGCATACTCATAATAAAAATAACTGAATTTTGCAATACAGACGGAAGATGTTCCACCACAGTCACACTTTCAAATTGTAATTTAGGTTGATATAGCCGTTTCTTCTTATTACAAAGTTCCTATTTTCTTCTCCAAAAAAAAAAATAATAATTTTAAACCTAATTTCACCTCCACGTTTTAAGCCACCTATCCAAATTCACACTGAATCTATATCGAATATCATTGCCACCTTTACGAGAACCAAAGGCCATGCACTAGTTCTATCATCGTATCTATGTAACACATTAGCCTGGCTAGGTAATACTGAAACAGAAATGTCACGCAACAAATTTAGTTCAATTTGGGGTCCACATAAAAATTTGACCCTGATAGAAAATTATGTGCTTTTCATTTTAAAAATTTTAACCGTAACGATGGTTCAATATGTTAATCACACAGCAGCAAATTAATCCGAAATCGGATATGTCTGATCATCAATTCTAGTCAGTCCCAATTTAACTGAAACATACCAATGCGTAGTTTCAACCTTATATTGAAACATTTTATATATAAACAGTATGAATCTAACAAGGTTCTACTAGCGTGACAAATAGTATTTAAAACACAAGCAATCAACAGATAAAGAATACAGAGGTTGTTCTATGATCTAGAAGGGCCAGCACCCATAGATAAGCTCCTTACTGCAACCTTAACTGCGCCAACCACACTACGGTGCCTCATCTCGGGGCAAAGGCCATTTCTGTCTTGGTTCTTGCTGCCTTCTTCAATCTGAACACCCACAAAGTATGCTACCTGAACAAAGCACAAACACAGTAAGCAAAGACAAGAATTGCATAAGGCAAGCACAAGAAGGAGATGCCAGAATTGCAAGTGGTTTGGTGTAAAATCAGCAGTGGCAGTCTAATGTTTGACCCAATTACATGGATTGTCGGAACTTAAGTCCATGATCATTCAACAAAAGCAACTAGCAATGAAACAATTTGGAATGTACCAAAAGTCCGCAAAAACAGTTTGTTTTTCATAAGTTGATAATTGAAGGTAATCAAAAACTGTCTAGCTACTGTAACTTTTTGGTGACCAATACATTTCATTTTAATCGTTACACCCAGAGTAAGGAAATTGATTTGCATTTGAACCCTACACAAAAAACATCTTAAATCTGTGCTTGACTTAGATGCATAAGGAGACAAAATTTGTAGGCACAAGGGCAAGTAACAAGGAATTAAAGAATGTTAGGGAGAAAATTTAAGCCGGTAAAACACAATTTATTCATCAGCACTGCATAACTTAAGTCACTTAATTTTCCAAATCATCTTAAATGCAACCACTTTCATCATTTCAAAATTAGTAAGAACACCATAATTTTATGTCCGTTGATGGAATTTTGAATATAAAAATTTCGTCCTTTGTGTTGGTTGCTTTCCCTTTAGCTAACCAAAACAATCACAATTATACGTAAAACCCATAGAAATTTATTCTTCTAGTCTACAAGGGTCAAATGTCTAGCAACACTAGTTCATCGCTGAAGAAGCGCCTTTGACAGTTAGGAATCCAAATATTAAGAAACATGCTGTCCAAAATTAGCATATTTTTCAAAATATGAAAGTTGCAGAGCTCAATGACAAAATTAGTGGATTTGGTCTTGTTCAAAACCAGAAACCACAAAAGGCTTCTTGCAGGTCACACTATATCTGAGAAATTTAGAATATCATGATATACAAAGAAGTTTCCCTCAGAAACCAGCTTCACCAAACTGAGTGTACAATGGCCACCAGTTTCCAAAACTAACAAGAACCCACATAATCAGTCCATATTATAAATAAAACCACGCCAACTTTCAAGCATAATAAGAATTCAAGTAAACACATAGGTAAAATATTAATCTCCTCACTGTTCAGACACTGTAACAAAAAGAAAAGACTACGACTAAATGAAATGCATTATCTATCCCGATTATTTTCAATCAATCCAAAAGCAAATCAAGTTAAAAAGTACCAGGTGTAAAAGCTTAGCATATAACAATACCTTTCCAGAAGCATTACGAACAGGCGATATATGGAGATAATTCCAAAACGAACTCTTGTCTTTCCTGAGAATTAAACAGCAATTTATTTTGAAAACTTATGACAAGTTAAATCCTTGAAACACATTGCTAGCATAGTTAAGTTTCAACCTGTAATTTAAGATACGTACTGTGCATGCCTGCTCAGTTTGTATGCTTTCCTTTATCTGGGAAACAATAAGCAACATATTTAACTAGGTGTATGCTATCCATAACCTTAGTCACTAAATCGCATAGAAATTCAAAAAATCATAGAAATGAATAAATGAAGGTACTTGATATAAAGTTGAGAAATCCGTATCCACGCCACGTAAAAATCTACAATTGTGCCCCAATACTTCATCTCTAGCATAACCTACAAAAGTAAGAAACTGATATAGACAACTGAATATAGCAGACTGTTCAATATTTTTATAAACTGCATGGTCTAGAAGAAATTTATTGTAATGAAATCACATGGAGGATATCATTGTATATTTGGTAAAGCTCTGCTGATACCTGTCAATCTTAAGAAAGCATCACTTGCGTAAACTATAGGCATGTCAGGTAGGTGTGGGTCAGTTCTGCAAGGGCAACAAATAAATTGCATTTGCACAAAACACAAAGTAAAGACATTAGAAATCTTCATAATGCATGAAATCACTATAAAACAACAAAATAAGAATCTGCAACAACTCACAATACAAAGCTTTGTTTGATTCTACCAAGAGAGATATTTAAGGATGAACTGAGAATGCCTGCCCCAGGTAAGCAGTGTCTCTTTGCACAAACAAATCTGCCTGTTGACTCGCTATGGCGGGTTAGCACAGAGAATATTTTGTTAATGGCAGCTTCAGCCTTTTGCTTCTCTAGATAACTAGCCTCACATGTTTCTTCAATACCTAATCCTGTATGCCGCAGATAAATCAGAACACAACCAAAACATGGAAAGAAAACAAAAAGGATATCTAAAGAAGTATAACTAGTAGGCTAGTACACTTTAAAAAGAAATCTAAGAATGATCACAGAAATTGAATGTAAAATGTGCAAATTCATTTCAGATTAAAAGTCGGTGAATACAAAACAACAATCAAAACAAAATATTACACCCTATATATGCAGATAAACAAACAGTCAAGATTATTAGCAAAATCATAATGCTTGAGAGAGAGAGAGTTCAGAACACATTCAAAATTTAAGCACCACTCTAAGACATCAAATATTAAGAACTCAAATAACCAAGTGCGTACTATTAAGAAATAAAGAAACCATGCGAAAAAACACAATACGGAATACAAGATAAATTACACAAACAACATGACCTTCCATCCAAAACAAGCTGAAAGAATTAAGCATGAATGCACTATCACAGGCAATACAAACATAATTCGATCATACAAGAGCTAAACATGAACAAAATATCACAAGAAGTATAATATAATTCCATCATGCTGTGTACAACAACTAAGTACAAATCATCTTAATTAATAAATTAAAAAACACAAACCTCTACTACTATCATCCAACACCGACTCCAAAGCCAAAACACGACTCAATTCCACCGGAGTATCCGAGCACATTTCCCTCCTACATGATCCAAACATGATATTACCACACACCCTATCCCCATCATCACACATGTTCGCCCCATTCCTCACAGCCCCACTTGCCGACCACCTCGGCCGCCGCGGAGGCGAAATGGGCACCTGAACTCCCACAAAATGGATGACCCTCCCATCCTCTTTACTAAAAACCGGGCTCAAATGAAACAACATCCAAAAGGGTGTCCCATCCTTGTGATAATTCAACAAATTAATCTGTATAGACCGCTCTTCATGAATGGCCTCGCGTATTTCCATAACCGACTTTCCGTCAGTTTTTGGGCCTTGAAAAACCCTGTTGTTCTTTCCGACCACCTCATCTTTCGAATACCCGAACACCTTCAAGAACCCTTTGCTCACAAACACAATAGGGTGACAAGAGATGGACGGGTCACTGATTGTGAAGCTATCAGGCAATTCATCGAGCACTTGGCGTGCACAAAACGAGTAGCGGCTATTGAACGAATTTTCTATATTGAATTTCAACTGCGAATCCATCCTCTTCCTTCCTCTTCTTCCTCTTCCTCTTCTTCTTCTACTACCACTACAACTGCGAATTCTTCGATTCTCCTTGGTTGGTCCAATCCCATGTGGCACTCTCAACCTCGTTTGCTTTCAACAAAGCAAAAAAAAAATACAGAACCCAACAGGACCCAGAAACGAAACACCTGGAATTCAACAAACCCATCTCAAAAATGATATAAAAAACACAGAAATGTCGCCTTAAAAGCCATAATCAAAGGCTCAAAGCGAAAAAATAATAATAATAAAGCTACATCGCGTGGAGGAAACAGAGTGAGAGAGAGAGTGAGACTAAAATAGTGCTGTAATGAATTATTATGGAAACCTGGTTGTGAAATTAGAGACGAGAAATGCAAAATATCTTGATCAAAACTTGTGGTATAGAATGCGGGAACGATGGTTGAGAGATGCCCATCAATCGCCTTTGGCCCATGAATGGAAAAGAAAGAGAGATTTTGATCTCAACTGCGAAGCAAAACAACCACCACCAAAGCAGTACAACAACAACAACAACACCACCACCACCAAAGTATGCAGAGTCACACAAAATTTTTAATCTAGATTTTTGTTTCCACTTTTATTTTCTCTTTTAATTTTGTTTTGTTTTGTCTGGTCTGGGAACTCTCTTTCTTTTTTGTTTTACTGAGTTTTTTTCTTTTTCTTTTTCTCTTTCTTTTCAAGTTTAAATAGAAAATGGATTAAGTTTTTGAAATAAAATAGGTGTCAATTTACAATTTTAGTTTGTTTGGGTGGAAAAAAAAATTTATCATGGATTAGATCGCTTATGTTAGGAGAATGTTATCACTTTACAACTCATTACATATCAATCGAACGTGGTTATTTGTGTATATCTTTAATCGGTTTGAAGAAAAATTTTATTTTGGTTAAATTACAATATTTAAATTTGGAGGGTTATTATTTTTGTCATTTTAGTTTTAGAATTTTGATAATAACCCTCCTATTATTATTTATATAAAATTATTATTCTTCATATATGTGGTACTTTGGCTTATTGAGATTTTTTTAACGAATAAAATTACCAATTTGATAAAAATATTAAATTTTAAAATTAAAATGACAAAATGACCAATATAAATTGTTGTCTATTTCTTTCTTGTACAAGGAAAGGCATAAGACTTTCGGTTTTGGGTTAGCCGGGTGGGGCATGTAATGATGAGATAAGTAATAACACTAAAACAGAACTGTTATGGATAGTGTCAGTAATTAGTAATTACCAACTAGACTAAGGAGAGTATGGATGGTGTCAGTAATTGGTAATTACCAACTAGACTAAGGAAAGTCAAAGTCAAAATTTGATAAAATATAAAGATAAAACAAATTTAACCAGGATACATGGTTAGCGATAAGTAAAAAAATAATGTCGGTGGTGGATCTATATAAAACTTAGTCAAAATTTGTTATTAAAATTAAAACTGGTGTGAAAAATGTTACCGAGTTTTGTACACATGCATTACTCTTTTTAGAGATTCACATGTTAATAATGATAAAATATCAATAATATAACATGTCATGTAATCATATCATATGAGTTAACATTTTAACGAAAATTATACTATAATCTCTGGGAAATAACTTTTTTTTTTTTTACAATTAATATCTTTCTAACAATGCCCTTCTATTTTTACTTTTTACGGTTAACACACTTTATTACGAAGTCCAATTGTTTTCATTCATTGGATAGACTTTGAAAACACCAAAGATGGTCCCCTTCAGTCTGGCTTTGTAACAGAATGAGTTACACTCAATCTTGTACTTCTTCTTCTTTTTTACAATTAATATCTTGCTAACAATGCCCTTCTATTTTTACTTTTCACAATTAACACACTTTATTACGAAGTCCAATTGCTTTCATTCGTTGGATAGACTTTAAAAACACCAAAGATGGTCACCTTCAGTCTGGCTTTGTAATAAAATGAGTCACACTCAATCTTGTACCGTAGGTCCCAACTTTGCTCAATTATTGATCGCCTTGAAAGTGTTTATCATCTCCCTGTTTTGTTAAGGAAAGTTCCCTTGGTTTTTTTTTTTCTCCTCTCTCTCTCTCTCTCTCTCTCTCTCTCAAAGCAATGCTAAGATCACATAAATTGACATAATTTTTGCCACAACTCCTCACGTGGTACGTTATGACAAAAATTATGTAAGTTTACATGATCTTAGTATTTTTTTTCTTTTTTCTTTTTTTTTGACAAATTACAACTTATTCACTTGGAATTTGAATGAAATTTAAATTATCTACCTGTAGTTTAAGATTTAACGCTTTATCCACCTGAGATTTGACCAAAATTTAAATTGTTTACTTGTAGTTTGAAAATTCATGATGAATAATGGATGGTTTTTTATCTTATTTGATCTTGTATTTTTATGTTTTTTGTGTTTTTAGAGAAGAGAGACATGAAAATTGCGAAAAATTACATATTTAACTTTGTGGGTAAGATATTAAATTTCAAATTATAAATAAACAATTATAATTTCGGTCAAACTACAAGTATTTTTTTTGTTTTTTTAACCCCTAGCAATACGTACTTTGTTCTAGACAATAAGTAGTTAGAGGTCAATATTTTCTAACATAGGTACAATAGGTATGATAAATTTTACAATTTTTTTAAAATAAAAAATTATGATCAAAATAATACTATTTTCATGTGATGATATCATTAATATTATTTTTATTAATGTTAATCACAATATATCACTTGAATAATTATATTAAAATAATATGTTGTGAGAATTTTCTATTTTTCTAATTATCGCAAATCAATCGGCCCATAATTTATTGCTAGCATTATCATATCACAATGCTTTATATTTGACGTCTCTCACCTGTACAGTGTTTCAATCTTTGATTAAAATGGTCCCTCCTTCAAATTTTTAAGGAAACTTTACATCCTCCTTTCAAAAAAAAAAAGCTTACATACAACGTTGGCAAACAGTGGAATTTTTGCTGGTGATAATTATGTGTTGTACTCTGTTCGTCCCTGTATTTTGTACTTGCTTTTGTATCTAGTGCTACGTGTACTATGTACTGCTTAACTTGTTTTAATAAAATTTCCTTTAAAGAAATCATTTGTTATTACCTTTTTTATTTTTCCTGGGATAAAGTACAAGAAAAATATTTTATTTGAAACTTTTTTTTTTTTTATATAGAACCTCTTGACAATTCACAACTTGATATGCCAAAAATTATATTAACCACTCGTTTTAACACTTATCTCACATTCTCACCTCATAGATATAAGTCTATACATACACTAATTCTTTCGATAATGGAAATGTATTTTATATGAGTATATGAAAAAATTATATAAAAATAAGTGATATTACAAATTTTATAAATTTTATTAAATAAATAAATCATGTAAGTTGATATATCAATTTTTAAGTATAAAAAAATTTTAAAAAAATTAATTATATTTTTATTGTGAAAATATTGATTATATTCATTGTCATGATAATTTATTTTAAAAAGGATTATAAAAACAACAAACAAAAACTGGGAAAAAAAATTCACACAAACCACCGCTAATCCTTATCCATCCACGTCATCCTGAATCGTACCTTGTTTTTTTATACAGTGCCTAATCAGATCCGGATCCAATAATATAAGTGAGGTAAAATAATAATTATTAATAAAGTCCACCTAGCCATAGCCCATAGGTAGGTGACCAAATTTTTTTTTTTCTTGATTTGGTATTTTTTGGTACTTTTTTTTTTAACTCAAATTTTCTTTCATTTTAATGAAAAATTATTGTATCATTTACTAACTAAATAAAAGTGAAATGTATCTAAATAAATAAAATGTGGAGTTTAAAAACCACTACTAAATAAAAAGAGACCTCTAATTAAAAAAATATTAAAAGTAAGTCACACTCCTTTTATTTTAAGAACAAAAAATAAGTAGTGGAAGACTATTGCATCTTTCTTTTGAGAGCAATTATAATTACACTCTTTCCACTGAGTCTGAGCTTGTAAGAGTAGAAGCTCTGAATAAAAAATAGTTGTGCACCCAACCAGGGGCGAAGCTAGGGGGTCGAGGAGGGGCAATTTCCGCCCTGACCCTAGCCCACCCCAAGCCCCACGTCAAACTTAGTTATGCATTTGTTGCCACACATTAGTTATTACCTCTATTGTATTGATTTTTTGTCACACTTCAATTGTTATCTCCACTATTCTTTGTATTGTACACCTATATGTATTTTTTTTTAATAATATTTCTAACATTATGAAATCAAAATTGCTTCTTTCCTTTATGATATACCAATCATAAGCAGACTTTAAGTAAAGGTAGCAAAATAAATAAGAGATTCTAAAAGTTAGATCACCATTTTTTGTTCCCTAATATAGATTTAGCATGAAAACTTCACTATTAATTTACCTTTTTTCAGTCAAGTTTATGTGTTTTACTTGTTTAAAATATATACTCAAACTTATAATTTAGAATACTTTAAGGATAATATTGACTATTAAATTTCAACTCTTACATTAGGCAAAGAAAAAAAAAAGAAAAAGACGAGAACAAAATATAATTTACATGTACCTTTGTATTTAATCTTGCTCTCTCTAAACTAAAATTTTAGCTTCGCCATTGACCCAGCTCCATCAAAATTACTAAATTTTATTAGTCTTTTAAGAAAAATTATTAATAAATTATTTTAGAAAAATTTTGATTACTAAAATACTTAAAAGGTCATAGAAAAAATTAATTATTTTCTTTTTTTATAAAAATATTTTGCAAACCAACATTTTTAACTTTTTCTTCCGAATTTTTTTTATGGGGGGCAATTTCTATACATAGTCTTGTCTTGTTTGATTTTGCAGCACCGCGAATCGCCGCGTTCCCACGTGTCCTGTGCTGACTCATCAACAACTAACGAGTACTGATTTTTTTTTTGTGGGACCTAATGAGTACTGATTAGATTATATTAAATGAGTTTAAGATTGGGTTGTCCATATTATAATTTATACATTCTCAGCATTAAAAAAAGGTTGTCGTCTTATAGTCATAGACCCGTTTACGGGGCAATTTCTTAATCTTAATTAGGCTTTTTGTGCGTGCCTTCTTATTTTGTCCTCTTGCCCATGGCATATTTAAATCTGTGTGTCCTTTCTCTTTCTATGTTCTTGACTTATTTACAACTCATTTGTCCATCTTTAAAACCACCCTACTGCATTCAAATACTGTCATGTCATTGGTAACTTACTCTTATTTCTTTTTTCTTTTTTTCTTTTTCTTTTTTAGGAATCTTTCTACTCCAAATTATAATTGAACTTGAAGAGCTATTGCTAGCAGTTTTGAAGTTGATGTGATGGTTTGAATGTGTGTGTTATAAAAAAAAAAATGCATCTTTCAATTATAGTTTTCTACTCTAATTAGTGGTAGGGTTAGAATTTTAGTTCAAAGGAGCAAAATTGATAGATAAGATTAAAAGTAAAATTAATCTAAACATTATTAATCAATGTTAATAACAAAATAGATAAACAATTATTTATACTACTAATAACAAAATGAGTTTCATTATTTTACGTACTAAAATATCCGTATACAAATTCTTAAGCTCTCTAAAATACTCATATCTTTTAGTAAAATAGTTTAAAATTTAAAAACACAAATTGATTAAAAGAGTAATTTACTATTTTTAAAAAAGTTCATAAGTTTTAGGTTTTCAA
This sequence comes from Castanea sativa, assembly GCF_040712315.1. Taxonomy (NCBI): domain Eukaryota; kingdom Viridiplantae; phylum Streptophyta; class Magnoliopsida; order Fagales; family Fagaceae; genus Castanea; species Castanea sativa. The sequence goes on from NC_134015.1 coordinate 52,142,874, forward strand.
ACTTTTATCAATTCTCACATAGAAAAATATTCAAAAAATTAAGATACTATCTCTAACTCACTTTTAAATATTATTTCACTAAACCCCAAAATAAAAAATAGTCTAATCGCACGCGCAAAACGCATGTGATGAGATTAGTATACTAATAATGCAATTGGCATACAAAATATAATATAATATATAAACTCTAATTATTTGTTCATACATAGTTTAATTTACTCAATTGGAAGATTGAAAGAGTACACCTCGATATGAGTTTGTTTAGAATTTGATTCTAAATCATTATTATAATTTGGTTTCTCCATAATCTCAATTGATTACAAATATGTATTTCATATTATTAAAATCAATAAAACAAAAAAGCATAGTTAATAACACTCGAATTAAGAGATTATCTACATAGATAGAATTTAAACATGTAATTTGATTCCTTCAAATAAATTGAGAAAATAAATCAATATAAAAGTGTTATAAAGTTGTATTTTCATGGCTTTGTATCATTGTATGCTCTTAAAAAGTTATGTAGAATTCAACCTTGTCTTTCTCTATTCTTTTAAGTAATAAGTAGTTAAAATTTGGTTCTATAGTAAAAATAAAGTGTTTCAAAATTGAAATTGTGACAAAGTTAAAATAGAAGAGAAAAAGATTAGGGTAAGCTAAGGTTTTAGTTTGATTATTATGTGGGGTTACCTATTCAAAGAACAAATTTCCCCAAGAAAAGCACTCGGGACAAAAAAAATTGCTATCACTTGAGAATATGTGGCAAGAAAAAAATGTATGGGTTTTAAGTGGACCTACAAAACTTTGTTTTGCTTGGAAAAAGACATTATAATGTTATAAAGATTTGCACCTCATACTGCTTTATTCTCTAGGTGTGGACTATATTGCCCCTAACTCCAATTATAGTTCTTTTCTTAGTTGCTCTTTCTCTTAGGTCAAAAGGGAGTTAACTTATAAGTTACTCATGCCTTGGTTAAGGCTGTCTCTCTCCTCAACCTAAGTTATTGTTGTAATATTTCTTCTTTGCCTTAGTCTATTTTGGGTGCATGGAAGATGGATTTGGCTTCCTTTTAGTTTTAGTGGATCTTGTCTTAGCTAGGGAAAAAGAAACTATGTAGCTTTCACTTTGTAAATACATCTACCTCCTTAGTATCAGTTTCTCAATTTGTAAATTGAGTATTACTATTAATAATAACATTTGCTTAATGAGTGCCCTTAGATTACTTATTAATGAACTATTTTAATAAAGTTTTAATATCACTTTTATGATAAATATAAATAAAAAACTGTTAAAAACTAGTTTTTTATAAATATTTTCCTATAAAAAATTTCTAATGAACATAGCACAATAATGAGTAATCCGTTATAGGCTTAACATGGTATATAAGATTTGGGTATATTCTCCTCTATAGGCTTAACTTGAAACAAATGGGCCTCAGTTTGTCTTCATTTGTGATGGAGTACAAAGACCTTTTGACCATACTGGACAGTGTATCAACAACACGTGTGAAGCTGTAGTCTATTAGAGAGAAAATAGGAATAAAATTTAGTAACAAAATTAGTTGTAACTTAAAATTATAATCTTACTTAATTAAATAAATATTACTATATATTTTAAAAATTTAACCGTTGAATTGTATGTTTTTTATGCTCTTAATATACATATCAAATTTTGTGTCAATCAGATATTATTTATTATATAACCTAAAAACTTATATTTTATGCATAATTTTAAACTACAAAAACTTGTAATTTAAACAATTTATTGATAACATAGCTATTAATCTTTAATTTTCTAAAAAATTTGCAAGTATAGAGAATATAAGAAAAATATGTAATCCAATGGTAGATTTGTCAAAATTCATCCCAATAAAAATATATTAAATAAGATTGGAGCCTAAAGTTATAACCAATTTTATAGATAAACTTTGTTCAAGATGAACATCCATAAGTTTTTTTCTTTTTTTGGATAGGATAGTTTAGGTTTATATTATTAGAATATTATACCTTGTATCTGTTTTTTCTTGGTCGTTTTAAAAATGACTCAAAAGAATCTGCTTTAATTGATGTATATATTATTCTAGTAAAATAATAACTTTCTACAAAAAATAATAATAATATAATAACTTAAAACTACAATGATATCATAGGGATTGGCTCAAAGAATAAATTGATATTATGGTATAGTCATAGAGTCCCCCCATTTTTAGTAGTGAATTGCATTTCCTTCCTGCGATTTTCTCAACAAAAAAAAAAATTAAGAAAAAGAAGAAGAAGAATTCCTTCCTAGGATATGCTTTCCAAGTTCATGAATTTTGTCCATTCACGACCAACATGGCTGCACCACCCTCAAGTACCTTCGAGTATTGTGAGAGTTGAGGAGGAGGTATATCATGCATCTGATGCATAGTATATTTTTCCAGAGTTGAGAGCTTGGTACTTTGCTGACTACGCTGCAAAAAGTAACCTACATGGTTTCGACAAACTATTCGATCCCTTGATTGTAATTACATGCGAATCTGATGACAACATCAAATTTCCTTGAAGAACTCAAATGGAGAGAGGACCATTTGATGGCAAACAGTTTTGTTTCTCTTGAGTTAAGCTGCTGCTAAAAGCTTACGTATAATGGATTCAGCGATGAATTGGTTTGCTAGAGGTGGACTAAATATTCTGGAACTTTTTTTTCTTTTTTTTTCATACTGTTTTATATTTTGGTTAATAAAAATATAGAACGTAACCTCAAACCTGTTTGTTTCAGCTTAGATTAATGAACAATATGTAGTTTCAGAAATAATTATTCATCTTTATTCACGGTCCATGTCTAAATTTATAAAAGGTTGACTATAGCTAGATAAAGATAAATCCAAACTTCTTTTTATTTTTTAATAAAGTTAATCATAACTCATCATATATAATCCAAAATAATTTATTTGCTTTCTCAACAAAAAAAAAAAAAGTATTTGAATCTATTAAAACAAACTCATAATCTAATCTAACTTAGAAATTCCACCAACAGACTAACATTACTCATCCAATACTAACGAAAATAATACACATAACATCTCCCCTTTTGTTGAAAGAATGAAAACTAATCTTAGAATAGCCTCTTGATTTCTCTTTCTTTGTGTTTGTTTATCTTTTCCTGTGTTCATCGTCATGAACAACTTGTATTTTTCCTTTCTCTATTCATCAATAATATTACTCTGATTATCTATCCAAAAATAATAACAATCTTACTCCAAGTGCTGGTTAATCTAGTTTGTAATTTTTCTGAGTTGTACCAAAAACTTATGATTCAATCTTTCCTTATTGATTGGGAAGAGTTGGAGATTATGGTATTTATGGTCAGTGGAGAACTATCCTGTTATGCAGCCTAAAGTTTGGGGGGAAGAAAAGAGAGAGAAAAAGATCACCCCCAATACCTGTAGTTCTCTCTTGGACTTAAAAACGCAGAAACAACTGAACAAGTAAATCATGTGACACATGTACAACTAGCTTAGCCAATAAAGTCTAGGTGTGTTCTAATGGTGTATTCATTTTTTTCTCTCAATAGAGTATAGACAGAACACACTGCTTGCCATCAAATTGACTGTTTTTCTCTTTTTTTTTTTTTTTAAAGAATAAGAAATTTTATTCAAACAAATGAGAAAAAGATGATAAAAACAAGACAAAAGCACATAGCTATGCTGCAAACTCCACTCACAGGACACCAGCTCAACCTAAAAGGGAAAAACAAACTTCAGAAACTACAAGTCTACAACTGCAGAATATAGAGTGCAAAACAGAATCCTACTTTACATCAAAAACAGAAGCTGGTAACCTCCAGAAACTACTCAAAACTGTCTTTTGTTTTTTTCTTTTTGGATAATTCAATTGTTACAGTAAGTGGGGTAGGGGGGATATGAACCTTGGTTCTCTTCATAGAGGAGACAGGCAATGCCACTGAGCTACAATGCTCTTGGCTACTCAAAAGTCAAAACTGTCTTGAATTGATCTTTTTAACCCTCTTTCTGGCCAACAATCTGTATCTCATATCATGCAGGACAGTTCTTTTTCTTTATTTTTTTGGGTTCCCTGCCTAGATATTAAATTTGACTGAAATCTACTGCAATGATGGTCCAAGTTACATGTTGAAATCAAATGCACCCATATTGGGCGGTAGCTTCATTTCATACAATACAACCATTGTACAGATATTTACATTGTGGATTGCAATAGAGAAATAGCTGGACTAGATAATACATCATCAAATGTATTCCCAATTTATATATCAAATAATAGTCACAACCAAGCAGGGCAGTGCAAGGGGACCCCTAAAATATAATCACATGTACCTGATTTGCTGGATCCCCGACTTCTTCAAGGTCTAAATTCTGTAAAATATTTCCTTCACCGGAGTTGATATTTGCAACTTCATTGACATGAAAATTTTATCTTCAGAATCTCAACAGCAGACTACACTATTCAAACCACATTTAGTGTATATTATGGAAAGACAAACAATTTAAATCAAAAGAACAGAATTTCAATTGAGTATTAAAATTATCATTCCCTTGGTTATTATATTCAGCTATAAGACAGTAAAAAAGAGAATCTAACAACACTGCTCCATAATAATTTTCAAATTTTACAAGTAGTCCAGAAGTAATGGTAGATTTCTTAGCATGTTTTTTTGTATTTCATTTATATATTAATATAATCAATATTGTCTAATGTGAAAATAGAGAAAGGACACTGCAGACAAAGGCATTCCTTTACTTGCTTTAAAGAGGATCCCTTTTTGATAGACCAATTTTGGCCAACCAATAAGCAGATTATGCCAATGTCAATCACCAAATTATCAACAATGAGAAGCGTATAGTTTCATCAATAACAACTTATAAATAAATAAAAAAGCTTCATCAATAACAAAGGCTGGACTGATTTTGTTTTATTTTTTTGAGGATCAGAAAGTTCAGGGAAGAAAAGGTTGCTGCAACAGAGAAGTAACAGTAGGCTTCAGCTTGTCTAATCTGCTCTCTATAACCCACCGGCTTACATGAGAATGGAAAATTGTACAAACAAAAGATGATATTAGGCTTCCTTGCATTATTTAAAGCAAAAAGATATCTCAATGACCAACAATTTAATTGATTTTTTCTTGACACCATGGTCAAGTAACAACCACTATCCACTAGTAACAAGGAAAACCAGTGATTCCAGATTAAAATGATTTTTTGCCAACAAAAGGAGTTGCTTCTAGCCCAGTATGCCAACTTATCCTGCTACACGTGCCAACCTTTGACCCTGCTATAATAAGAATTTCAAGAAAATTCCAGTCATGATATCAAGATGGTTGAAACTACACAAAGATATTCAGATGTTGAAGTCTTGTACTGCCAATTTTAGGAAATCTTCATTGCCAGTAATTAAAGAACTGACATTAGAAGAATACAAAGATAAATAAAATATTCCACTAAAAATGGCAAATTCTTAAGCAGAATTAAAATCTCCATATTCCATAAATAAAAGAATGAAGGACAAAAACCCACAATAGGTTTACCTATATGCAGTTTTTAAAATCCTTGTATTTCTTTTATTGTAATGCTCAATGGCTCTCCTGTTTGATAGACGATCCATATTTGCATGGTAAGGAAACTTAAGAGCATCATCCACCTGAAACGATCAAAGGTTGTAGTCTTCTGGCAATTAACTGTGGATTATCCGATTATACAGTCAAGCATCACTAAATCAGTGAAAAAGGGTTTTATTGCAGGAAATTACCTGTTGGCCAACATATATATTTCATCCGTCTGCATGAATTGAACCATTGGATAATTCTTATACCAGAAAGTTTGTTTCTCCAGAACAAATTCATCAGAATGTACGATGATTTCAGACGCGCTAAATAATCCCAAGACAGCACCAATGTCTTCACATATCCTCCAGGGGAACTGGAGAATTGATCTTCTGAAAGTCAGGTAAATGGATCTACAAAACAGGATAAAGATATTAAAACTTACCTAAACAATCAAAATCATGTATGCTGTCTCCCAATTCAGAAAATACCTGAAGAAACATCATATCCATTAACACGTAGTACCCGAAACGCCATTGCACAGGTGGCAGTATCTAAGAATATATCCCCCTCAGTCCTCACCCTGCAGCCAATATCTGCTTGTTGATAAATATCATCTCTCCCAATAATCAAATGCTAAATGCAATCTACAGAATCAAAGTGATTTCTGGCTTGAAAAATTAATTGAAGAGAATGGTATGAATTTATTAATCTTCAAAGTGACTATCTATCACACCACAATTGGTGCAATCACCTAAAAATGACATAACCTGTACGTTTCATCCAATACACTTTTGATCTCCTTCCTGAAATGCCAATTAATTCACAACCTTTCAAGACTGTCAACCATACAAAGATGAGTATATAAACTGTAGGAAGAAAAAATCAAAATTGGAATCAACCAACTAACTATCAAAGAAATCAGAAATGTAGCTAAAAATACATAGCACACTATAGACAAGTGTGGAGGGAGGAAACAGAATCCCCAAAACTTATCGAGTGGCCAAACAACTATCAGAGAAATCAGAAATGTAACTAAGTGGGGCTGTGTGGCAAGCAGCTCCATTGTATCCCATTTGGTCCATTTGGAAGGAACGTAATGCCAGGTGCTTTGAGGGCAAAGAACTTGGCATGACCAAGCTGAAATATATATTCCTCAGGTCCTTGTATGAGTGGATATCACCACCTACATCATTTTCAATTTTGGGGTTCCTAGATTATTTGGCCTCCTTGAGATTTTCAAAGTTCTTTCTTTTTCAGATTTCTTTTTTTTCTTTTCTTTGTATGTCCTGATGTATACAGCTAGTGTATTGGGATCACACTTTTTTCAGATTTCAATAAAATTATTTACTTATTAAAAAAAAAAAAAAGTATAAGATTGGAAGCCACTAAAAGTGAAGTTCAAGTTTCATTGATATTAGAACAATCTGAGTTTCAGAAATAACATGGAATTTCAAAATACAACTCAATGTGTAAATGTTTGTCAATGACTCAATCATGAGATTAACACCTCTTCTTCTTTGAATTTTTATCATTTGTTATTTGTTTTGCCAATACTTCCACTTCTTTTTTGGCCTATATGCATGTCTCATTAATATGAAATAAGAGACCCAAGGTAGAAAGAACACACCACTATAAGATAAAATAACTTACAGTTCCATTTCACAAATACAAGGCCTATTAACTGATATCAGATATGTTTTTTTTTATAAGAAAGAAAGATGTATATTCAAAAAGCTGCTTTATGCAAAAAAGGCACAATGCAAATCAAAGGTTACAAAAAAGAGAAAAGCAAAAGAACAAAGAAGGAAATTAATTACAAAGAAGAAGAGCTGATATCAGATATGTTTACATTGCCCTCCTTGAAATTAGAGGCTTGGGAGGAGACATAGATCTAATTTCAGGTGCTGAACTGGGAAAAAGTGTGTTCAGTTTGTGCAGGAGGATATCAGACCTTGATGGAATCTCATTTAGAAGAAATTGTTGAACAATTGGTTTCTTAAACCACTCCATGACAGAATCTCCAGGGGCTCTTAGAACCACCTTACTGACCTCAAAAGGAGATTCTACTGAACTCAACATCTGTGCGACTACAATCTTCAAGGTAGGTCCTGTAACCAATTTAATGCGTCTTGGGACAGCACCATAATACAACATGCGTTTTCTGAATCTATGGAGGGTGTGTGTAACTGCTATAAGAGCAGCTCCCACCGACAAGTTTCTAACATCAAGGGACCAAGCAATATGTTGATCAAAGACTATTGCCTTTGGGAAAAGCTTGTTCTCATAGGCAACCTTCCAAACACATCGAGCTCGGTTCATCTGCCCCATAAGAACAAGATAGTTAAGAAGAACATTGACAAAGTACCTTGCAGCCCCCTCTTCCAACTCATAATCAATGCTCTGAAAGAATTCCCTCACAAAAGATAAAACTGGCTGTTTCCTCTGCTCTGGGCCTGTGAAGAGTCCACACATGAAAGAGTGTGCCCTGTGTTTGGTAGCGCTAAGAATAGACATCAAATGCTTCTCATTCTCCTCCTCCTGGCATCTCACAAGATGCGCTAGAATTGATGTGTATAGTATGAGATCAACTTTTGCAGCAGAGTTCACATATGTTTCAAGGAGAGGTTTGGCTGACTCATACAAACCATTCTTCATACATGACTCAAACAACTGTCGGATTATAAAATTATTTGTTCTAATACCTGATGAGCCCATGAAGCGTAACCATCTCAAAGCAAGATCAACAGAACCATCCTTGATATACACCATCAAAACATCACTAGCACTCACATCAACAGAATACCCCATGGCCTTCATTTCAAGTAAAATTTTGGCAGCCACATCCACAAGCTTCTTGTTAGCCAAAAGCGTCAATAGGGAAGTATAAGTACTTAAACCTGGTCTCATACCTGCATTCGTCATCGAGTTATAGAGCTTCATGGCAGAATCTACTTGTCCAGTGGCTGCATGCATTTCCAAGAGACAAGAATATGTAGATGGGGTTGGTAAAAATCCAGCCTTCTCCATATCTTTAAAGGCAGACATTGCAATATCAAGCTTCCCTGATTTTGCATGCGACTCAACAATCAATGTGTACAACCCAAAGTTAGGCCTAAACCCTGTTTTCTTCATCTCATCCCAAAGCCTAAGAGCAGTATCTAACTTCCCAGCCTTCACATATGACTCAATCAAAGAAGCATACATTGTAGCAGATGATCGGAGCCCATAACCCTGCATTTCCATGTACACCTTCATTGAGGTGTCCAATCTCCCAGCTTTGCCCATTGAATCAACAAGCGACGAGAAGACATTGAAGCCAGGCCGAAAATTCCTCTCTTTCATCTCTTGGAAGAGCTTAAAAGCAGCATCAAGACGGCCTGATTTTGCCAAACTTGGTATCATCAACTCATAAGTTGACCCATCCAACAAACACCCTGCTGCTTCCATGCTTCCATATATCTCAAATGCCTTATAAGGCAAACCCTTATTCAAAAACAATGTAATAAGCGAGTTATATGTTTGGACATCAATTTTACAACCTGAATCCTGAACCTTCTTAAAACAACAAAATGACACCTCCAATTTCTCAGCTTTAGCCAAATACTGAATAACCCGATTATACGCAGTAAATGATGAAATCCCATTATTACTAGAATCACTAACCATTTCATCAAACAACAATTGGATTCCATCAAAATCTCTATTTTGGTTTAACCCATCAAACAGCATCACATAACACTCATCATTTGGCAAATACCATGACTGCCTCCTAGCCCATCTAAACAAACTCAAACAAGCATCACTATCCTTAACAACCTTCAAGGCCTGAGTAATGTGAGTCATAGTTGGTACAAATTGGAGTTTATCTAACTGGGTCTCCAACTCAGGTCCCCATTTCCACCTCTTCACAACCTCAACAATCTTAGCCACCGCTGAGGCATTCAAAAATGGCTTCTTTATCCCACCCACCATCACATGATCATCAACACCAGGCTCAACTGACCTCACACCTTTCCCACTGTAAATAACACTCCCTGATTCATCTAAATACTCTATTTCCTCAGTCCACTCACCAGACCCACCATTACTGTCCTTTCCAGAAGAGTAATTTCTACTAAAACTAAGGTTGACAAAATTAGGGTCTTTTGGTAGAGAAAGCTTTTGGGAAATTGAATTGAAACCCATTATAGAGCTCAAAAAACTGAAGCTTTTGCAACATGAATACAGTTCAATTGTGTACAAATTAGGGGTTATTGAATTGAAAGAATGAAATGAAGAGGTACAGCTAGAAGTAGGGTTTCTGGTGAGTGAATAGAGAGTTCTAGGGTTCAATTTCCTACAATTAATCATTGAATCTGAGTAATTAGGAATGTAAAGAAGAAGAAAAAAATTAGGGGTTTTGGGTATTGGAAATGCTTACCAGGCTAAAACCCTTTGCATTGATGCCCGCTTGTTTGCAATTTCGGTACTGAAGAGACTGAGAGAGAGGGGAAGAAGAGTGGTAATGGGCCGGGTTTTTTTATGAGGCCCAAGGCCCAATGACTGGATTGATGAATGAGGCCCTATCAAACTTTATGGTCACCAGACACCATATCACATTTTATCAAAAGAACCACGTATTGTAGTAAGTTCATAAAAATATAAATTTATAAATTTAAAAAAAAAAAAAAAGGCATCGTAAATTTTTAATAAGGATTGGTTGATTATTTTCAAGTCAACATCTACGGAAAAATATCACAAACCTCATAAAATTAAACTATAATATTTAATTTACTTAAACCAACTTCATGTCTACATCTAAGAGAAATAGGTGAAGTCACTTGGCATAACTTCGACTTTTAAGCTCAACTTTTAGTATATAGGCTTGGTTTGAATACAGCGTTTTCTGCGTCTGTGTCTGAGTTTTCTGTTTTTTTTTTTTTTTCTTCTTCTTCTGCTGCTGCAGCACGGGTCAGGGGGGACAAGGCTACTGTTCATGTTACTGTGCATGAACAGTAGCCGCATTTTGCTGACTTTCAGCACATTTGTGGGTCCCGTGTACTGTTCATGGGACCCACAAACTTTACTTTACATAATTTTTTTTATTAAAAATGGGTCTCACGGTACTATTCACACATTTAAAAATTATTTTGGTACAGTGTTTTCAGTTTTCAGTTTTCAGCAATAAGCTCCATCCAAACGGACCCATAATATACTGGTCGCTAATCTGTGTGGTGTACAGGAATTTATTGGAAAATAAATTTAATCCGTCTTTTATTCTATTAAATTTAATTCATCTTTTATTCTTTTAAAATAATAGTTTAAGTCTAATGATAAAAAACAATCATTGTGTAACAGATGCAATAAATTAACATTCTATTGAAACTACAAAAAAATGGTATAACATCATTTTGAGTAGTAGATCTATAGTTTTATAACATCTTAAACTGTTTTTTTTCTTAATGGCATAATGTGTTAGGATCACCAAAAAAAAAAAGTATGTGAAAAATATAACAATGAAAAGTTGTTCTTAGAGGGTCAGAAATGCATTAATTTTGTTAAATAAAATCATAACTTTTATCACATTTTATAATAACTATACGAATTTATAGCATTTATCTTTTAGTTAGAGCATCAATAGTGGGCCTGCCATATGCCAAATGTAAGGTACATTTAGCATTCAGGCCCATTACATGCTCAGCAACTAGAATGCCAAAATTGGGAAAGGCTAAATTTTTTTGGCATAGTGCTACAGTACCATCTTAAATGTAAGATGGTACTATAGCTTAATGGGATAAAAAAAAATTAATACTCTCTCTCCTCATTTTTAACCCCAAAATTTCTCTCTCCTCTCTCATTATTTCTCTTATTTTCTCTCTCTTCCTTCTCTATTTCTCATCTACTCTCTACTCTCTTTAGACCCAAGACCCTGTGCTCTCTCCGATGACCCTCTCTTTCCAATAAGTTAGATGTTTGCATGTTTAAAATCTGAAAGGCTATCCGATTAAGTACTTTCGAGAAGCTGAGATTAGGGTCAACGTGGGTTTTAACAACGATGGAGATCGTGGGTTTTGACGACGGTGGGTCTGTGGCTGGGTTTGGATCGATGTGAGGGCTCCGATGGGTTTGAATTAGAGCTCTGATGGCTCCGATAGTGATTCCGACGAGGCATCGGTGGTGGGTTTCTTTGGAGGTATGGTGGCTGTTGCTAGCTCCAATTGGTTTGATGGTGTGTGTGTGTGTGTGTGTTAATGGTTTGATGGTTTGTGTTTGTGCGTGTGTGTGGCTCTGTTGATGGTTTGTGTTTGTGTGTGTGTGGGTGGTGATGGGGTTGGATAGGTGGATCGGTGTATCATGGGTTTGTGTGTGTGTGTGGCTCTGTGTGTTGAAATCGGTGCTAAAGGTTGAGGGAGAAAGAGATGAAAAGGAATAGAAAAAGAGAAATAGTAAAAAAAGGAATAAAATAGATTATTTAAATAAAATGTGAAAAAATAGAATTTTGGGATGTTGGATGTGTTGTAAAATGGTATGGTATAATTGATAAAAGTAGTTTTTTAAGATAGTAAAATGGGATGGGATAACATTTCCTAATGTTGATGCTCTTAAGGCTGTATTAGAGGAATGGAGTTTTTCTTAAATGGATGTGTTTATGGTTAATATTTACACAGTACCTTTGTTTCAATGGCCAATTAACGTTTTACAAAATTGACCAAAATGACATTTTACCCCGGTCAAAGTTTGCATCAAATTTTTCAGAACAAAAAATAATAATAATAAAATAAAGAATAATTTGAACAATTATTCTGCATGAACTTTTCACTGAAAAGCCAATCTCGATTCAACTTGCACCTAAAGCGCGCAACAAACCATTTCCCAATTTTCAATTTCATTATTAGTTGTCTCAACTTCATATTGCTACTATACTAAACACCTCTTTAGATGCGTACTTAGAAGCGTAGCATTCCATAAAAACCTCTTGCCCAATAAACATTAAGCAGGAAAAGCAAACTGCCCAAAAAAACATACAACTACTTCACACTCTTGGCTTTAGTATTCTTTGAACCAAATGCTTACTAAACATTAGATTTTGTATATCAAATTGTTACACACTCCAAATGCTTTTATTCATTGGATAAAATTTTCACAATTACTACAACAAGCCATTGAAAAAAATTATATAGCAATAGTAACTAATAATGCTAGGTTTCTATCTTTTTCTTAAAGCTAACATAGTGATGTTTGAGGAAACATTTCAACTTAATGAGGTGTGAGTAGAACGCAAATCAAACTAAACTCTTAGGATAAGCCACTGATATAAACTAATGCAGGTCCTCCCATTCTTTCTTGCAAGCCAATAGTCACTGTAAAAGTTATCACGATTACTCAATTTCATGCAATTCAAAAGAAACCAATACTAAAAAATCACACACACAAATTGATGATGCCAAAAAATCGTCAGTAAGTCACACGGTCCTCACGTACTCGATACTAGACCTGTGCAATACAGAAAAAGAAGAAGACTTTATAAAGAGTATCGGTGTGGTATCGGCCAAATACCCTCCGAATGTTAAGTTAGAAAACTCTTCACAACTCTAGAGTGCCGGAGTTAGGGTAAATTATGCGTACCTTGGTCTGTGAGGGTTTTAGGGTTTTTATAATAACGTAGAGTTGACATCCATTTCTTGGTGGAAAAGGTCTTTCTTTATAGAGAAGATCTTTATTAGTACACGCATATCGCGGTATACTTTCCTTGTAGGGATTCCTTTGATTAGAGTTAATCATGAGGCACAAGGTGTTTCTTATATACATATTCTTGGAGGCCAAGTATAGTCATGCTAGACCTGTCATTATTTCCTTTCTTGCCTTCAACTGTCTACCCGTCAGCTTCTTATCTCGTCTAGGTGTAGATGCCGTTAGGTAGTAGGATGAAGTTGTTGGCTTTGAAACTGACAACTGCACCTTGGTGAAGTCGTCAGCATTGAGGCTGACGGCTTCACCTTGCGTGAAGTTGACAGCATGCATGATAGCTTCTTTTATTTTACCAATTAAAATCACCTCTATCAATACACGTATTGATCTTTTCCATATAGAGATTCCTTTGATTAAGGTCAATCGTGGGGTACAAGATGTTTCCTTGTATAGACATTCGTGGGGATTAAGTTTACCCTATATTGAATTTATTGGCCTCTTCCGAACCCGTCAATCTCTTGCATCTCTTGAGGGTACCCGTCATCTTAAGCGGATGCCTGTTAGGTGCCGTGGGGCCATCAGCCTTCATGGTGTTGTCGCTTTGATCCCCGTCTACTAATGGGAAGCAGACAGGTCGAGAGAAATTATCGCCTTCCTTGTGTGTTGTGCCTTGAATCTTATTAACGAGAACACCCTTATCAGCCAGGTCCTACTAGAAGAGGCATAAACCTTGACGGGTCAGTGACGGAGTATTCCATCTTAATGGGTCAAAGTGCTCGAAGGACTTTGTTGGACGAAAATACCCTTATTATTGTGCAAGTTGGTTTGTTGATTGGACGAGTATAGTGGATCGTCTGCCAAAAGTGTCTCATCGATTTATATGAGTTAGTGTTGATGAGTATGATACCTAGTGACCCCTTAATATGTAACGACAATCAAGGCGGTGTCAAGAAAGGTACCTGACGATCGCTGGGTCCCTGATGACCCCTAGGTAAACTTGACAACCCATTGATATGTGACGACCATCAATGCAGAGTGTGTTGCGTAGTGTTAAGGAAGGTACATGATGACCGTTGGGTCCCTAATAACCCCTAGGTACTTGACAACCCATTGATATGTGACGATCGTCAAGACGGAGCGTGCCGCGTAGTGTTGAGGAAGGTACATGATGACTATTGGGTCCCTGACGACACCTTAGTACTTGACGACCCCTTAGTACTTGACGACCCATTGATACGTGACGACCGTCGAGGCAGAGCACGTCACATAGTGTCACACTTCCTTTGTGACCGACGATACTTTTGGTGAGCTCATGATGCTCTTGGTGACCGAAGACTCTAAGGTGTTGGAAAAATTTTTGTAACTGGTGAAAATATTCCTTATCACAAACCAAAATTCAATAATGTCAATCAAAAAAATCCATTGTACATACAATTCAAAATAAACCAAAACTAAAAAAAACCATTCTCTACTTCTTTTTCAGTTGTGCCCTTCTTTTCATTCTTCTTCATCATTCAACCTTAATTAAAACCAATAATCCAAATACCTAAATCAAAGACACTCAACCTAAAATGACAAAACTTAATTCATATTTAACACCACTTTTTCTTGTTTAAAAATACCTACACTGTAATGGTTCTGACGATATATAGGTAGAGGCTGGGCTGAAGGTGGGGCGATGGTTTGACATGGTGGCAACCTTCAGAGGTTTTAAGAAAGACAAAGAGAATGACTAAACTTGTCAAAGGAGAAGGAGAATCGGAATGGAAGAGAGTGTCTAAAATTTGAATGCGTAAGGTTCGCATAAAACTATAATGAAAGTCGAGTAATAGGTTTGGAAAAAAAAATTAAAAGAATTAAAATGAGATTTGAAAAATAGAGAAAAGAAATACTGATGTGGAAATTTGTGAAGTTAGCAAAACTAATGTGGCATCATATTATGAAATCAAATAAAAGTCAAAAGTATCACCGCACGCCCTTGGTGTGATGGTCACTCCACAAGTATAAGTGCTTGTAGACTGTGGGGAATAAGGGCCGAAGTTCAAGTCTCCAGGAGGGAGCTTTATACATATGTACACTTAAATTATGTTAGAGTAGAAATTCTATCTTGTATAAAAGAAAAAAACTAAAAATCAAAAGTTTCGATTTTTATAGTACATATAGGTGGCGTTTGGATAAAGATTAAAATTTGCTGCGTTTTCACGTTTTGCTTTTTTTTTTTTTTTTTTTTTTTTTTCCGTTTTTGTTGCAGCTGCGGGGGACATATGCGCAGTGCGCGCACTATTCACATACTTTTTCATCAATTTTTTTTATTAAAAATAGGTCCTGCATCACTATTCACACATTTAAAAATTATTTTGCTACAGTGTTTTTAGTTTTTAGCAATAAGTTTTATTCAAACAGACCCCATAAATGAACACAAATAATAATTTTGAATATTCACGCAATATTTTTGTCTCTAACATTACACCACAATAAATTAAGTTAACCACCGTTATATTAGAAAACGACAACGTATGCATGTTGGGAAAATCCAATCCGAGAGCAAAGCTGTGCGTTTTAATAGCCGGGTTCGAAAACCAAAACGACCCGAACCCATATAGAGCCCCAAAACCAAATAACAAAAATCCATGGTCTGCAAACAGTAAAAGAATCAAATCGAAACAGAGAGAGAGAGAGAGAGAGAGAGAGTGTTTTTAACTTTTAAAGCCCGAAACAGAAACACAAAACACAAAAACACTTTTGTGTATTTTTTTTTATTTTTTTTGCGTCTGCAAGTGGATCTACCAAACACACACACTCTCTCCCGCGTGATCTTCTCTTCAGGTAAACGCTTCAGAACCCCCTCTCATTGAAATCAATGGTATTGGATCACCAATCTGATTGGTACTTATTAGATTTGATCATTTCTGAGATTTTGATTTAAAGTTCAGGAATGTCCGATTGTGTCAATTTGAGTATTGAATTTTGTTTGTTTTGACTGTTAATGAAAATGCTGTGAGAATGAGATTTAAATTTTTATTTTAAATATTTTAAGTGGCTTTTACTGCTTAATCCAAGTGCAAATTAGTTAATTTCAATGTTTATATATAATTTTCTATTTTGTGTACTTATGTATGGTTTAATACTTGGTGGCCACTAACTTGCTGAGGCTCACTAAACTTATCTGCAGTATCATTTTATAATTTTTCATAAATTGCTCGTGTTGTTGTATCGTATCCGTACCTGTTCTCATGTCTGTGTCCGTGTCCGTGTCCGTGTATCCTAGACTAAAACATTTGGAATTGGGTTCAATTTTTGATTTGATGGTGCTTTTTTTTTTTTTTTTCCCGAGTCATAGCTTTAAAAGCGGGTGTCACGTCTATATGGGTTTATTATTATTGGGGAAAAGTTAATGGATGCCTTAATGACATTGGTTTTGGAAGTCTTTATAGAAACTTGGTATCACAATTTTCCTAAAATGGTCAATTAACAAATGTCCTAAGGGCACCTCTTAACTGGACCATTATTATTATTATTATTAGAATAGGGATCCTCTCTATTTCAAGTGAAATGGAGAGAGTTTATTTTAAGGTTAAGGTTTTATTCCTTGTATTTAACAGTGTATATGGTGCCGTGTTGTTAATTTTAAATAACGTGGCATTAGATACGCTTTTAGACTTGTAAAATTTAATCTGAACCATGAAATGGAGAGGATCCTATTCCTTATGAGTTCAAAAGATGTGGTACTATGTACACCTTCAGGTTGTAATATTTAATTTTGAACTATGAAATGGTCCTATTTGAAATGGAGAGGGAAGAGTGCTTTGTAAGCTGACAGTGTAGTTTTTAGCATCTGATAGCTTAAAACATTTGGTATTGGATTCAAATTTTGATTTGACCGTGCTTTTTTTCGAGGCATAGCTTTAAAAGCGGGTGTCACGTCTATGTATGTTTATTATTATTAGGGAAAAGCTAATGGATCCCCTAAGGGCATTGGTTTAGGAAGTCCCTTTAGAAACTTGATATTAAAACTTTCCAAAAATGGTCAATTAAAAAATGCCCTAAGGGCACCTGTTAACTGGACCTTATTATTATGTGTTGGATCCTCATGGTCGGATCCTTACTTTGGATAATCTAATGCTTAAGGGTTGCCCTTTGGCTAATAGGTGTTGTATGTGTTGCTGTGATGGGAAGTCAGTTAAATACCTTCTTCTTCATTGTCCTGTTATCCATTCCCTATGGACTTTTATGCTTCAAGCCTTTGGTATTCATCGGGTTATGCCCGGATCGGTGGCAGGTTTGTTATCTTGCTGGCATCCGTGGCATGGGAAGCATAATTCGGACATTTGAAACTTGGTTCCAAGGTGCTTAACGTGGATTGTGTGGTTGGAACGAAATCGTTGATCCTTTGAGGACAAAGAGAAGATGTTGGTAGAGTTAAAGCTTTTATGCCATCGTAGTCTTTTGGAGTGGTCTCGTTGTTGGGGTTTTATTGATTGTTCTTCTCTCTCTGAGTTTTTGTCCTCCCTTTGCTTAGTTTTTTGATTACCCTAGGTTTATTGTACTGTTTATTCCTTTAATTTCTTGTTGTTCATCATCATGAACTTCTTGTATTTCTCTTTTTTCTATCATTTATAAAAGTTTTCTGATTGCCTATAAAAAAAAAAAATATATTATTATTATTATTATAAGTATGTATGTTTATTAAGTTTAGGGTACCATTTCCTTTACCTCATTCACATTAGAATAGGGATCCTCTCTATTTCAAGTGAAATGGAGAGAGCTTGTTTTATTGTTAAGATTTTATTTCTATGGTGCCGTGTTGTTAATCTTGAATGACGTGGCATCAGGCACACTTTAAGATTTGTAAGATTTAATCTGAACCATGAAATGGAGAGGAACCTGTTCCTTATAAGTTCAAATGATGTGGTACCATGTACGCCTTCAGGTTGTAATATTTAATTCAAACTATGAAATGGTCCTATTTGAAATGGAGAGGGAAGAGTGCTTTTTTAGCTGACAGTGTAGTTTTTAGCATCTGATAAACAACTTTCTCTTTGTAATTGTTGTTATCCATTTGCCCCTTTGTAATGCTTTTCGTTTTAGTGAATGACTCAGAAATTGAAGTTTTCACTTTAGAAGAAAGTGCCAACCGTTTGTTTGGTTTTTAGGTTTTGTGTGAGAATTTGTATGTCATTGGACATATCGTGTGAGTTTTTATGATTCTTGAGGTTGATGATAATGCCCTTCATTTTATTAAAAATGTTTTTTTTTTTTAATACAAGTAACAAAAATTTTTTTGAAAAAAAAAACCACCCATTTCATTAAACAGTGTTATGTTGTGTTTACTTTTGTTAGTATCTAGGGAAATATACAGATGTTATGACACTGGTTTGCAATTTTCAAGCCAGGCATACTTGTAAACTACTTTCTTTTTTCTTTTTTTTTGTAATTTAATAGTTGATTTATATATATATATTTGACGTTGTAATTAGAAGATGACATCTTTTATTGTGCAGAGAAATCTTAGGGACAATGAATTTTCTTCTGCGGCCTACTCAAAATGCAGCTGCAGAACTGCCATCTATTCATGAATCTGCTTCAGACACGCTTTATAAGCCAAAACCTGGAACAACTTTGGAGGGTCTTATAGCTGAAGATCCAAATCCAGAGTATTCCCCAGTTGAAGATCATTATGGAGAGACTGTTGGTGTTGAAGGTGAAAATGGCAATGTTGGAGGTCCATGTGCTAAGGATGAGTCCCCTGCTCTAATGGAGCACTCTGATGTTTCTGAAGAAGAAGGATGGATTACCATTCCATATAGTATGTCCTTGCAAATATTGTCAACTTGTGTAGTGCATATGGTTGCATCATATGTTTATTTTGTGTGAACTTTGGATTGATGCATGCAGAAATCAAGAAGAGCTTTGAATTGAGTCAATTAAATTTGATTGGGAAGGTACTTATTAAAAGAATGTCAAATACAATGTTTTTATCAGCAAATATTGTACTAGTAGTTGATCAAGCTCACTCAGGTAGATGGGTGGTGATGGTGGGTTTAGTTAAGATTTAAAAAAGCATGGAAAAAGCTGGTATTCTGCAACGGTTCACTGTTGACCATTCCCTCTCCGTCTCAAATTTTGAAAGTTAAAAGATCTCTGCTGTTCCCTTAGTCCTTTAAAGAAATGTCAGCATATTCTTACTATAACAAGGTTCAAGGGATTGCATACGCTTTGTTAAGACATAGATAAGGATTTTCTACTTTGGTTCATGGCTCAAAAGCTTGATTTACATCACCGATTTTATTTTGTGAATTTTATTGATTAATTAGTTTCATTCAAGCTTTGCTTAGTTTGTGCTTTGATATGCTGTATGAGGTTCTCTTCATCATTAATTTTCTTTTTTAATAATCAAAAAATTATTAATATATTCTGTTTTGGTATATCTAATGCATGGATTGTTTTTGTAGAGGAACTCCCTGACAGTTGGAGTGATGCCCCAGATATTCATTCATTACGCTCAATGGACCGCTCCTTTGTTTTTCCAGGTATTTAATTCTCTTTTGATTCTTAACTTCTTTCACTTCTCACATGCACCTGTTCTTTTCCCACGAGAGATTTTGCATTTATGACATGGGACCTGAGTTCTATTTCTTATGCAGGTGAACAAGTTCATATCTTGGCATGCTTGTCAGCATATAAGCAGGATACAGAAATTCTTACTCCATTTAAAGTTGCTGCTGTAATGAGTAAGAATGGTAAAGGGCAAAGCCCCCATAAACAAAATGGAAACGCAAAAGGTGGAATGAATTCAGTGTCGGGAACAGGGGAAAATCCTGATGGTCAGGATATGGATCAGAATGGTGAAAGGCTATCGAAAGAGGAGATTGATCCTGTAAAGGATGTTTCTGTTAGTGAATCTCTTCTACGAATGGAAGACCACAAAAGACAGACAGAGATATTATTGCAAAAATTTGAGAACTCCCATTTTTTTGTTAGGATTGCAGAGTCGGATGAGTCACTATGGTCGATAAGAAGTTCTTCTGAGAAGTCTTCAGAAAGTTTGGACATAAATGGTCTAGATTCTACTGCAAAAAGCATCTCTCATCCTAATGCAGTTATTGATAAAGGGAATTTCTATGCCAATATCGCTGGAGGAGTGGCAAGAAATTGTATTAAGTGTTGCTCCCTTTCTAATGGAGACCTGGTGGTATGTGCCACAAACTTCTAGTTAATGATAAAAACTATGTTCAGACATTTTATTTTTGTACTGATTAAACTTGTCCTTGCTTAGGGTGTATTTTTATTATACCATGCTTTGGGAGCTTTATACTATTGTAACTTATGCTAGATGCATCTGTCTGATATGCTGGATGTTCTGTACTAGTCCAGGAAACCTTTCTGTCAGTGATATAAAAATGAAAATTCATACATTGAGCTGTAGATTTTGTAGCTATTGTTATCTCCACATTTTCAAGCTGCAACTTGTACCTCAGAATTTCATCTCACTATTATGATGCATATTTTCCTATTGTTATATTTTGATCTGTGTCTGCCAGCTCAGTACTTTGGTTGCACCTCATGACTGACATGTATTTATTTATTTATTGCTGAATGAAATGTATCTATTTTTATTACACTGCATAAATATTAACGGAACCAATGTTTTGGAGTCAAGTAACCCGTATTCTCTTAATTGCTCTTCATATAGAAACTCCCTACATCCTGATCACTTGAGTTATTCTTAATTAAGGTTATTTGAGGACCTATAACTATAAGTTTTTGATTGCTTATTTGACAAAGGCTAAATAGAGGAATAGTTTTTTTTTTTTTTTTAATTTATTTAGGCAAGCTAAATAATTAGAGAACTAGGGAAGGGCTAAACTAGAAAGGACTTTTGTGGTGCATCACAAGACACTAATGACAACCACTAATGAATCTACCTCATTTGGTGCCTCCTTTGTTAGTACAAGGTGGAGGGTGAGTTTGTGGGTTCAAGATCCATTAGATGCGTATGTAACTCATCATTAAAAGAAAAAGCATATTGAAAAAAAAGAAGAAGAGACTTCTCTAATTTTTATCATATTACCATTGAAGAACATTCAGCATAACATTGGCTATTGACATTTCTAATCTGGTGGAAATCTGGAGCACTCAATGATGATTTATGCACTACTTGGGTTGGCTTCACATTTTTCCCCCTTTTATGATAAATAAAGGCTGTTGATCATATGGAATCTTGTGATAACATCACTAAGCTAGCTAGATTCTGAGTTTTAAGGTGGGGAATTTTTCTGTTACAATGAACCTCCATATGCTAGCTAGTTGGTCTTGAAATGTTTTGGTGATCATTTAGACTAGATCCTCCTCCATGATCATGCTAATGCCCTTTCTCCTCCCTATCTCAGTTTGACAACCTGAATCATGGCAAAAAAAATGGCGACTAGTGTCTTCATCTCTCCACTACAGATTGTAATCTTCTTCAACTCTGCATAGCTAAAAAGGATTGTTGATGTCCCACCTGAAAAGAAGGGATTGCTACACAGTTTGACAGAACTTTGTTCTGAGTTATGCTTTATACTTACTCCCAGTCAAAAGTGCATTTTAAGTTACCTAGCTTTGTGCCCAATATTATTGGAGGAAAACCCTTAGAGATCCTAATTCGAATTAAACTTCTTCTAAAAATAATTTTTTTTTTTTAAATGTATTAAACTTAAATTGTAAATGGTGCTTGTTAAATTACCGATTTTCCCAAAAGCTTAAGTTATTATTAGGATATGGTAAATTTAATCATTTAACCATATATTTCTAATACTCCTCCTCATGTGTGGACCGAAACTACCTTTTAAATAGGTGAGGCCCAACACGTGGGAATTTAAATGGGAGCTAGAGTGAAAAGGAGACAAGGATCGAACTTAGGATCTCATGCTCTAATACCATGTTAAATTACCGATTCTCCCAAAAGCTTAAGCTATTAGGATATGGTAAATTTAATCATTTAACCATATATTTTTAACTGCACTTATGAATCTAAACTAATATTGTAGCATAAATATGATGTTTGAATGTTTATAATCCTGATGCATATTGCTGTTTTCCAGTTGTTAGGATTGCTGGTTCTCATTTTATTCTCTTGTTTGGAATGATGCAGGTGTGTTTACAAGTGAATGTTGGTGTTGATTTTTTGAGAGACCCTGTCATTGAAATTCTTCAATTTGAGAAATATCAGAGCAGAAATTTGTCTTTTGAAAGCCAGGACAACTCAGTTTTTGCAAATCAGGACCCATGTGGAGAACTGTTGAAATGGTTGCTTCCCTTGGATAACACTCTCTCTCCATCTCGTCCTTTATCTCCTCCTCTAAGTTCTAGTTCAGGAATTAGTAGCTCATCTCAAAGGTCCACTCTTTCTTCCTCATCTGGCTCTGGCTCTGGCTCTGGCTCTGGCTCTCAACTATTTTCTTTTAGCCACTTTAGAAGTTACTCCATGTCATCTCTTCCTCAAAATATTGCACCACCCCCTGGACCTGTTAAAGTCCCCAATTCTAAGCCAAGCTTTGATCTTGATGATTGGGATCAATTCTCATCTCAGAAGCCTTTGAAGAGTAAAAATGTTGGGAGTGAAGAGCTTTTATCTTTCCGAGGTGTGACTTTGGAGCGAGAACGGTTTTCTGTTCGTTGTGGACTGGAAGGCATCTATATACCAGGTAGAAGGTGGAGAAGAAAACTTGAAATTATTCAACCTGTAGAAATCCATTCTTTTGCTGCTGACTGCAATACAGATGACCTTATTTGCGTCCAAGTAAAGGTGTGAACAATTTATACTACTGAGTCTAGTTATTTGATAAATATACTTCTTCCCCATAATTGATATAATATTTGACCAGACTATGTAGAAATAACATACTTGTTGAGTTATGCATTTATCTTTTGCCCTAATTATGTAGCGTATCCAATTTTTTGCAGAACATTTCTCCTGCACATACGCCAGATATTGTGGTATACATAGATGCTATAACAATTGTTTTTGAGGAGGCTTCAAAAGATGGATTACCCTCATCATTACCGATCGCGTGTATTGAAGCTGGCAACGAACACTATTTGCCAAACCTAGCCCTCAGGTTGTTGTTCACTCTAGGTATCTTAATTTACTTTCTGTTGTTAGCTCTGGTACTGTATTCCCTGGATATATCACTGTTGCTATTCTTGGTGGTGGTTGTGTAAATATATATCATTTTAAAGGAAAATTAATGTTTAGAAGTAGTACATAAATATTTGTAGGCTATGTCAAACGTTTTGGGTAATGACAGCTGTGGCTGTGCAAATTTTGTTTACATGGGGACAATGCCTTAGTTACAAGCATGGTAACTAATGAAATTTTGATGCAGCAGATCTGGTACTAATTTGATGCAGAAAAAAGGCCTTGGTCTACTGTAATTTGGCATGGCAAAAGGGCACTTGCCTGAGTTTGGTCTGTTATAATCTAAACATGTTTGAGGTCATCCAAAATCTTTTAATTCTATGTTGGGTTTGGCTTGTATTAGTTGGACATCAAGAATTGCTCACCCTTTTTTTATGATGTTTCCAGTGTGTGGACATGTTGATGTCAATTGAATCATGATTCTAGTGTAGCAGATTGCATCATTCTGTATATTTGTCCTTATTGCTGAAAAGATTATATAGGAGAGTATATATGTGCCAATTGAAGGGAAGAATAGAGATATTTCTCGAGTGTCTAGGGAGTAGTGTGTAAATGGAAAGAATCGTAATTCAGTATACGCAAGTTTATATGTTCTCTTAAATCTTTTCCTCATGACAGGAGGGGAGAGGAGCATTCTTTTATTCTTAAACCTGCAACTACTATGTGGAAGAAACTCAAAGCTCATGGTGAAAGAAGTTCTCAGTCATCACAATTACGAGCTGGAAATACTGCATCTAGTTTACGTGTTCTCCCCAAGACTGTTGAAGGAAAGAGGAGTGCTTCAACTGCTGATCAGTATGCAATTATGGTTTCATGTCGGTGCAACTACACTGGTATCTATATTGCTCTTAGTTTACCATATTATCTGAAAAATATAATCCGTTACTTGTTTCTAATTATTACAATGTTTATCCCATGGTTTTTGTTGTATGTAGAGTCAAGATTGTTTTTCAAACAGCCAACAAATTATCGACCACGTATGTCAAGGGATCTTATGATCTCTGTTGCATCTGAAATTTCAGGACAGTCTCCTGGTCCCAATGAAGGAGTCTCCCAGCTTCCTGTTCAGGTTTTTTATGAATTGATTATTCATTTGTCAGTGTGTAGATACTGTATCTCTGCTCATGCTACTACATAATTTCATCTAACTAGTTCAATTTCTCAGGTCCTAACTCTTCAGGCTTCAAATTTGACCTCTGAAGATCTTACTTTGACGGTTCTTGCACCAGCCTCATTTACTTCACCTCCGACTGTGGTATCCTTAAATTCTTCACCATCAACACCAATGAGTCCATTTGTTGGATTATCTGAGTTTACAGGAAGGGCTAGTGCTGACCGACGTCGTAGTGCTATGCAAAGGCCAGGATCAGCACCTCTTTTATCGGATTCACAGAAGCAGAACAGTGATGGTGGAGCGCGGTCAGTTTCCTTTAATGAGCGTGCTTCTCCCACATCTGATGTTGTTCCTAGCACTGGTCTGGGTTGTTCACATCTGTGGCTGCAGAGTAGAGTTCCATTAGGGTATTCCTTCATTCTTCTTCTTCTTCTTCTTCTTCTTCTAATCTCTCTCTCTCTGTGAACATATAGTTATGCTCATCATTACAATTTACTGTGGTGCATCAGATGTGTTCCTTCTCAATCTACAGCTTCCATCAAGCTTGAGCTACTTCCACTGACTGATGGCATAATTACACTTGACACCTTACAAATTGATGTCAAGGAGAAAGGTAAAGGAATCGATGTGTTTATTTTTACTGTTTGACTTCTTCATACCTGCATGCTTGAGCTGTCGGAAGAAATAGTTATTTATGTGTTTCTGTTGAACTCATACTAAGTTCTCATCTAATGGTTGGAGCGTTAAAAGATGCATTAATTCTGAGGGATGCGTTTTCTTTCTTATATCATAGACACGTTGGGTTTTAAATACAACTCTTCATGAATAGAGCTACAATTTATCATTTATCTAAACACACTGACCGACCCCCACCCCACGCACGTTCTTTCATGGATTCTTGGAGGTCTATCATTGATACTTCTATCCAAAGCCACTGTCTCCAGTTCTGATTGTTTAATTTTACTGTAATTCCAAGCAGGTAGCATTCTTTGTTTAATGCTGATTAATGAATATTTTTGTAGGCTAATACATGTTGTCATTTGTCAATGAAAGGGGTTATATACTAGAAAGCTCTTACTTGGTTTCATGATCACTGCTTCCTGTGTCCTTTTTCTCATGGTTACCCTATAATCTTAATCCAACAAGCTAACCATTTTCCCTTAAGTTCTTATGGAAGTTTACTTTCTGGCATAGCAGGTCTTACCTATGTCCCTGATTACTCACTGAAGATCAATGCAACTTCCAGCATTTCCACAGGTATTATCTAGGATTGAACTATAACTTCCATTTTTCCCACTTACCTTGAACAGCGGAAAGAATTACTCATCCAGTAATCCAGCATATTAGGCTTTGCTGTTTGCCATCCAAACAACTATCATCAAGTACATTGTGTACTTGATATAGGCTTTGTCGGGTTAAATTTGTTTTAGAAATATAGCTTCACATTGTGTATTGTAAACCATGAACTTGAGAAGGGGAGTTGTTACATACCCTTTATAGGAAAAGAATGTACGTTTTGTAGAGTAATTTACTCTCTTCAAATTTCCCGTTTGGTACTACTGAATAAAAGCAGAGAAATTATTACAGCGCTTTCCATGGTGATGATCAATCTGTATCTTTGGATTTTCAATGGGATTATTATTACTTTTTTTTTCAGCCTTTGTTCTTCTAATTATTAAAGTATATTATGCCGTTCATTCATATTGCTTTTGCCTTCTTTCCCTTTGTTGTACAATGTATCAGCAATAACCAAGTGTGGAAATTCAGAGGACATTGTTATGTTTGATTAGATCATAACATACCTAAGAATAATAGTATAATTTTTATTCTGAATTTTTTAAAAACGTTGTTGCATTATTGTGCACAAACAGCAGTCTTTTAGATATTCTCGTACTCTGTATCAACTTCAAATTATATGATCCTACACATCAGGCACAACATGCGGCACTCGTATTTTAGTATTCTACAAAAATATTCCATTACAAACTATGATCGTAGCTTCATTGCAACCATAAGCATAAAGTCATTTCATATTGAATTAGCGAAGTTCTTAAGATCACGACATGTATAACATCTCAATTCATATGTTGATCAATGCTACAATATCTCACTCTCCATCTAAAATCGAATTCAAGGACACAAATTGAGTTGCTAATTCTACGTCATGGCACAATATGTAGACAATATTATGTTGCCATCCCCCACCGAAAAAAAAAAGTGTGTATAATATGAACTACACCATTTATGTTTATGATTGGTTATAAAAAATTAGTATTTTTGAAAATAAGCTAGCTTTTAGTTTTTTTTTTTTTTTTGGTTACACGTTTAACATAAAAGTTGTCAAAAGCTATATATTTTGATAAAAAACTATTCAATTAATATCTCGCTTAAGCCTAATTTAAGCTTTTTTATTTTTTATTTTTAGAATACTAAGTATTTTTAACATACACGGAAAGGGAGAGAAATTTGTTACTACAAGAATAAAACTTTTGGCAAGCCTTTGGGGGCAGCTATTAAATATTGCAAAAATATGGTTGAGAGAGAGAGAGAACATGGCAAAATGAACCATTTTAAATATTTAGCAAAACTTTATAAGGAAATAGAATAATCCAAAGCAAATATTGGAGTAATCAACCACAAAATAACTAAATTCTCCGAAGGATATCACTCACCACCATCAGATCAAAATATCTGCAAATAGGGAAAGGTTCTGAAATTAGCTATTGATAGGTGGGTGGAATAAAAGTTAACGGAGAGAACAAGAAGGAGAGATTGTCTCCAAAATAATCAAAAAAGATAACCTCTGATGAATTACCACATTTTTTTGGCCAAGTTTAGCGTAACATAGGCTAACCCAAGTTGGGGGCTGACCAAGGAAACTGAAGGTTAAGTCAATCATTAGAGTTTTTGTGAATTCAAAATTCTCCTAATAACATCGTTTTTAGGAAGAAAATAGCATACATTGGTTAGTGAAAGAGTGGGCTTTTCCAAGGAGAAAGGAGAATTGATTTTTTTTTTTTTTTTTTTTTTGTTGTTGTTGCTAAAATGTAAAGTGTCTATCTCTAAGTTTGACTGAAATTCATCTCAGTTTTTTAACTTTACTTTTGTTTAATTGAGTTCTCTAAGTTTTAAAATTATTCAATTCAAGCTTTTTGTCAAATTTTGTTTTAAAAAATTGGCTATTATATTAAGGGCATTTTTAACAAAATTGGATAAAATGTCTAAATTGAATAAATTTGAAACTTAGAAAACTTAATTGATCAAAAGTAAAGTTAGAGACAGAGGGTGCAATTTGTATATGTATTGTAACTTTAAAAAAAGAAAAAAAAAACAAAAGTAAATTTAACTTTACTTTTGTTCAATGGAGTTGTAAGGACTGGATTTGGTTCCTAAGCTTAAAGGAATAAGGATTCATACCCAAAGAGCCCAACACAATACATTTATAGAGAGTGAGTTGAAAAACTAGGCTTTAATGGATCAAACAATGATTGTAGTGAGCCCAAATGAAAAAAGAAAAATCTGCATGAAGTAAATCGTCATCGACACAGTCTGAGGAGAATAAATCTTTTTATATATATTTCTCTTGAATATGGTTACAAATTCAGTTCTTCATGCTACAGTGGTCATTCTTTTTCTCCTTTTTTCCTCTCCTTTCGTAAGGGGCTTCCTTCTTCATTATATATCTCTCTCCCTTTCATCTCCATTATCCACGTGTAGATCAAGTTGTTGGCCTTGATCCCTGTCCCATCAGCACCTTTCTAAAATATTTGGAAGTAGCTTTAAGGCTGCTTACCACTGTTCATGTATCACCTCTACATTAATGCGGCTAGAAGGTTAGTCGCAGAGCATTCAATGCGGTGGTAGTAGTTTTCTCTTAGATATTTCCTAACTTCCCTTCGTTTTATGCTTCTATGACGTTTATCCTTATCAGTAGAATCTGTTGGAATGTTGTCCTTGAGGGCAGACCAATCCTCCTCACCTCTGCTTTGATTAGCCAGGGTGGCATTC
Organism: Castanea sativa; assembly: GCF_040712315.1. Classification (NCBI taxonomy): domain Eukaryota; kingdom Viridiplantae; phylum Streptophyta; class Magnoliopsida; order Fagales; family Fagaceae; genus Castanea; species Castanea sativa. The sequence continues at coordinate 52,171,407 of NC_134015.1, forward strand.
CTCCTCGGACTGTCTTCCATAACCCTTGCAGCTATAATTTGTTCGTGGTGTTCTATCTCTTACGTCTTCCCTATTGCCTACATGTCATCGGACAACTAAGCATCCTTGGACAAGGCCTACAGCCCAACATACTCTCCTGGGCTTTTTATCCCGACAATAGCCACTCAAAATTCCCTTCCTTTGCTCCTCGGAAAAGAAAGGGATTTTGATATTATCATCATTATTCCCTTCTTGTCACACGTCACCTTCTGTCTGCGCAAACGCCTTTTTCCAGTGCCTAACGCACGTTCTTGACGTTACGGCATCCCGGGCGAGCTTGTATTAAATTTCTACGCCTCCATGTCTCCCACGTTCTACAACGTGATGGAGATCCAACGGCAAAGGATTTTCTTAGAACTTGGGCGGGAATTCTCCCACTTGTCTCTCTCTCTGATACAAATACTGTTTGAAGACCTCGTTCACTCCACTTTTACTCAAAAATATCAAGAACCAGTCTGAGGCGAGTTTCTTCCCTTGTGTAAGTCATTTAACTATTTTCGTTTATTTTTTCTTCTACTTTTCTTTACCTAGAATTCCTTCCTCTTCGGCCCCCTAATTTCCTCTACTTTCTTTTCACCTTCAACTCTTTATTACTTATGGGTAGGTTTGCTCATTTGGTTGACTCCGCCGAAGGTATAGAGAGCTTTAAAGCTCAATATAGAATTCTCTCGGGAGTCTCCATTAGGTATTGTAAATAGGGGGATTGTTACGCTCAAAGGCAGGAGGGAGAAGTGGTAATCCCGATGATTGCCTTCTTAGAGGGAGGGATGAGAATCTCATGGGTAGAGTTACTAGGGATTATTTAATAGCTCATAGATTAGCCCCCACCTAGTGTGCTCCTAATATGTTTAGGATCCTTGGCAGTGTCAATGCCCTTAAGGAGAAGATGAGTGGGAACCTCACCCATCATGATGTTAACTGGGTTTACAACCGCCATAAATTATTAGGGCAAGATTTCCTCATCGTTTTAAGGGAGTGGCACGATGGGCTTCACTGTTTAACCAAAGAAGGGACACTAGGTGGGGTGTTTTAGGTCTAGATACCCTTTATTTCTACTAACCCCCTGTGTGTAATTTTGCAATTTGTGCTTACAAGTTTAATTTTCTTCTTAAATATGTTACACTTCTGACAATATGTTTACACTTGGTGATTTTGCAGATAAATACTCGGCCATTCCCAATTTCAGCCTTGTTAACAAGTCAGACCTCAACAAAGTACTAAAGGTCGAGGTATTCGTTCACACTGACGGGCAGGTGAGGGTAGCTCATTTGATCCTCGGCTACACTCCCTTGTCATTCAGCTTCCAAGAGCCTAAATGCGTGATCAAGGCGAGAGACCGTCGCTTGCACCTAATCAACATTGCTATGCGCAGCTTTTTAAATCCAGACACAGCACCACAAGATGTACTAGAAGTAGAGCTGTTACCACAGTATAAGGTCGAGGAAGAAGCAACTCCTTCCCAACTAGCCATCAGAGAGGAGGAATAAATAGTCGAAGTTTCTGATTCTGAGGATGATTTTGAGGTATTCAATCGACCTGAATCCCTGGAGACTCCCACCAGTGACTTTAGTAATCTCCCGTTGGCACAAGTAAGTCAAACATAAGAAGAAGACCCTTCCATTCTTGAAGCCATGGGACTACAGCGCAGGGCAAGAACGAGCCTTCATGACTTACTGGAATCTCAGGTTGGGGGTAACGTCCCTAAGAAGACAGCCCAACCAAAGCCTCCAAACCTTCCTTTCGCCCAGGTCTCCCAGGTTAACCTGGCTGATAAAAAGAGGATAAGAGACCAGAAGGGAAAGGAGGTAATAGAGGAGAGAATGACAGCTTAGCTAAAGGAGTCTGAGAAGCAAAGAGGGGGAAAGCAAGCCAAGGTCGTGCAAACAAGATCATCCAGGGTGGCAACTGTCGTAGAAAGGAGGGATGACCACCAGGTCAAAGTCCTAGCTTGGGCCCCTTCCTTGGTGTTAGATGGAGGCCCCCTTCCCAACGATGCCTCCATAAGGGACTTCCAACAAGGAAGGGTTGGGTACGTCGCCAATGCCGTAGAGCAGGCTCTATTGCTGCCTACCGACATGGCTGACCTCAGAGGGATGAGGAATCACAAAGTGTTTCTCACCTTGAAGAAGGATCTCGCCCTAGTAAGGCTTCCAACCAAAAAAACTTTTCTTTCTTTGCCCTTCTTCTTTTCTTCTTCTTTTTTTTTTTGTTTTTTTTTTTTTTACACTTAAAGTTATAACTATGTTTTTGTTCTTTTACTTTTACACTTTATGCTCCTTCCTCTGGTAGGCCGTCTAAGCCACACATAAGGTCGAGGAGATGGTCCGATCTGCCCATAGGACAATGAAGGATGAGGATAGTCGGCGCATTGCCATCGTGGAGGCATTTAATGTAGTCGACAAGAAAATTACAGAGTTGACCATGAAGCTGAATAAGTCGGATCGAGACAAGAAAAGTGCTGAGGCTGCCCTGGAAGGAGCTGAGAGGCAGGTGGAGAACCAACGCAAGCAGCTTTGCCAAACCGAGGACCAGCTGTCCACAACCAAAGAACAGATCTTGAGCTTGAAAAAGAAGCTCGAAGAGGCCGAGAAGGCCAGGGACCAAGCCGAGCAAGACGGCTATGATGTGGGGGTGGCTGAGATCGAGGAAGCCCTCAGGGTTGAGGTCACAGGGGTATGTAGAGTTTACTGCCTCTAAGTGTGGAATGACGCCCTCAACCAGGCTGGGGTTGAGGCCTCCTTTGCCCTTAGGAGGGCAGAAAACACTTACTACCCCCCAGCAATCTGCACGTCAAGCCCTCCAACTTTCACAAGTTCCCAAGCCGACCCTGTTCTTGAAAAAGCAAACGTGGCCAAGGATACCCAGATCCAAGCTCCTCCTTCTTCCACCAATCTTGCCGAGGACGTTGAGAAAGAAAAAGAAATCTCCAAGGGGGTGGTTCCTGAAATGACCAAACCTCCTTCTGCGCCCAAGGAAACTTCTAAGCGTGGAGAGGCTCCCCATGATATGGAGATAGTCCTTGCTGCAATCCCCCTTCCTGCCAAAGAAGACCCCAAAGGCAAATGTCCAGCTTTTACTGCTACTGAGGCGACCAAACCCATCAAAGGCACAGGGAAGACGAACCCTCCCTTGAAGATCAACTAGGACTCAAATCTAAATCTGTGGGGCTTAGTTAATATATATATATATATATATATATATATTTTTTTTTTTTTTTTTTGAAACGAGAACCTTCATCTTTTATAAATATTTACCTTTCTCAAGGTTTAATTTAATGGAAATTAACAAATTTTAATCATAGATGTTTTGTGCAAATTTTGACGTTTCCTACATTCTATTTTACACTTAATTGGTTTAAGAGTGAAAGATAATAGCATTTAACTTAACATACACTCACGTACTTGACTTTAACAATCATTGGTGCAAGTGATAGCATCACCACCCTACCTCACATAACTAATCATAGAGTAAGTGAAACTTCCCAAGCTTATCGTTCTCAACAAGAAGGAACTTTAACTTAGAAGAAATACTTCTTATACTTGGTCAATATATAAACAAAATATAGCCTAGATTTGTTAACAGGGTAAGTGATAATGCAACTACCATTTCCCATATAAGCAACAACAGATCTGACAGGACCACCCAAGATCATAATCTTGACAAAATAAACTATTAACTTTAAAACATACCTTAAAATAACCCACTTAAAGGGCCTTACGCACCATCCATAGTTCCATGTATCCTACCCCTTAGTAGCAAATTTAAGGAATTGCCGAGGACTCCCAACTCATGACATGATCACAGATACCCTCACAAATGCTTTAAGTGATGTTCAAGTGTGGCATAGTTAGACTAATTACTTGCAAATGATTGAGTTATCCATCATAGCTGGGCTACTTACTAATTCCCTTAACACATGTGGTTCAAGAAACTTGACATAGACGAGGTTTTGTTTAACACTCAGAGAAATAATAAGAAGTATTAATTTACCTAAGATATGTGGTCCAAGGAGCCAGGTATAACCAATATTCTATTTAACACTTAGAGAAATAACAAGAAGTATTAATTTACCCAAGGTATGTGGTCTAAGGAACTAGGCATGACCAATGTTTTGTTTAACACTTAGAAAAATTATAAGAAGTATTCATTTACCCAAGGTATGTGGTCCGAGAAGCCAGGCATGACCAAGGTTCTATTTAACACTTAGAAAAATGATAAGAACAAGATAATGTTATAAGTAAAATATAGCAGGAATGCCTTTTATTAATAGTAATACCTCCGTAGGTTATTTACATTCCAAGGGCATGGTACAATTTTTTCATCTAGATCCTCCAGTAAATACGCTCCTATACTAGCTATCGAGGTGATACGGTACGACCTTTCCCAATTAGGTCCTAATTTTCCTCATGCTAGGTTCTTTGCATTACCCAAAACCTTTCGTAATACCAAATCTCCAGGGGCTAATGGTTTTAACTTCACATTTGAGTCATACCCTTGCTTAAGCTTTTATTGATAATATGCCAACTGAACCATGACATTTTCTCTTCGCTTTTCAACCAAATCCAATCTTTTCTCTAGTAACCCCTCATTGCTGTCTGGAGTAAACAAACTTGTCTTCAGCATTGGAAATCCAATCTGCAGAGGAATAACAGCTTCGACACCATAAGTTAGGGAAAAATGAGTCTTACCTGTAGACCTATAAGGAGTAGTTCTATATGTCCAAAGAACATGGGGCAATTCTTTCACCCATTTGCCATTGGCATCATCCAACCTCTTTTTAAGCCCATTAACTATAATTTTATTCACAGCCTTGGCTTACCCATTTCCCTGGGGATAAGCAGGAGTTGAATATTTGTTCTTGATGCCCATATCACAACAATAACTCCTGAAAGCTTTGCTATCAAACTGAAGCCCATTATCCGAGATGAGGGTGTGGGGAATCCCAAACCGAGTAACAATATTTTTTTCACACGTACTTCTTAGCATCCACATCCCTGATGTTTGCCAGGAGTTTGACTTCAACCCACTTGGTGAAGTAATCAGTGCCAACCAACAACCATTTTCTGTTTCCTGTTGCCTTGGGGAAAGACCCTACAATATCTAAGCCTCATTGAGCGAAAGGCAAAGGACTAGAGAGAGAATTAAGGATACCTCCAAACTGATGAATATTTGGGGCAAATCTCTAGCACTGGTCACACTTCTTTACATACTCTTGTGCTTCCTTTTGCATACCTGGCCACTAGTACCCTTGAGTGAAGGCCCTATGAGATAGAGATATGCCACCTATATGACTCCCACAAATCCCTTTTCTTCCAAGAGGGGTTCTATTGTCTCGGGATGTATACACAGCAAGTACGGTCCAGAAAAAGAGTGCATATACAATTTTTGGTCCTCGGACAACAAAAAACGAGGAGCTTTTCTCCGTACCTTATTAGCTTCTCCCTTCTCCTCGGGCAAGATGTCATCCTTGAGAAACATAACAATAGGATCCATCCAACTAGGAGCCACCCTAGTTTGATGAATCTGTACCACGTCCCTCCTTATCTCGGCAGGTTTGCATAAATCTTTAACCAGGATGGCCCGAGGTAAACCCTGAGCCAAGGAGGTTGCAAGCGTGGCAAGAGAATCTGCATGGGTATTTTTGCTTCTTGGTATCTACTGTAAGATGAAAGATTTGAACCCTGATTGTAAATTTTTGACCTAATTCAAGTAATCCTGCATCTTCAGATCCCTGGCTTCTAATTCACTCTTTACCTGTCCAACAACCAGCCTAGAATATGAAAACACTTCTAATGCCTTCCCTTGCATTTTCTGAACCATAGTCATTCCCACTAACAAGGCCTCATACTCAGCCTCATTATTGGTGGCCAAGAAACCTAACCTTAAGGATTTCTCAATAATGATCCCCTCGGGAGATACCATAACCAGCCCCATTCCGGATTCTCTTTGATTAGCAGCGCCATCAACATATACCTTCTAGGATAGAGGTTCTTGTAAAGAGACCATTCCTACTGATTTTCCATCCATATTTTGGTTGTCTCCTTTTTCTTCTACAGAAGGTTCAGCAAACTCAGCCACCAAGTCCGCAAGAACTTGGCCCTTAACAAAGGTGCGAGGCATGTATTTGATATCAAAGGTCCCTAAAATTGTACCTCACTTAGCAATCTTCCCCGTATAATTAGCTCTCCAAAGTAGGGATTGAAGAGGAAGTTGAGTCAACACCACCACCGTGTGAGCTTGGAAGTAATGGGGGAGCTTATGAGTTGCATGTATTACTGCTAATATGGCTTTTTCCAATCATAGATACCGAACTTCTTCTTTATGTAGGGACTTGCTCACATAATAGACTGGCCTATGAACTCCATCATTAACCCATATCAGTACCAAGCTAACTGCATGGGGAGCTACAGCAATGTAAGCAAACAGGATCTCGTCCTCCTTGGGCTTGGACATGATGGGTGGCTGAGAGAGGTATTCCTTTAACTGTTGGTCCTCCTCGACCTGCTTGTACTTATCAATGCGGTCCATGAGCTAACACACAGTACTAACCGGTTTCCTTGTCAACGATTTCCTCAATTTGTGCTCGGTAGGCAGGCCGACCTTGAACGTTCTCACAGCTGCGTCATCAAAATCCCTATCAATCTCGTTAAACATCTCCCAGTATAGGTTAGAGTACGTTTTTAAGGTTTCTCTCTCTAGCATGGCCATATACAGCAAGGAGTCTAAAGGCCGAGGAACCCTACTACAAGTTACAAACCGAGAACCAAAAACCCTCATAAGCTCCTTAAAAGAGTGGATAGATCCCTCTTTTAGTCCATTAAATTATCTCATCGCCACAGGCCCTAAACTGGATGGAAAGACCTTGCACATTAAAGTCTCGTTCTTAGAATGAACAACCATTCTCTGGTTGAAATGGTTCACGTGCTCCACATGGTCCGTTCTACCATTGTATACGGTAAATATTGGCTGAGTAAACCGCCGGGGAAGCCTTCCCTCCTCAATTCTCCGAGTAAAAGGTGACTTGGAGATCTGATTCAGAGCATTAATCATGGCATCGTTGCCCAGGCATTTACGAGAGGGACTTCTCCTCCTCTGCCTACCACGATGCTCCTCGACATTGGAAAAAGACTCACTAGGAGGAGTCCTTGACCTGTGCCAATAGCTACGATCACTATCACCATCACCATCAGAAGAATGGTTATAACTTGAAGGAGTTCCTCCACGCCGCTCTCGTTGCAACCTTCTTCTCAAATGATCAATTTCCAACTGCATACTTCTAGTAGTTGCCTCATAAGAGACGTGGCTTCCACTCCTAGACTGGCTCCTATTGGTATGTGTGGTATGGATACTACTTTCTCGGTCCTTCATTTTCTCAAGGTTAAGAAACTGATCTTGATGTTGGGACCCAACAAACTCCTCCCGGTTTGGCCCTGAGCCCACCATGACTCAGTGTTGTTTTCACTAAAGCTTGAGTAATTTCCATAGACATTGCCAATTGTAAGGACTGGATTTGGTTCCTAAGCTTAAAGGAAGAAGAAAAAAATGCCCAAAGAGCCCAATACAATACATTTATAGAGAGTGGGTTGGAAAACTAGGCTTTAATAGATTAAACAATGATTGTAGTGAGCCTAAATGAAAAAAAAAAAAAACCAAAACACAACTGTTTTGCATGAAGTAAATTGTCCTCGGCACAATCCGAGGAGAATAAATCTTATATATATATATATATATATAGATATATTTCTCTTGAATATGGTTACAAATTAAGTTCTTCATGCTACAGTGGTCGTTCTTTTTCTCCTTTTTTCCTCTCCTTCCGTAAGGGGTTTCCTTCTTTATTATATATCCCTCTCCCTTTCATCTCCATCATCCACGTGTAGATCAAGTTATTGGCCTTGTTCCCTGTCCCATCAGCACCTTCTTGAAGTCTCTGGAAGTATCTGTAAGGTTGCTTACCACTGTTTAGGTATCCACATTAATGCGGTCAGAGGGTTAGCTGTAGAGCATTCAATGCGGTGGTAGTAGCTTTCTCCTAGATATTTCCTAGCTTCCTTTCGTTTTATGCTTCTATGACGTTTATCCTTATCAGTAGAATCTGTTGGAATGTTGTCCTCGAGAGCAGACCAATCCTCCTCAGACTATCTTCCATAACCCTCGCAGCTATAATTTGTCCGTGGTGTTCTATCTCTTACGTCTTTCCTATTGCCTACATGTCCTCGGACAACTAAGTGTTCTCGGACAAGGCCCACGACCTAACATACTCTCCTGAGCCTTTTATCCCTACAGGAGTCCTCTAAGTTTTAAAATTATTCAATTCAAGCATTTTGTCAAATTTTGTTTAAAAAAATTGGCCACTATTTTAAAGGCAATTTTTAACAAGATTGGACAGAATGTCTAAATTGAATAAATTTGAAAATTAGAAAACTTAATTGAACAAAAGTAAAATTAGAGATAAATGGTGCAGTTTGTATTGTAATTTTTTTTTAATAGGAATCATGCCTCAAAATTAGGCTTAGGCTTTTTAGTTGATGGGATGTGTTCTAGAGCTCACTCTTGGGCCAAATGGACCCAAATCCAACCCTGGACTTGCCAAGTCTAAGCCCTTCTACCTATCATCTTCAAGATGTCATATTTTGTAAAGCAAAAAACAGATTCAATTTTTCTACCTAGTTGAAGATAGTGATGCTTTTTTATATGCACTACACCCTACACACAAATATATAACTATTATACTTAAGGGCAAGAGAGTGTGTTGTATAGTATAACTTGCCCCACCCTGCTTTAAAAGTTACCATGACTTTTGAGTGGAGTTGTGGTGTGTTTTTGTGTTAGAATCATTTTCCCTCTCCCTTGTGTGTGCATTTGTTTCTCAAAAAAAAAAAAGAGGGAGGGGGGGGCGACTTAGGTACAGTACTTAGGTGCTATTCCTTAGGTTCCCTTCTTAAGATTCTGTTATGTGGATTTTTTTTCATAAGATGGAAGTGTATTTTTTAGTTAAGTAGTCACATGACTAAATTTTAAGTGGAGAATCTAAGAAACAATATCTAAAGTACTGTACCTAAATTTTGTCATATATTTAATTATCATTAACAAGTTTGTACTTAAAATGAACAGCAATGAATTCTTTTTTTTTTTTTTTCCATTTATATTATTCACAAATCACGACCCAATTAATATCCTTAGATTTGGGGGATCCTTTGCAAGTTGACAGAAAATATAATTTTTGTCTCTTTCTTGATCCACTTTGATATATACTTTTTTCCAAATCTAGCATAAGAACCTCAAGGAAATATTAATAATAAAAATAAAAATAAAAATAAAAATATCCAGAAACATATTTAATTTTGATGGGACTTATAGCAGACAGCCTAATTTTTCTCCACCACAATGCATTAGGATAGGAGTAAAGTCCTCAAATGAAAACTGAGCCAAGAATGCTACAATCTAACAAGCAGAAATATATATAGGTCAAAACAAAATAACAGATACACCGTGGATTACACGTTTGAATGCACGTGCACCTTAATTATGATTATTGTTCACTTTACATCTCGACATTAAGTTTAATAGAAAAATATGACACTGCGTGAAAAGACTTAATTATCATTCTTCTTAATTCTTTAAAACCAAAGAATAAATTACACTTTACCATCCTACACTTTACCATCTTACACTATAATTCTGATTATACTTTGCATCATAAATTTTGAATTTTCATCCAAGTTAACAGCAAACTTAACGTTGGGATGCTAAGTGTAATAAAGCACATAATTTAGAATGCAAAACATGTCTTCGAAAAGTTTAAGTTACAAAGTATAATATTGGGTATAGTTTGAGTGGATAAGGTGTAACTTCTCCAAAAATAAATTAAAAATGTTCTTGCACCTCATTTTAGCCCAAGGCTACATCACATTACGTGAGGGTTAATTACTAAGCAGCTGTATTGGTTAAAGAAATAAGTTCCCAAGATGCATGTGTGCAACTTAACTTGGACTTTGTATCTTCAGAAAAAAGCTCAAACATACTTGGAATTTTTTTTTCTTTCCCTATTTCAAATATTGATGCTTTGTTCTAATCACAATTTACCACCTTAATAATTGTAAAAAAAAAATAGTGAAGATTTTTATATCTCTAGCATCACTCTTTCCCTTTTATTGAACAGACTTTGACACAACACATAAAGAAAGACTAAGCTGTTCTGATTCTGCACCATTCTAATTGCAAAACTGACCCATTGATCAATGTCATTTGTGCAGTTACTCCTAAGAAAGAGACCACAAGCACTATTATGTACCCTCAGGAAACTATATATGGGAACTGATTTTGTGATACCCCGATTTATAGATGTGTGAATCTCAATTGGAGTGTGTATTTAGTTGATTTAAATTGTTATATGGGAATATATCTTTTTCAACGTAGAATTAAACATTTCACTAATTCTTTATCTTTTATATTAATTTTTATATTATTATATTTATAGTATAGTATTAATCCATTTTAATTACATAATATTAAATTGCTACAACATTATATGCAAAAGTTTTATGATCTAGCAAATATGGTTAAAGCTTTACTAACTTGTGAGTTGTGACAAATGGGACATGTAATCCCATCCAAATTAATATGAGCAACAGCTTCTCCAACCTTCCTATCAGTGAAATTTTTCAAAACGAAAGTTGAAAATTAGTTTTGTACCTACCAATTTATGTCATTGACAAGTCTTCGGAAAAAAAATTAATGTTTTCTAGTTACAACAATGTTATCTTGGCAAATTAAACTCTTTTTTTTTTTTTCTCCAACAAAGAGAAGAGAGAAGATCTGAATCCAAATTCTTCGTTTGGAAATAACCGAATAAGTTCATCGAAACATAGAGTTCTTACCAACCATCCAAATCTTGTAACTAGTAAAATTCTGACATATGGCATTATGACATGGCACCATTCAGATGATGCCACATCATAGATCGGTAAGCTTAGATGCCATAAGGATTGGGATGAGAGAGAAAAATTGAAACAAAGATTAGATGCGAATCTGAGTGTAACACACTAATATTATTGCAATTAAAAATTGGTGAAAGTTTGCGAAGTAGAAGTATGCTATATCCTTATGAATAATTATCAGTGTTAAAATGTATTAAGGGTGTGTTTGGATGCCGCTTATTTTGCTGAAAATTAAAAACAATAAAAAAATAATAAAAAGTTATTATTCACGCACGAATTACTATTCATTTGCCTATTTGCACTATTCATGTTCCATAAACAGTGCAATAGGCGCTAGTTTAAAAAAAAAAAAAAAAACAGCTGAAATGCAAAACGTAAAACGCACTCACGCAATCTAAATGCTACCTAAGTATACTGCTAATACTTATATCGGTTCTGGCTAGTGATGGTGGCACACGTGTTCAACGTGGGTCTTTACTCATGGATCTTCACCGACGAAATATCAGAATCATTGATGAAGCATTCACACAACATTAATGTTTGTTGCACACATTTGTACACAATTTTGAAAATTGTATTTTTTAGTTATAATTTTGAATGAAAATAAAATTTCACAATTTAACTAAAATTGTGTTTTGAAAACGTGATATTAACTGACGTAGCGCACACTCTATACACATCACCATTCACGGGTGCATAATAATCAGCATTACGTCTTCACAGAAATAGAACACGTGTGACAAATAGTTAACAATTAAATTTTACGAGACCTTAAGGGAGTCTCTGTTCAGTCTATGACCCTGCATAGTTTATGTATTTTATACATTGATTTTTCAATAAATAAAGGGTTTATTATGATTTATGATCGAGTCCAAGTAAAATAACCACAATTGCTTGCTTTCGCTCTTTTTTTATTTTTGGGAAAGAATTCATATACATGTACGTACCCATTTGGCAGTATTGGGTTTAATAATAGGTATGGCGTATGTGTTAGAAACTCTAATTCTTTTATGATTTTTTTTTTCTTTTAAATGTTATCAGATTCGAACCAGCTCCCTTGTCTTATTACCAACTGTGCTTAACTGAAATCATTAGTAGAATCCAATTCTATTTATCCGAAATGATAGAATGTCTTTATAATAATAATAATAATAATGACCACGAGATAGACTCATTAGTTATGGTGGGTTTACTGTAAAACTCGATGACAGTAAATAATATTGGGATTATATTAGTATTTATTGGGGTTTGGGAGATCTTTTAAAAAAAAAAAAGGAATTTTTTTTTTTGTTTCTTTCTTTTACGGACATGGATCTTTAATGGATTTTACGTCATGTAAACTATAGCAATTGAAAGATTCGAATAATTGGGTCACTTTTTCTTTCTTTTATTTTTTAAAATAAATAAATAAAACTCCATAATATATAGGATCTCCAAAAGGGTCTGCTGATGGCATCTTAATGGTTACACCTACTTAAATTTGCCTGATCAAAGTCTTAAGTTTGTTAGAGACTTATAGGTACGCTTGTTAAACGCGACTAAAATAACTTATACAAGACTATAGGTTAAATAGCTATGCCGACACTTTTAAAAATGCGGCTATAGGACAAATGGATCTATACCCGCATTTTTAGGAGCTACAACCGTGTTTTAAAAACGCAAACTGTGGACTAATTTTTTTGTTGTGAAGGTGGCCTCAAAGCTATGTCTTTTAGATTTTATATTCAAAGGTTATTAGAACTTTGGTATTATCTTACTAAAAAGACGTAATAACATAACAATGAATCAATAATTATGTGACCCTAATAATTTCTAAAAAAAAATATGTATCCCTAACAAAGTACAGGATGTAGTGAAAGGAAAAAGGTTAAGTTAATCTACCATGAATTGAGATTTGAGATTCAATACAATAGTTAGAGTTATACCATGCAATAGCACTTTCAATAATTGAGTTTGAATGTTAGAAAACTTGCATTTTATCTTAACCAATAACCCTTGGATCTTTTTTTTTTTTTTTTTTACTTTTAACTTATTTAATTTTTTACCCTATTAATGTTTATAAATATGTGCTATAAAAGTGTGGGCTTGATTGCTCACGTCCTAAATTATTGTTATTATTTTTTTAATTGAAAATCATTTTTCTCTGTCTCTCTTTATACTCCTCATCCTACTTCACCTCTTAACCCTAATTATTCATATTTTACCATTCGAACTATATAATATCTATCCAAATGACGTCTAATTCTTCATATTTTATTCATCAAAAAAAAAAAATTCTTCATATTTTACCATTTGAAGTACTATGATATACACATGACGTGTGAAGATTACATGAATGTCCTAATAGATATTAAATTAACGTGTTTCAAATTTTGTGAAATCAACAACATGCACTATAACATGTCATGTATGCAATATTGCAATTAAAAAAAAAAACCCACATAATAATAAACAAATAAATGCCTATCATATCGAAAATCTATAAGCTACATTGAAGACAGCATAGATGACTTAAAAAAAATCCACCGTTAAAAAAAGAAAAGAAATTTGACTTGTTCATAATACTTCATACTATGTATAGTAGAAAAATGAAATAAAATTTGACTAGTTCATAGTACTTTATACTGGGTATAGTATAAAAGTATATTACAGGTGCAAGGTACACAAGGTCATAATTTTATAGGGTAAGAAAAAAAGAAAAACTTGCATGTCATGGATAAGATCAATCTGACGCGCGCGTTTGCAATTGTGATATGTGTCCGCCCACCGAAGGCAGCCACGTCACCATAAAGCGGGTCCCACTTGTCTCTTCTCTCTCTCTCACCTGCCCTAATTGCCCCAATTTTTCCCACTTCTCCCTCTGCCCGCCGTTGTCTTTCTCTCTACGCACGCCCACCCTCGAGCCGTGCTTCCTACCAATAAGTTTTCAATTTTCATCTTTTTTTTTTTATTTTTTTTATTTTTTTTAAGAAACAAATATATTTTCACAATATTTTCATAACATTTTTACACAAAATTTAAATAGTAAATTATTAAAGAAGTAATTTTAGTGGTAAATTTAATTAGAACCAATAACAACTTTTTTTTATAAACAATTACAATATGATGCTAATTCTGCAGCTTAAACTTTTTTTCCTTAGACTTCGATGCTCTTTATACATGAAGAGGTATCAATTCAATTACGAAGTCAACTTAATACCTAAGATTTTTTGTTATGAAAATATTGTGGATATAACACATTTTTTACTTAGACAAAATAATATTATATTTCAGTTGTATACACTCAGCTTTCTCACAAGTCAACACGTGTGACCCAAACACATGATATACGCTCTCTATTTATAGATATAATCACATCAAACTATGTTGACATTTACGAAAAAAAATATTATCTTTGTAACATTTCTAATGAATTAAAAATAGTAAACTTCACATCTTTCACAATTTTAAGGATTTTTTTTTTCTTCTACTTCTAATGTGAGCATTTAGAGACATGCCGTAGATGAATTAATTTATATATAAATAATTCAAACTTGATTTGATAAAAAGTTCAGCCATAAACAATTTAAACTTGAGCCTCAATTTTAGACTTGTTTAATAAACAAGTCAAGCTTAAGTAAAAAAAAATTCATGAATAGGCTTGTGAATAATGGAGCTCAATAAAAAAAAACAAACTAAGCTTGGGCTTGTTTATGAGCTTAGTAATATTCTTAACAAATGAACCCATATCTTATAAAGACTTTAATTAACTGAGAGTAAGGACCACTCATTCAAATCAAACTAGCTTAATAATAATATACTTGTGTTGGATTTCAATCTCAAAAACTTGATATTTAGCTTAAACTCGGCTTGATTAATGAATCAAATTGAGCCAAGCTGAGCTCAAACTCAAACATTATTTGTAGTCTTGGTTTGAACTCAAGTCGAGTTTGAACATTTTACTTTTGTCGTTAAGTTAAGTTTGAAGATTCAATACCTGGAAAAACTTGGCTCTTTTATAGCCCTAATTTAGAGTTCTTTAAATACTTGACTATTCCCTAGACATGAGTAGTTTCTCACCCTATAAATACCCAATATTTATAAAAAGAAATCCCTAATCCCTTAAAAGTAGCCTTAAAATGTTGGTTAAAAGTTTAGAACTCAAGACCTCGTGAAGGTCATGGGATTTACTAAACTAATACCTTGAGTTTCACAACTATTAAGTTAGTAATATATGATTGGTGTATAACAAAATTATACCTTGAGTTTCACAACTATTAAGTTAGTAATATATGATTGGTGTATAACAAAATTAGTAATATCAATATGGAGGTGGTAGATTGTAATTTGAATATAATAAAAATAATGTAAATGGTGACTAGTGATCTACATGACAAGTGAAGTTAACTAGAATGTAAAAAATATGTGAAATAAAAATAGATTAATTGTACTTTTTTTGTAAAAAAAACTATTGAGTACACTTCAATCTCTGCACTAAACTTTTAAACCGAGCAATATTCCTCTGTGGATAAATTGATTATTATCTAATCCTCTTTCAATAGATATAGCCTAAAACAATACATATGCGTCTAGATTGTGTTTAACTCATATAAGGAATTATTATTATTATTATTTTTTTGTTGAGAAAACTTGTATAAGGAATTCATGCTTCAAGATGTTGACTACTTACATGCTTCAAGCCATTTTTTCTCACCCAAATAAAACCTAGTCAAGAGCTTAGAAATTTAAACAAACTATTTTTGAAAAAAATCCAAAAACAAGTTTGTGAGCTCTGATCAAGTCTCTATATCAACATATAATATATTACAATAATAACAAATCTTGATTTGGAATTTTTAAGGATTATTTTAACTTATCCCTAAACTATAGTGCACACTTCAATTTTTCCACTAAACTCTAAAATTGAACAATATCTCCTATAATATATTAAAAATTAGCAAATTACCTTGCATTGATAATAATTCTGGTATTTATGGTTTAAGAAAAAATTACCAATTTACCTCATGTCGGTACTAATTCTGGTATTTATAATTTAAGAGAGGAAAGTGTAATTAATATTTAATCCCATAAAAAATCAGCCAAAATTATTTAAATCCTAAGCTTAATGCCCTGTCCACTCCACTGTCCAGTCACTCCCAGTGAACCACACAACGGGCAGTTTGGGCAGCTAAACCACACTACCCGTTAATCCCCGGGCAGCTAGCTTTGCTTTTTCCTAGTCTTCGATTCGATTTTTTTAATAAAAAAAAAGACACAGAGAGAAAGAGAGAGAATCGATAATTCATAGTATTATTATGTAAGTGATATTTGTTTTTCTTCCAAATTTTCTTCTCTTTCTAGCTTTAAACTGGTCAGCTTGTATAAGAGTCCTTGTCTGAGATTTCTGTATCTTTGAGCAGACATTTCTGGGTTCCACTGAGATTTGTTGCTTCTCTCTAGTTCAAGCTAAGTACTTTTTTTTCTTCTTATTCTTCTTTTATATAATTTTCCACAAGTTGATCAATTTTGGGTTTTCAAAATCTCAGTCAAAAATTTGATCTTTACCCTGTGATCTAGCTGTTTTCCCATCTGGGGTTTTTCTAATTTTGTCAGCCTAAGTGGGAAAAAGCCAAAAAGGTAAAATTTTTTAGTGCCATATGGTGATTTTCTAGGTGGGTTTTTGTTGGTTAAGGAAGATTGACTACCGGTTGTGGTTGGGGGGTGGGGAGAGATGAGAGGGTTGTGATGGTGTGTTGGGTTTGAGTGTTTAGGGGGTTTTTGAGAGAGAGATGGGATTGGGTGGCGAGAATGGTAAAGTGGAGAGTTGGGAAGTGGGAAAATCAAAGGGTGTGAAGAAGAAGAAGAGGAAGGAAGTGGTGGAAGCTAAAGGTGGTGCGGAAGATGAAGAAATTGGATGTTGGGTTAGGCTAAGGTTTCTTGGGAGCTGCATTTCTTCAAGATCCAAAGTGGATAGCTCAATCAGTGGAAACACTACTCATTATGGTAACTTCTGTTTATCTTTTTGGGAGAACTTTGTTTTTTACTAGGTTATGATGTTCTCCCTTGTATTTTTAGTAATTAAATGTTTCTGGTTTCTGGTTTCACAGTTCTAGTTTTGTTTGATTTGATTTCACTTGGATGTCTTATTTTTGTTTCTATTTTAACATGTCTTGTGGTTCAAGTCCATTTTTAACTAACTACTGCATGTTTTGCTCATGTAATTACTATCGTGATTGAGACTGATTTGCTCAGAATATTGTGCAAGTAATTAGTGGAGAATATGTAGAAACACTCTGAAACGTGAGGACTGGGTTTAGGGTGCTAATAAAATAGCTGCATCAAGGTCAAGGTCAATATATAAAACCTCGCTAGTTATGACTTATGAGTTAATATGGAAACTTCTTCTTCTTCTTCTTCTTCTTCTTTTTTCATCTTCTTCCTTTCTTTCTTTCTTTCTTTCTTCTCCTTTTTGTTGGGCCAGAAGTGAGGAAATTACTATGAAAGCTTGAATTTCCTGGAGAAATGTTAAAAGCACACCTGGTATGGCCTTGGTTGTTTCTAGTCTTGGGCAAATCTCTTTTCTGCTTTGTATCTGGTTATCAACACGATCAAGGAAAATTAGAGGGGTTAATCTCTGAGTAGAAGGTAATAAGAGCTGCACTTGATATCCCAGAAGCAGAAAGCAAACCCAAAAGTGGAGCTCCTCTAATCCTGAAAGAAACTGTAATCTGTAATCTGCCTAAGATTGCCACAAGAATGTGAGTGCTTGCTTTCAGGCCTATGCATAATTCCATGGAGCGAAGCCAATGTGTTCAAATCCAGGCAGGGCTCATACTTCAAGCAAATATTTCCTAATCAAGTCGAATAAATGTTTAGATTCTTTTTATTATCCAGTGCTCTCTCTTTCTCCCTTGCCACTCCTCTCATGTCAGATACATCTAATAATGTTACACCTAATTTCATATATTTGTCTTATGTTTATTATGGTTTTCTGTTGGAAACTTCATACTCTCTCAAACTCTCTTCCAGAATCACTACTAATATTAATTTGTTATGTTTGCTTAAATCTGATTTGCTCTTTGTTACAAAGTGTTGTAATGCGTGATATCTACCTGCCTGGCTTATTCATTTATGTTAGTTTAAATTCTTATATGTTGGTTCTTTGCTCTGTTCAGCAGAAAGTAAATCAACCAATGATACAAGTAGAGACCAACCTGCAGCTCCAATTGTCCCATCCTCAACCACTAGTAATGCAGAAAGTAATTCATCCACTTCCAAGCTTGAAGAAGAGCTTAAAGTTGCTTCGCGTCTGCGAAAATTCTCATTTAATGATCTTAAGTTGGCAACAAGAAATTTTAGACCTGAAAGTCTTCTGGGTGAAGGAGGTTTTGGTTGTGTGTTCAAGGGGTGGATTGAAGAAAATGGAACTGCTCCGGTGAAACCTGGCACAGGGCTTACTGTTGCTGTAAAAACTCTCAACCATGATGGGCTTCAGGGTCATAAAGAATGGCTGGTTTGTAACTTTCCTAATTACTTTTCCTTTATGAAATTTCAACAACAATTTTCTCCTCTCTTTCTTTGCCCAAATTTATTGATGTTTTTCTTATTATATTTCATCTATTTTCCTCATCTTGTGTAATAGGCTGAAGTAAATTTTCTTGGTGATCTGGTTCATCCTAATCTGGTCAAGCTTATTGGTTACTGCATTGAAGATGATCAAAGGCTGCTAGTATATGAGTTCATGCCTCGAGGGAGCTTGGAAAACCATCTATTTAGAAGTATGTAACTGCATTTTTGACAGCTTAATTGGCTTTTTTCCTCCACTCTTTCAGTTTTGGATTATGAATGATAGATTCTTTAGGAATCATATGCTTGTAGGTGGATTTTAATGCTAGTCAGTTCTCATAATCATTTTGTTACCTAATTCTGGTTACTCATAATTATGACATGTTTCCTTCCATAGAAAGGGTGATTGCTCACAAAGACGAGCATATTATTTTTAAAATTTTTGATATCAAACAGGCAAGAAATGTATTTTCTTTCTCAAATATATTGTTTCTGGTGGAAACCTTGCATGTGATGGGTTCAATTGGATGGAAGTCATAAGTAGAAAACAAAACAAAATGGAAGAAAGGTACCTCTGAGTTTTGGTAGTATCAATTAGGAGGTAGAGTTATTGCTGCATAAATAGCAGTAACTTCTAGTGATAGCGCTAACTTCTAGTGGAGTAGCACCACATTGCGGTTGAATTTATTGTTTGCAAGAAAATTTGAGAATTCGTTTACCATTTCTGGAGATCCTTCCATGGACATATTGTATTAGAGTTAGTTATTCGAAATTATGAATTATGAAATTTGGACTGAATCTGTGAGCGGATTAGGAAGATCCTTCTCAAATACTCTGCAGATATTAATATGGAGATAAAATTTTTCCTATCTGGTAGTAATTTATATGGTAAAGATAGCTTCACCATTGTGGAATGATCTTTTTACTTTGAGAGAGAGAGAGAGAGAGGAGCTTAGGATGAGCAATTTTAAGAATCTTGAATGCAGATTTAATACATCTCTGCATAATATATATGCCAATGGGTTTCCAGAAGCTAGTTCTTAATGTGCTGTAATCTATTCACATCATGCTTCCTATTTAAGAGTATTGTGGAATATCATCTCTGCTCCGTGGAACATGTTACGATTATGACTGTTATTTGGCTGAGTGTAGACTTATTAGCAGTTTCTGCTTTTTGATATTCTTCTTCTTTCTAGATTGCAACCTTATTTGATGTCCTTTTGTATCAATTATTTTTGTACACAGGGTCCCTGCCTCTTCCATGGTCCATTAGGATGAAAATTGCACTAGGTGCTGCAAAGGGTCTTGCTTTTCTTCATGAGGAAGCAGAAAGACCAGTTATATATCGTGATTTTAAAACCTCCAACATCCTGTTAGATGCAGTATGTAACTTAAACAAAAGCAACATTACAATTGTTTACCCTTAATATCATTTATCAATTTAATAACACAAGTTATTTCAGGACTACAATGCGAAACTTTCTGATTTTGGACTTGCCAAAGATGGTCCTGAGGGTGACAAGACCCATGTTTCTACCCGCGTGATGGGAACCTACGGTTATGCAGCCCCAGAATACGTCATGACAGGTAAGTGTTGTGAAATTCATCTAACAGCCCCCCTCCTTTCCCTCTCTCACCTTTTTCTGAGTTTAATGCATGCATTATACAACATTCTGGTTGAATGAGTAGGATGGATTGTGATTTGTCCTCTGTATGACTATGTATTTTATATTTGTCATGCAGCTGTTCTAATATTTTTTTTATGCGTCTGACTATGAATTGCCTCAAATTTTTACATAAAAGATACCGATCAATTTTTTTTTTTTTACATAAAAGATAAAATTAAGACATAGAAGGTGCAAAGACCAATTTTTATTGCATGTTAATTCTTTTACAAATATTTATCTAACCTGGCATTATATATGTTAAAGGGCCATCCTTCAGCAATTACCATTGAATGCCTATGCAAACAATGCTTGTGTTTGTTGCATATGAATTTCCCTAATTGCTAGGAAGCTTAAAGCACTTGGATTCCTTTTATTTACTGAAAAAAAGTATAGTAACTTGTTGCATTAGGCCCTATTGCATTTTTTTCTAGTATTATAGGTTGGCTAGAAGCTGATATACCCTTTAGGGCCTGGTTTAGTCAAATCTAGGGTTCAGCACTTCAATGGTTGAGCATAGGTCTATGGTATCTCCACTATTTTCCTTTAGCTAATAAATGTATTTCACTGGTCCCTATGGTCAGTCATTTGGTGTCCTGAGCATGTAGTAATTAGACTTTCATTATTTGTGTGTGATACTCTTTAATGCATGCCAAAATTCTGAGATGTGATAAATGCTTACGCTTGTTTTTGTCATAGGACATCTTACTTCAAGGAGTGATGTCTACAGTTTTGGTGTGGTTCTACTTGAAATGCTGACTGGCAGAAGATCTATGGACAAAAACCGACCTAATGGTGAACATAACCTAGTGGAATGGGCTCGGCCACATCTAGGAGAGAGAAGAAGATTCTACCGGTTGATAGACCCTCGGCTTGAAGGTCACTTTTCAATTAAAGGAGCCCAAAAAGCTGCGCAACTGGCTGCTCACTGCCTTAGTCGGGATCCAAAAGCCAGACCCCTGATGAGTGAAGTTGTTGAAGCCTTAAAACCACTGCCAAACCTTAAGGACATGGCAAGCTCATCATATTATTTCCAGACCATGCAAGCTGACCGCATGGGGTCCAGCCCAAATGCTAGAAATGGCATCCGAACACAAGGAGGATCCTTTTCGAGGAATGGGCAGCAGCAGAGGAGCCTTTCCATAAATAGTTCCCATGCTTCTCCATATCACCATCATTACACTTATCAATCCCCAAAACCCAATGGTAAACCATAGCATTCGCTTTGGTAATATCTGTTTCTTTTCTCCACCCCATTGGCTTCTTTTTTCCCTCTTCTTCAGTATAGATGTATCTTCTGCTAAAGCATTTGTTCTTAGACAACTGGAAAAAAGCAACACAGAAACATGTTTGCTTTGATGATGTGTTTAGAGTGGTGAACTCCCTGCGGGGGAGAATGTAAGGGCAAGTGAAAGCTTGTTGAGCGAAATGTCTTATCTCAACCAATGTATCTTCAGTTTGTTTTTTAATGTTAGAAGTGTATTACGCTCCCCCATCCCCCGCCCCCCTCTCTTTTTTTCCCCCCTTTTTGGTCTTCTTTTCATTTCATTCTTGATTAATACAAGTCTGCTGTGTTTTATGGTCAGGAATGGTGTGTTTCTGATAATATAAACCCTGTAAGCCTGTAGCATGTAGACAGACTGCAAACAAATACAGCATTGTTATTTTACACAGCTTTATATGGATTACTGATACAATTGTTGTGAATATAACTGAGGGCCCCTTATGTTGAGATTGAGAATGTGTAAATATGATGGCACCTTGCCCCCTTACCACGGCGAGTCCTTGAGGAACTGTCAGCTCATTTGTGTTCGGATTAGTTCTTTAGTTCTTTTCCTTCCCTGTTGGCTTATTTGTTTTTGTACAGTTCTTTAAAGCTTTATTTTTTTTTACGGTAAAAGTTGTATTTTTGTCATTTTGAGCAAATATAAACAAATAAATTTTAGGGGATAAAAGAAAAAGGTCATCCAAAAGGCACACGAATTGAATTGGGATGGTGGGACTTTTGTCCAGTCAGGTTAACCTTGATACCAGGCACAACACCTTGTCTTCCTGCTGTAGCCTTGATGCCGGGCACACAATGCTAGCACCTTCTTGTCTTGCTGCGTGGGTCTAGCTACCATCAGCCTGTCTCCTCAGATCCGCCCATAATGTCTTGTTGTTTACTATGACCTGTATTGCAAAATTTTAGTCCCACAATTATTTTCACACTCATTTTTACAACTATGAGAGTAGTGGGAAAAAAAAATGGTGGGTTCTTATGAAAGCGACAAACAATAAAAGCTCATTTGGTTGGAAATGTGGAAAAGTGGAAAAATAAAAAATGGTGGGAGGATAGAAAAGTGAGAGAAAAGTGAGAGGGTAAAAAAATATTTTAATTTATCTCGTCTTTGTTTGTTTGGGAGTGGAAAAGTGAAGGGATGGAAAAACTAAGTTTGTATAAATTTACTTATACACCCTTATTAAAAAATGATGGCCAATTAAAACAAAAAAGTGACAAAAAAAAAACAATCACCCAATTTATTAAAAAATAAAAATCATGTTCCAAAAAAAAAAAATCATGTCTAGTTAAACAAAAAAGAAAAAAAATGCAACATCCTAGAAAAAAAAAAAAGAGAGGCTGGGCTGCCCACCCACAGCCCAGGAAATCAAAAAAAGAAAAAAAGAAAAAAGCAGCGTCCAGTCGTCTAGGAAAGAAAAAAAAAAAGGAAAAAAAAGAAAAAGAAAAAGAAAGAAAGAAAGAAAGAGGCGACGTGTGCCCAGCACAAAAAGAACAGGGGAAAAAAAAAAAGGAGAAAGGAATGGACATGGCTATTTTTGTCTAATCACTTTTTTCTCTATTTTGGGTAAAAGAAAATTTGGTGGGATTGTGGAGAAAACGTCTAGGCTCCACAATTTATTTTATTTTCTTCCCATCCAACCAAACTCACTTAAAAAAGTTTTTTTTTATTTTCTCTTCAAAGTTTTCTATCCACCCTATTTCACCTCTAAACATTTCACTTCCAAACAAACACAATCTAAATCATAGTTTCCAACATAAAATAATTATAAAAATAAGTATGTAATTGGTTGTGCTCCTCGAGTAACTCGCCCAGATAAGATTTGTTATTGAGGAAAAATTTTACTTTCACTTACACATAGTTCAACTACTAGTATTTGGTAAAAACCAATCCAATCATCACTTCACATGTGTTAAAGTTGAGTAAGAAGCAATCCAATCATCACTTTCACATATGTTAAAGTTTTGACACGGCGTGTGTTAGAGCGGATCCTTGAATACATGTGTTGGATTTTCCCAAATATCATCCTTGAAGAAGGTGATGATGCATGGAATGTGTCCCATACATCCCATCTAAGACCCTTCAATCTTCATGACTTGGACCATTGTAGCTATTGTGTCTCATATAAAGCAGATTTTGCTAAGTTTTTACTTTTTGCTGCCCATTGTTTTAGCCTACTAGTGGGTTTTCGATTGCAAATAGGATGTGGTTGATTCCCATCTGACTTGATGGCAGATGTTGGAGATAGACAAGGGCCATGTTCTGCTTGGCCCTGGTTTTTGGCTAGTCAAATCTTTATTTGGATTTTTTTTATATAAAAAAATAATAATAAACCTAAGACATAACATTTTTACCAATTTTTTAATTGACACCATTTTTTGTGGTGATTCATAATAAGAAGTATCAAGTAAAAGTGATATTATTCTAATTCGAACCGATTATATCAATAATTTTAATTAAAAAATTGTGTTTCTAACAATATTTAAAAAATAAAGCAGTTTTTCCCTCTCCATCACCACCGAAAACTTCTGTTAAATTTTAATAATCATAAAGTACAGATAAGGCTCAAATTGCTCACTGACCTGTATGATTAGATGGATTTATACTCAGCTCAGACTTTGCTAGCACAAAGGGACGTATATGAGAGGGTGATACTGATGTTTTCCTTATCTTTGTCAACAAAGTTCATTCATTTTTGCCCTCTGGGGCCAAAAAGAAAAGAGCGACCACACACCATCGTAATCACCATTGCACCAAGTTTATGGAAATTTTATAATTGATGCGTGTTACCCAAAGTTTCTGGCACATCAACACACCTCAGAAGATGGACTTTGGGAAGTAGCTGCATACAGTAACTGTTCTTACTTCTTTCTCCTAGTCATTAAGAAGAAAAAACAATTAAAAAAAAGTAATAGATAAATGAAAGATAAGGTCGAAAAATTGTCAAAAGTTTTGTGATTTAGTGACATTACCTATTTTCTTTTGGAGGAGAACTTGGGCTCTTTCTCTAACTTGCAACCAAAAAAAAAAAATCAAAACTCATATAGTGACGAATTTCTTGCACTCAATTCTTTGTTTTAATGGTATGACTTTAGATATAATGAAATGATGGAGAAAAAAAAAAAACATACGATTTGAGTCTTTGTTCAAGATCCAATGATCTATAATTATCTTCACAATTTAAGAAATAACCATGATTGTTGTTGTTGTTGTCATCATTATTGTTATTCTTTATTTTATGGGGAGTGTGGTGGGGAACTCTAAACATGGACGGGAAAGGCAAGAGTTTTTGTACCATAATAATGGTAAAACACCAAGATCTCCAGTTTACATGAAAAATTATTCACTCCTATAGGAGAAGTCTTCCCTCCTCTCACAAGGAGAGTGGACCCTACCATGAGTCCCACACAGGGGCCCTATTCCCTGTGAGAGGAGAGAGGACTCCTCCTATAGGAGTGAATAAATTCTCCAAGTACACCGGGTGTAATGCACCTTCTCACATAAATGTAAATTTCACATGTGAGAAGAATCTACATTTATGTGAGAGAAATGTGTAAACACTGGGTGTACAAAATAATTTCTACAATGGTTCAAAGCAGAAAACTATTATTTTGCAATGTAGTAACTGTTAAATTTGAATTGAACTTCCTTTTATTATGAAATAAGCAATCTACAAACCAAACTCTTTGAACTAAATGTTGAAATATACATTTATATTAACATCTGAGACTTGAAGGCCACTTTTTTGGATCCTCCGCTTAGATGAACCAAACCCTTATTTACCCCGAGAGTGAATTAACTGCATCATGCTAAAAGACTTCATTTTGTATCTCATGCAGCCCTCCTGGTCAGCTGCTCCTTGGATGTGCTCTCAAAGATCTTGTCAGCATTTCCAACCTCAAATCCATCTCGCCTATGGAACTCTTTAACCTATCCAAGTAGATAATATAAGCAGTTGGTACTTGTGCAACAAAGAGAAAATAGACCCCGATGCAAGAGTGACTAAGCAAATTCTTGATGATCACTCAGTGGATTAACCATTATAAGAGGAGTTTGTGTAGTCAAACCATTGGACTCAATAATCAAGGGCTAAGTTCATAATTGATCTTGAATTATTTATTTTTCTGTCATCAATCTCAGAACACAAAATCTAAACCAAGATGTCAAATTGAAAAAGAAAAAAAGAAAAAAAGAAAAAGATTTGTTACCTCAATCTCAGGTATATTTTTATACTGAGGCAGCACCAGGCGTTCAGCAAACTCAATGTATGAACAGGGAACTGATTCAGTGATACCATCAGCAAATTGGAAAGAAACAGAATCTGCTACAGTTGAGCTTTGCAGCAGAAGGCCATCAGGGCTCACTGGTAACCAAAAAAAATAGTCATACAATCATCGTCTCCAGCCTTAGACTTTATAATGGTTATATAGCAACAACACAGGAATACCTCAATTAGATTTATAGTGATGTTCTCATAACAAATTTTAATATATTTTTTAAATGCTTAGTTTCAATTTGCACCAATTATTTATGAAGAGAACAAGATGTAGCTCATATAACAGATTCATGTGCATAAATAAACAGCATTCAATTATTTATTCTACTAACAGCGATTAGCACATCACTGTGTATATAAGTTTTAATTAGATTGATAGTGATGCTCTTAATAAATTTTAAATATCTGCCTACTTTCATTGTGCATCAATTCAGTTGACGAGACAGGACACCAAATTCCAGTCACATATTTTACAAGCATATCAACATTTACCTACTACATATTCATGTACATTTCTTTTCCTATATTTTTTTTCTCATCAGTCATCAATCAGCATTCACTTATTTATTTTAACAACAGTGACTAGCACATCACTGCATAAACTTTGCTTTGAAGCAAAATAAGAAAATTGGAAAAAGAAAATGAAAATACAGTTAGAGATTAGGTGGCAAACCTTTCAGAACCCCCCCTTCAGAATTCAACTTGATCCCATTTTCTTCAATGAACTGATTGAGACTTTTGATATCTCTTAAGTGAGATTTTAGTTGATGAGTGGAAATAGTGACATGGTTCAGTGCATACCCATTGACAAGGGTCCATGCCGCATATTCACTTTCCCTGTGTATCCAAAAATGAAACAGAAGCCTTTCAAGATGGAAGGTAAGGTCCCAAATATATAAATCAAGATTTACTATTTCCAGTTAATGAAGTCCAAAGTCCAAACCAAAAATATAATGCCTAAAGTAATGGGAAAAGTGTGCTTAAGGCACAAAGTGCCAAGCCTTAAATGCTTTTTGCACCTAAAGCAAGTGCCTTTGGAAAATGTGCACATTATGTGTACTTTTTTTAGCACTTTCAATAAGCGCAAAGTGCAAAAAAAGCGTTTTTTTCCTTTCATTTTAAAACTTACTGAACTTAATTGTTAAACCTTTATGCTATTGATAATGGACCTTGAATTTGTTATACAAAGACCAAATTTATGGTGTGATACAATGCATATAATTTTTTGTGTATATTAAACCCACCCCTCAATCCCTCATAAAAAATTAGAGAATAAGACATCTAAAATATCTGTTAGGCATAAAAGTCACTACTTACCATTCTAGTGCCTTTTGGTTTTTGCCGTTTAGGTATATTTTGATTCAACCATGTACATCATTTTGATCATGGCTATCAAATATCTTTGTTGTGTAAATTTGGTAAATCACAAGAGAATTATATAAAACAATAGTTTTAATTTTATGTAATTAGCTGATCACATGATTGTCATATTGTCTATTGATAATTGTTTTCAAATTTACTGTGCTATGTTTTTTTAAAATTGTGCGATAACTTCAATCAGGTGAGTATTTTATCTTTGCACCTAGGCTATAGGATGCCATTGTGCTTAAGTGTGCATACATTTAAGTAATGATCCTATCCAAAAAGGTCAAATATTTGTTCATATAAACAGTGCTGCATACACAGACGAACAAAGTACCTTGCCAACTGTTGGAATTCTGAATATAAGGGTTTTCCCCATGTTAGAGATCCCAGGGAACTTGCAAGAGCTGCATGATTTTTTCCACTGCCAGCTATTTCAGTGTATTTCCTAATTATATCCTGAATGCAGAAAGAAAAAGTTATAACAACAATGTCACTGATATATGTACTGTTGAAGTAATTCGCATGTGAAGGTATATAAATTTTTGTTAAAAATTTTATAGAGCACTTGATGGATGGTAGCAACAAAAGTAAAAAGAACTCACAAATTTTGGAATTTTAAATCAGTAATAATTAGATGTTGGATTTTGACGTTTAGATAAAGCATTTTCATTCTATTAAATTAGCAGGATTTTGACAGTCAGTGAAAACCATATATCACAAATCTTAAAGCATCATCATAAACTTCCAAAAGTAGTTTCACCAACCTTCTTCCCAAAAAACACAGTACACTACAATAATTAATAAGGCAGCATAGGGATATCAAGTATCAATAAAACAGTACAAGAGTATGCCAAATTGGAGAAATACATGACATAACAAGGGATTTAAGACAGAAAAGAAAATACGAACATACCGTACTATTTATTTTCACTAAGCTTTGAGAAAGAAATCTTAGCAAAAAAAAAAAAAGAGACCTGACCCACAAGAATAGTCACAATATCACTTGGAGCCAAAGTGCAAAATGTAGATTATTTCTTGATTAGGAATAGTCTCTAGGACATACCTGAGTCTGAGTACTCATCTGATCTACAAGAAGCTCTGATATAAATATTCTTGGTAAAGGCCCATTGACTCGATTACCACCACCAGGAAGGGGAATACTGGGAGGGGAAAACCACAGTGCTTTCAGTTTCTTTGCAGGAAACCTCAACTCCTCCCGTTGTGTATAGCCAAAATCGAGGAAAAACTTAGCTATGGAGTCAATCCCATAACCGTTCACCTAATATGTTCCAAAAGAAAGACAATTGTGCATTATAACACAGAATGAAAACAATTTTATCCCAACGCAACTACACAACAACATAATGACAAAGCTTTACTCTCAAAACTTTGGTATTGGCTACAAATCCTCAATAGATTAATTGAAAGAGACCAAATGTATTATTTTCTATCACTATGTTCTATCCAAAAGTATTTTCCGTTGACTCCATAATTAACATGTCTTTTTCAGTAAATATGTATGTGCACATATGTTTGAGCATTAGATGAATTTCCATCTCACATAGCTTATTTAAGCATTTGTATTTGTATAAACATTAAGAAATTTTTTTTGTTCATATTGAAAATATATCGTCTACAAGCCTAATACTAATAGGAAGCAATGAAATGTAGAAAAGATCGGTGATAGATAAGCCTTGTAACCGGTGAGTAACAGAGAAAATTTAATCCAAGTACAAAATTAAAGATAAATAAGAATACCCCAAATGTCCTAAATGCAAGATGATCATAGAAAATATGGTCACTATCCACAGACTGAACAAGCTCCAAGATTGCTTTTGCTGTGGGGTTCCTATTTAAGTACACTGTTTCCATACTTGCCAGCACACTCCTTAAAAATGATTCACCTCCCTGCAACATAGACATATCAATCTGGAAGAATAAGATAAACATAAACAAATGATGAACTAAATATCCTATTTAAGCCACCCCGGCAAAAAAACATCATAATTTATTTATTTTTGATAAGTAACAATGCAAACAAAAGCAACATAAAAAGTTGTAAGCTCAGGTTTGTTCCTAATTTGACAATGTCTATATCACTCTGCATTTGGGTATAATAATAGTTTACCAGATCATCTGGACCCAACTTTCTAAGCCATTTGTGCTTTAATCAAGTGTACATCAAATAGAATCAAGTTATCTAAAGTATTCACAACCACTAATATTGTTTTTTTTAAGCTCCTGCACAATTCTGTTGCAAAAACAACAATTCTTTTTTAACAATGCAAATAAAAGCAACATACAAAGTTGTAAGCTCAGGTTTGTTCCTGATTTGACAATGTCTATATCACTCTGCATTTGGGTATAATAATAGTTTACCAGATCACCTGGACCCAACTTTCTAAGCCATTTGGGCTTTAATCAAGTGTACATCACATATAATCAAATTATCTAAAGTAGTCACAACCGCTAATATTGTTCTTTTTTTTTAGGTTCCTGCGCAATTCTGTTGCAAAAACAACAATTCTTTTTTCTTTTTATGAATGTTGTGCAAACTAACTTTAATCAAGTGTACATCGCAAATAGTTTGCCAACCAAAGTCAATCTAATGAAGAGGAAAATCCTAGCTGATTCATCATGTCAAAGCTGTGGGAGACAACCTGAGGATATCATGCATGCTTTGTGGGGTTGTGAAGCGGTTAAACAGGTCTGGTGTACCGAGTTTAGTTGGGTTAATGATTTTGAAGCTTCACAAGGCTCATTCTCTGATCTGGTTGGCCGAATTCTGCAGAAACCAAGGGTACCTGAAATCTTTGCTACCACTGCTTGGTTCATCTGGACCCACAGAAATAAGACAATGCTGAATGAGCAGACTTTGCCTAGCAGCGAAATCAGTGCAGCTGCAAAAAAAAAATCCTCTTGGACTTTACCGCTAGTCAAGCTATACTACAGGGATCAAAAAATGCAAGGAAACAGACTTGGGTGCCTCCAAAACCAGGTGAATTCAAGACAAACTTTGATGGCGCTATGTTCAATGAAAATGATGAAGCAGGGATAGGGATTGTGGTCTGAAATTCACTTGGACAGGTTATAGCAGCTATGGCTGAAATAATTCAGAAACCACATTCTGTTGAGGTTCTGGAAGTGATTGCGGCTAGACGTGCTGTTAGCTTTGTCCATGAAATGGTTTATATCAGTCCCTACGCAAAGGCCACATGTTTTTATCATCTTTTGGTCACCTAGTTCGGGATACTCTCCTTTTTGCTAGCTCCTTAAGGAGTTTCTCTTTCTCTCACACTATAAGGCAAGGTAATGCTGTAGCATATGCCTTAACCCGGAGATAGAGACTTTCTTTTCCTCTTTTAGTTTGGATAGAGTCCATTCCATCAGATGTTGACTCTGTTATTGCTGCTGATTTTCTAGCTTCTTAATAAAATGCCAAGTATGGTCTTTTTTCTCAAAAAAGAAAAGAAAAGTGTACATCACATAGAATCAAATTATCTAAAGTAGTCACAACTCACAACTCACCTTTCTATTGCAAAAGCAGCAATTATTTTTTCTTTTTATAAATGTTGTGCAAATTAACATTATCCTCCTCACCTTTCTATTTGGTTTATATTCTAAGCAATTATGACCCAAAAAATAAAATGCACTAAGCTGCACATGAAACCCAGTGGGCCCCAAATAAATTAGAACTAGGCAAAATGAGTGATTAATTATAAGTCCAAACATCAATGTGTTTCCCTTCTTTTATTTTTTATTTTTATAGGTGGAATCCTAATTGACCAGTTGAGCTAGAACCGATTAATTCTTTTCCTTTGTATCTTCAGCCATACATTAGAGAATAAAAAATAAAAATAAAAATCAAACAAAGAAGAATAAAGAAATAATCATATTGGGCTTTTGTTTTTCAATTTGAAAAGAGAAACAAACTCAACCGCACAGAACTATATATTCAAGTGTGATCTCACCTGAAAGCTAGGCTGGTTGAATCCATCGTCAGATGATTTAGAGCCCATGACGCAGAGCTGTCGTGGTTTGGTGGAGATTGATTTCCCAGGAAACGAAGATTCCTTGAGGGAAACAAAGTTCCGGGATTTGGTTTGGAGAGGAAAAGAATTGGTCGTCGATGATGAGAAGAAAGCTGAGGAGTGAGGGAAGGTCTTGATTGCTGATGAGTAATGATTTTGTAAGGAAAACATGGTGGAAATTCTCATGGATTTTTTGTTTTATTGTCTGACTGATTTAACAAAATGGAACTCTCTCTCTCTCTCTGTCTGTTTCTGGTTTTGTATTTGTTTAGTTATTGGTTTGCGTTTGCGTTTGGTTCATTCATGTCAGCTCGTGTCTTGCCCACGTGTCTTTGTCGTATATTGTAATAACTTAGTATTGGAAAGCAAGTTTTTTGTATTTATATAATTATATACTCGAGAGTTGGAGTTGAAGCGTACTACTGATATTCGGTGCAACTGCAATTCACCTCAATTTACTCCTACCCTTTTCATTTTTTTATATTTATTAGTTGAGATTTAAAGTTGTTATTTTTGCCACTTTAAACCTAACCATTCATACCAATTGCATAAGGTATTATATTTGATCTCAATCTTTAAAGCGTGAAACGATATTATTTTAAAATCTTAAAATAGTAGGACACATCATTTTTTCTATTTATATATTCCAGAGTTAGATTTTTTTTTTTTTAAAAGCGTAAAATGATAGTACTTCAAAATCCTAAAATTGTAGGACACGTCCTCTGCTACAAAGGGTTGTAAGTTGAACAAGATTAGGACAAAGAAGAGAGGTACATCTAATTCTTCCTATATATTTTTATTGGATAAGAGCATACATATTTTTAAGATGTATATCCAATTTCATTTAAATTGAATGTTATTTACTATTTAATTAATTAATTTATTTTTTATATATAATTTTAGAAAAAAAAAACTTAAATTTTAAATATTTGATTGATGACGTAGTTATTGATCTTTGATCTTTTTGAAATTTTGTAAGCATGAAGGATATAATAAGAAAATGCAATCTAACAGTTAGATTTTTAAAATTCAGAGTTAGTAAAAAAAAAAAATATAAGGAGTTTGAAGAGTTTTTTTCCAAAAACTAGTTTGAAAAAAAAAATGGTATAATGTGTTGAAAAAAGAAAAGAAAAGAGTTGTATAAGATTACATGAACCTGTTTATTAGGAGTAATTCTTAGGTACTCCCGGAGTATGGAGAATGGTGTTCATTTCTCTCACATTCATGGTGGGGTCTGCTCATTAAATTCATGGTGGGGTCTACCATGAATGTCAGAGAAGGGAGCACCATTTCACTATACTCCGGGACTACCTAAGAATTTTTCGTTTATTAGAAGCTGATTAATTAATGTACGACACATTTACCGAAAAGTAAGGATGGTCAAAATTCTCCATTCCACCCCTCCACAATGCTATCATAGGTTTTCTCCACCCAAAATAGTTGATCAGAGGTTTTCCCCACCCAAAATAGTTGATGGTGTTGGGATGAATTTTGCTTGTCCAAACCAAATATACATAATATAATATTTCTTAAAGCACTTTTCTCTTTTTAGCAAAAGAAAATAATTAGCCTTTTTTTTTCTCTTTCATCTTTACCCCATTGATGACAAAATCATCTCATTAAGAATTACAAAATACTTCTAACATGTCTCGCTGTCTAATTTGGCCCACTCTCACCTTACACTAGTTTTCCTACTCCAAAGTAGGGATAGGACACACCCTAATCTAACCACGATCCACCCCATTACCATCTTTACTTCAAAGTTATAAATGCTATTTCTTATTGGTCGGTATGTCTGATATCTATATTTTGTTTAATTGAGAGGAGAAAAAATATTTATATTTTCCATTATGTGTGTGTTAATAGAAATGATAAAAAAGTGGAAAGATAAAGATTAAATTACAATTACCTATTTATTAAAAGTAATTCCCCATAATAAGATTTCCAAAAAAAAATTGCCTAACATTATTGTTTTATAATGGGAGGGGGCCTTTTTATAAAGGGTAGAATTATTCAAAAATGGGCGCCTTAGGCTTAAAGGCGCCACTAATACTATGCTTGACTGTGTTATATATATATATATATAAAGCCTTCTAGAGTATATATAAAAACTCCGGTTAACTCAACATACAGAGTTTACAATATAATTAAGCCTTTTGCTCCATTATATGTAAACACATAGGGAAGGCCATATCTTTCCCCAAATAAACATTAATGGACTCAATGGTTTTGGAACCAACCTAGTAGTGCCACCATTAAATTTTAAATAATATTCTTCAACGGATAGTTTTTATGCCCCATACGCAATGCTCTTTCTCTCAGTCTCTCTTTTTTCTTCTTCTTCTCCCTCCTTTTATTTATTTATTTATTACTCTTATATTTCAAAATATATATATATATATATATATGTAATATTATTTTTTTAAAAAGTCCAAGACACTTGAGATTATATCCTGTTTGAAAACATTGTTATTTAGAAGCACAATCAAACTTTTTTTTTAATTGCTGCGAAACCCACATACAATAACAATATGTCAATATCATTCACTGTTTGTGAACAAACAATTCCAAGTATTATGATCTATTATTTTTTTCAGTACGATAGGTGTATCATGTATGCTTTTTCTTTTCTTTTTTTTTTTTCTTTTTTCTTTTAAATTTGGTTAAATAAAAAGATTGTGTCAATTTGAGTTGAATGGAATATAAAATGGAGTATCCACATTATGACATTAAGACAGAGGATTTTTTATTGCATAACTTGTTCATGTTGCTTTATGAGTAATGATTACATTTTATTTTTTATATTTACAATCAAAACCAATTCAATATAGTAGTTAAGAATATTGTGATTCATTAACATTATTCACATTTTTAATATAGAAGGAATTTCAATCTCTTTTCCTCACTTGTTATGAGGAATGAATAAACAAACAAACAAGTACAACAAGAAACAAATTTGGATTTCTCATGCTTATAATTTTTTTTCCAAGTTGATTTTATTCTCATTGTATTATTATAATGGATTTTTTTTTTGAGGAAAAATAATGGATAAAAATTTGATGATGGGATAAAATGGTGTAAAATTGTATTTGGTTTATATCATTTACACTATATTTTAATTTGGTCTCTAATATTTTAATTGTGTCAATTTGGTCTCTAACCTTTCAGTACAGTATCAATTTAGTTACTGTCATTATCTTTGTGATAGAAATTGCAGACGTGGCAAAAAACCAAAATAAAAATTAGTTTCCGTTGATGTAGCAATGAACTAAATTTGGAACTAATTTTTTATTTTAACCGTTTGTCACGTTAGCAATTTCCATTGAAGAGATAACAACAATGACTAAATTGATACAATTGAAAGGTTATGAACTAATTGAAATATGATATAAAGGATACAGACCAAATATATAGTTTAACCTATAATATTTCTTTGCATAATTTGTAAAAATCTAATAAATAGAGTTTTTTTTTTAATGGCATACATATTACATAAGCTTCTGTCAAAGAGTTGAAAAGGAATCTCCCAACACAGATGAAAATACTAAACAGCAATTCATTTATAACATACAATGAAGCAAAAAAAAATGATATTAGCTTTATAATTACTGTTATGTGGGGAAAAATGTTATTTCTTAATGAAATAGACTTATTTTCTTCTCTGAAGTGTTTAAATTTCAATAAATAATCAATTTGTTTATTCTCGGTCAACTAACCAAGGCTTTGAACAATCATATTCATATGCTACCCTAGTTAATTTCTCCTTAATTACCTTAGTCATCCATGGAAAATGGATTGTGTAGAATAAAGGAAGTCGGTAGGAAAGCATTAAGCATCAAATGGATAATATTGTAACTGAGGCAGAAATTTTTTTGGCTTTGCACAAGAAAGGCAGTGAAACTTGGGTGAAAAAAATCCAAAGGGTCAGAAAAGTTTGGAAACCACCAGATGAAGATTGCTACAAAACAAATTTCGATGGTGCCCTATTTGAGGAGGAAGGGGAAGCTGGTATTGGAGTTGTGGTTCACAGTCATAGAAATGAAGTTATGGCCTCTCTCTCTCTCTCTCTTTGAAAAAAATACAAATTTCTCCTAGGGGCTAGGTGGTTACTTTGGAAATGTTGGCAGCAAGAGAGCAGTCCTCTTTGCTCAAGAACTTGGCATTGGTAAGTCTATTTTTGCAAGCGACTCGAAGACTGTCTTTACTTATTAATGCCCTACAAAGAGGCAATATGTTTAACAACGCTTTTGGTCACTTGATAAAAGACACTACATCCTTGGTAAACTCTTTTCAAAGTTGGCTTTTCTCTCATACTTATAGATAAGGCAATAGGGTAGCTCATGCCTTAGCAAGGAGAGCTACATTTTCTTTTTCCTTTTTAGTTTGAATGGAGTTTGTTCCTCCGGATATCAATAAGTGTGTAGTAGCTGATTTTTCAGCTTAATTCAATAAGATGATTGGCATGTTTCTCCACATTAAAAAAGAAAAAAAAAAAAGCATCAACTACAAGAATTTATACTTAGTGAGTGTTTGGGAACAGATTATAGGCCACTTTTTTTTTTTTCTTTAATGTAAAATTTTTTAAAATCTTAATTTTTCTTATTATTTTTTTAAAATCCAAATATATTTTAGTACATTTTTAATAAAAAGCAAAGTAAGATGTTTCCAAAAATTCCAGCACTCTCCTTTCTCAACCAAGGAAGTCAATACCGTATCGGAGGCTGTACCGGTTTGGCCACCGGTACGATATATTTCGGATACCGATCAATACCGGTGTACCGTTTCGGGTTTACCGCTATTATATATATATATATATATATATATATATATATATTATATACACACACCAAAATCTCTAGAACTATGTTTATAAGCATATAATATTTCACTTATATTATAGTAAATATAAAAGTTTATCATAAAACATTACCTCAATTCAGAACAAATTATTCATAGTTTTAGACTTTAGTATCAACTAAAAGGAAAAAAAAAAAACACAATATAAAAAATAGAAAGCTTAGTTGTTCATTGCATACTAAGAAAACAAATAATACTAATAAGTTAATGTAAATAAGTTATCATTATGCCCTTACAAAAATTCAAAAATTACAAAACTAAAAAAAAAATAAAAAAAAAGTTTTTTCTAGTATCGGCCGGTATTGCCCGAAATTGGCCGGTATGGCCGGTATTTTTTCCAGTACAAAATAGAAGTGTACTGGTACCAATGCACTGGCCGGTACGGTATCGACCACCCTGTTCTCAACACAATTACGTAATCGTATAATGAAAGATAAAGGTATAGGTTTATTGAATTAATCTATTAGAGAAAAAAAAAAGGAATAATATTGAGGGACGAGCACAAAAGAAGTATTAATTCAATGGGCATTCAAACAAACAGAGCTTTTAGTCCACCAACTTCAATAGAATGGAGTAGGCAAAATTTGCTGAATAGTAGCTTTTTAGAAAAAAATTTGGTACATAGCATGTGTTTGAAACTATTTTGTAAGTTGGATTGTTTTTGGAACTCGAGTTTGACAAACTCGAGTTCCAAGCACTATACATCAATATTGAATGGAACTTGAGTTTGACAAACTCGAGTTCCAGCTCAAACTCAAGTTTGCCAAACTCGAGTTCCAAAAACAGTTTAACACTCTGTTTGTTTTGATGTAAAATATTTTCAGGAAAATATTTTCCTATTTTACCGTGTTTGTTTTGCAGTAAAATATTTAGGCAAAAGTAAAATATTTTCAGTCAACCAAATCAACTAGGCAAATTTATGTAAAATATTTTACACTTAAAATTTTGGTAAAACATTTTACATTTTCTTTCAAGCTCTCACCCCAATGCTCCATCAGACCTCACTCCTCAGTCCCTCTCACACTCTCTCCCTTCTCACTCTCAAGTTCTCTCTCCCACAAACCAGAGCCACCAAGCCACCCTCAATTTCGTCAGCGCCACTCATCTCCGGTAGCTCTCATCGTCGGCTCCACCTCTGCCATCGTCACCTGACTCGTCTCCACACCTCCACCCACCGAGTTTGGTTCAACCACTCAAACCCACCAATTCTTTTTTCGATCTGACCATACACCAACTTTTTCTCCACCGATTCTCTTACCACCATCACACCGGCTCGACCTCCACCTTCATCAACTCACCCACCGGCTCTTAGATCTAGTTTTTTTCTTTTACCACTACATGGGTTTATTGATTTGGGCCTTTTGGCTGGTTTTATGGGTTGTGGTGGGTGGCTGGGTATTTGAGTTGCAATGGGTCGTTGCATTTTTGGATGGCTGAGATGTTTGGTGGTCCGTTGATGGCTGAGTTTTTAGGTGGCTGGAATGGTTTATGGGCCATGGTGAGGACTAGGTTTGTGGGTTATGGTGGGTGGTTGGCCGGCTTTGGCCTCTCTTTTTTTGTTTTTCATTCTCCAATTTGTGGATTTGACTAGTCAGTGGAGTGTCAAGGTGGTGATGGGTGGGTTTGTGCCGATCTAGTGGTGATTTGGGTGGTGGAGTGGTGGTGGTTTGGTTTTGTGAGATTTTTTTTTTGGAGCTAAAACGGTAGAAAGTCTTCATTTAACTGAAGAAATTACATGTAAAACTAGTAACTAACAACTAAATGGAGTGGTGTCCCCAGAGAAAGCACCGAAATACAATGAAAACCCAACCCTAGAAACATTAAACTCAGCCTATTCAAACTTGTGTAGCCATTAATTGTTGATATTCCTCCAAAAAACCCCACTGACACCCTCAAGGATTGTCTTCGGCTGGACCAGACCTAGACTTGCTCAAAATTGTTTTGTGAGATTGTTAAAATTCTTTTAACATATACATTTTCTTTTTTTTTTTTACATTTTCAGGAATACAAACCAAACACGGTAAAATAAAAATATTTTCAGTAAAATATTTTAAATTTTACATCGAAACAAATAGAGCGTAACTTACAAAATAATTTTATCGGTGTGCTGGTTTCCTAAAATTTTTCTAAAATCATGCTATCTGGTAAATTTTGCCGAATGGGGTAAGTCAAAGCACCAATGCATATCCATATTGACTAGTAGTATTGACCCAATAAATTAGACCTCATCTACTTATCCTTTGCTCTTATCCAATGCCATCTTGAACTTGAAACGTCATTGTTGTAGTTATCCAAAGTTCCAATCCCAAAGTCTTCTCCCGTTAGAGAAAAAAAAAAAATCCCAGTCCACTACAAAATAAAAATCAATATTATGGTCCACAAACTCAATTATATCATATCAATATTACCATAATGTTCTATTAAAAAATATATATATTATCAATCATGATTTTTGAGTGGAGTTATAGTGTACCTTTGTATTAAAACTCATTTTCCTTTTACTTGTGCATGTTTGTTTCTCAAAAAACAATACATACATACATACATACATACATACATATATATATATATATATATATATATATATATATATATATATATATATATAAAACCACAATGGAAAGCATTATTTTATAAATATATTACTCTTTTGGGGAAGTTTTGCTTCATGCGGGCAGTTTGGAAAATTAAAATGTAAAAATGTTAAAAGACAACCATAAGAATGTAGAAGTAGAGCAAAAAATTAGCATCAACTTTTTTTTTTTTTTTGAAAACAATTAGCATCAACTTGTAGTTTAATATTTTATTAGTAGTATTTAATTTTTCTATGATACTTTTATGTTTTCCCTCGAAAAACACTTGATAAAATATTTTCTTTAAAAATATTGTTTCATAATTACATTAAATGATAAGATTATATGATTTAAATATGCTGTGTGGTTCTATAATAATAACTTTTTAATATGAAATAAATATATGCACGAAATCTATCGCATTTCGTTCTATTATTCAATAAAAATTTTAAATTGCACAATAGCTTCTTTTTTTCTTTTTTCTTTTTTTGAGAAGGTAAGTCAACTTTATTTAGTTTGTGTATATATTAAAAAAAATTGTTTAGCTTAAATCATAATGTAACAAAGGAACAAGAGCATGCGCAACAATGTTTGCTTGGCGTTTTACATCAAAAAACTTATGTCATATACCCTCTATCTGTTTCGATATTAACATTTTATGAAAAATTAATTATTTTTTAAATAGTATTTTTTAGAAAGTTGTTGTGGGAGGAGGAAGCCCGAAGAAAGAGGATCATTGGGCAGAATTCTGCCTAAGGGACAATGAGGCCCATCAGATCAGGCCCAACCCAGTTAGGACAACCCAATTAGAGAAATCGAGGAAAATGGCTCACTTGAGGAGCCTGAGAAGCAAATGCTCCTCTGGAGATCGAATATAGATCACCAAGGCCATAGGGTTGAAGGCCAAGGAAGGAAGTAGAGACGTGCAAGCAAGGGAAGGAGGAGGCTTCCAAATAAAGCACTCATCACTTCTGCATTTAATGCACTATACCAACTCAACTTACCGCACTAATGGAAGAATAACCCCTGAATAGTGCCCCCATAACCTATAGCCTACTCTACCATCACTAGCAAGGCAATAATAGGACAAAATCCAAGTAAGGATCAACGCCTGTTCAAGTGGAGGGCTGGGACGCAATCCAAGCAGCTATATAAAGGAAGGAAACTCCTCCAAGAATGGGGATCGAAAAAAGTTGGGAGAGAGAAATAAGAGAAATAAAGAGAGAAAGTAATTACTTTAAAACCGAGAAGTATAAATCAACAGAATTGTTGCTCCTCAACTAGCCCAAGGATGAAACTTATATAAGAATCTTTTTCTTTTTCCTTGACTTAATTCTTAAATTATACTGTGTTCTTGCCAACTTTCTTTCTTTAAATTACTAAACCGAGACTACCAATGGCGCTGAAGTTGATCTTAGCCATTTACTTCTATAAATTAGTTGTATTGGACCTTAAACCCAACCCATTCTTGATCAAGTTGGGTTGGGCCAACCCAGTTTCACCCCCTACAACTATCTAATTTTTCTATGTTTGATAGGAACTTTAAAATGGGTTAGAAAACTATCAATTGACTTGTTTTATTTAGCTTGGTGCAAAATAGAGCTGTTTTCCATAAAATTTTAGTAATTAGTATAAACAACTCTATCTCACGTTAAACTAAACTAGCTTGTAACCCCATGCATATGCATGGATACACTTAAAAATATACAATAATATGCATAATATAATTTTTATATATATATATAATTTAAATACTATTGATAGTCATTTTTATATTTTGTTAACTCTTTAAAAAAATTTGTAAGGATATTATTAGATATAAAATGTAAATTGTCCATTTTTAAAAAAATTATTGTGAAACATTTTTTTTTACGATTCAATTATTCTAGACTCTTTGGTTTTTGTACCTAATAACTCACTAGGATGAATATTTATGATGTCGTCCCACATTTGACTCTAAATTTAAGAAATAAAACTTTTTAAAAATAAATAATATATGACACATGGTGCAAAATTAAAACTCCAATTTGAAATTTAAATTTAAATTTCTCTTAGCTTCACCTATTATTATTGTTGTTAGGACATATGTGATTTGATGTTAGGAACATATGTTAACATTTTATGTGTTGGCTAATCTTTTGACAAAACTCACTTTACTTGTAATTGGATAGATCTAGGATGTGTTTAATACTTCAAGAAATAAGGTTTCAAGTTCAAGTGTTAAAACTATGCAAGTCTGTCCAAGAATCGAGTGAAGAAGTGTTATTCATTAAAACTCGACAGCATGGTTGTCAAAATCGCAATCCGGATCGTAAAATCGCACGATTTTACAATCCCATCTCACCAAAAAGTTTAAAATCGTAGCAGGATCGCAAAAATGTTAGGATCGTAGGTAGGATCGTGTAGGATCGTATGGGATCCTACCGATCCTACCATTTGGCTTGAATTTTTTTTTTTTTTAAGTGGGATTCATTTGGGTAAACCTAAACCCATAAGCCCAACGGGTTTTAGAAGCCCAATAATGAATTGAAGTCCTAAATTTACCCCGATGTCAACATAAAATCTCAAAAAAACCTATGGTATAAGTTTAACGTTTTCAAAAACAAAACCTAAACTATTTAGAAACACAAAGTTCCAGCACGCACCTCTATCCTGCGCCTCCTCAGCTCTCTGTTAAAAACCCAGCACCTCTCAGCCCTGTTAATGGTGAGCCATCACTGCCTTTAAGCTTTCTTAACTTAAGTTTAATGTTTAAAAAAAAAAAAAAAACCCAGTAAAAAACCCAGCACCTCTATCCTACGCCTCCTAACTCCTCTGTCAAAAACCCAACACCTCTCAGCCCTCTCAATGATGTTGCCATGAGCCATTGCTGCCTTTAAGCTTTCTGGTAATTTGTTTTGGTAGTTAGTACTTAGTAGTTTATCATTTATTTGTACTTTGATAGCTTGATTTCATATTGTTGTGTTGTGTATATGATTTTGACAAAGCTTTTAAGGTTTTTATTTTTCTATTTTGTTAACTAAATTAAGTAAAATTTGAAAAATTATGAAACATGATCTTCATTATTTAATTAGCTAGTTTACCTTAGATTGAGAATTCTCTTTTGGATTACATATTGTAAAATTGTAGTTAGCTAGTGATGTGGGACGAAAACGCTGAGACCGTCCCTGGACGGTCATCACCTCGGTAGCTGTCCAGGAGTTATCCTCAGGACGAGGGTAACGGACAAGGCCGTCCAGAGGATGATAGCGAAGCTACATCCTTCGTCCAGGGGATGCGCACGACCTGCCCCAAGAGGACTCGTCCACATAAAACTTCGTGGACGAGTATGCTACACTTGGAATTCAGGGACACTCGACGAAGGAATTCCAGGACGAGGAAATCATACTTAGAAGAATCTCCGAATATAATGTGACAATCCCTTATTCCACGCATAACCGTCATGTATCCGTTGTGAAGCAAGAGCATAACTTCCAAACGGTTATGCAAGTTACGTTTGATTTCTACCTCTCCTTGAATCCAAGAGAAGTTCCATTTTTGATAACCGCCTATAAGAACACTATACAAAGGCTGCTTCAGACAAGGCCAAGGTATGTTCAGTTTTTACTCCAAAAAAGTTGGAACTCAGATAACACAGAGTAAAAAACTAACTTTGCCATCGGAGGATTTTTGGCCGGCAGCCCCGGTCGCCTTTGATTCGCTTTTCTTTCTTTTTCAGGCCGCAGAGAGAACCCGTAGTCCTTTGAAGTCTGAAGCATCCAGCCTACTGATCTTCTTTGTATCATCAGCTAGTTTTTATATGCTAACTAGCCTAACTTATTTTGGATTTGGAACTTAGAATTTGGAAAACATTTTCCATATGTGTAGATAATATTTTGGTACTTAGTTGCTAATTAAACATGTATTGAACTTTTTAGATACATTATGTCAAAAGTTAAAGATATTTTGCTTCGTTAGAATGACATAAGAACGATGTAGTGCGTGCAAATTACATTTTATGATGCAATTTTTTTTTAATGGATGGATTCATATTTTAAGTGATTATATAACATACAAAATCACTATCAATAGGTTTTTTGCTTAAAATCTGAAAATAGGTAGGCTCTTACGATCCACGATCTGATCCTATGATCTCCGATCCTACCTACCTCCCACGATCCTACGTAAGATCCCGATTTTGACAACCTTGCTCGACAGCTAGGATATCTGTCAAGGTTTATGAAACTCAGTTTTTCAGAGCTGTTTTTCATCCAATTCATGAGTATGTATTTGGGCTTTCTTTTCTCACAACCCTAAACATATATAAGGATTATTTTAAGGGCCGTTACAGGTTGCACAGTCAAGAGCATAGTCGCACAAGCCTTGCATAATTCCACAAGTGTGACCGGAAACCTAGTTCCCCTAGTTCATCTTGAAGAAGCTGGTGTGTTTGTACATCGTAGGGTTTTATGACCAAGCAACTTTATGATCTTCATCGTGTGATGAACTGAAGAACTTTGCAGCCAACATCCTTCTCAAATTGGTGATCAAGTCGCGTATTGGGATCCGCACATCATTTGGTTAGTCACGTACTGGGAGCCGTGCAAAATAAGGAGAGATTGTCACTACAGAATAAGTCCAATCGGATATTGGGGTAAAGGTTCAACTGTAGGTTGGTATAAGGTACTGAGATTCCTTTACTTGTAACTTTTTATTTTGATAATAGTGGATTCTCGAGAATGATGACCTTAAAATCACTTGGTGGGGTTTTTGCAATATAAGTTTTCCCCATTTGTAAACAAATCACCGTGTCATTTAATTTCCGCTACATTTTTAGTTTTTTGGTGATTTGTTTGTGCTACCACGCTCATTGCATGTAATCTAACCTAATTAATTCACTTGGCTAATTAATTGGTTAATTCATTACAAGGGGTCAATACATTTTTGGCCTATCAATTGTTAGGACACGATTTGCTTCTAAAGCCCAAATGAAGGGTCAATGGCCCAAAGAGCCAAAAAAAATGAATTTGTTAGAGAGTGGGCTTAAAGATGAACTTTCAATGAGTTAAATGGATAGTAGTCACAGTAGGTTAGTTATTGTTAGAAAGAATAAAACAAACAATTTTGAGCAAGAAAAGTTCTCCTCGGCCAAGTCTAAGGATTGTTTGTTTTTATATATTTCTCTTAAACTTATATGAAATTACAGTTCTTGAGTCTACAATGATTTTTCCTTAGATTTTATGATCCCTCCTCTGTAATGGGGGTTTTTTCTCCTTTATATTCCCCTTCCTCCCTTCATCTCAGCTCTCCACGTGTAGATCAGATTGTTAACGTTGATACTTGTCCCATCAGCACCTTCCTGAAGTCTTTGTGGGTAGTTGTAAGGCTGAATGTTACTGTTCAGGTATCACCTCCACATTAATGCGGCCAGGGGATTAGCTGCAGAGCATTCAATGCGGTGGTAGCAACTTTCTTCTCAGATATTTCACAGCTCTCTTTTGTCTTATTCCTATATGATATTTATCATTGCCAGCACGATTGCCTGTTGCCTTGTTATTGATGAAGGGTCGGACCTATAATGTCTACTTTGTTTAGCCGAGGAGGTACTTCTCCTCGGACAACATTTCTAGTTCCTTATGACCAAACTTCTTCCACGGCCCATTAACTTATATGTCTTCATTAGTATTTACCTGTCCTCGGGCTATTTGATGTCCTCGAGCACGGCCCACAGCCCAATACCTATATCTGAGCCCTCCATCCCTACAATTATATATATAGATAAGTGAAGTCAAAAGCTAAAATTGCACAATAAGATTTTCTTTTAGAAGGTAAGTCAACTTTATTTAGGTTGTGTATATATTAAAGAAAATTATTTAACTTAAATCATGCCATAACAAAGGAACA
This sequence comes from Castanea sativa, assembly GCF_040712315.1. Taxonomy (NCBI): domain Eukaryota; kingdom Viridiplantae; phylum Streptophyta; class Magnoliopsida; order Fagales; family Fagaceae; genus Castanea; species Castanea sativa. The sequence goes on from NC_134015.1 coordinate 52,215,860, forward strand.
AGAGCATGAACAATAGTGTTTGCTTGGCATTTCACATCGAAAAACTTATGTCATATACCCTCTATTTGTTTCGATATTAATATTTTATGAAAAATTAATTATTTTTCAAATAGTATTTTCTTGAAAATTATCTAATTTTTCTAAGTTTGGTAGGAACTTTAAAATGAGTTAGAAAACTATCAATTCACTTATTTTATTTAACTTGGTGCAAGATAGAGTTGTTTTCCAAAAAATTTTAGTAAAAACAAATCTATCTCACACCAAACTAAATAAGTGAAGTCAAAAAATAAAATTGCACATTAACATTTTTTTTTTAGAAGAAAAGTCAACTTTATTTAGTTTGTATATATATATAGCACATGGAAAAATGTGATCACGTGTTTAAGATGGTTAATAAGTCTAATTTTATTTTATGTCTAATGATATAAGAAATTTTACAACAATTTTTATTTGTACTGAGGTGGTAATTTATAATCAATGTACAATAAAAATATTGTTAAGACTCATCTCAATAAAAATTATGTTAATTTTTTTAGAGGAATAAAAATAAAAAACAAGGTTACAAAAATACTAATTACAATCTGTTATTTTTTCACCCTACCCAACCATTGAACATGTAGTTTTGAACTACATCGCAAGAAAAAAAAAAGTTAAAATGCAAGTGCACCTTTTAAGTTTAACTGAAAATTCATTTTAGTACTCTAACTTTACTTTCTTTTAATTTATTTCTCTAAATTTCAAAGTTATTCAATTCAAAAGCTTTATGTCCAACTTTGTTATAAAAAAATTGCTACAAAATATGCAGTCAACTAATGAAAAATAATTTTTTTTGAAGAAAAAAAATCCTTACATAAAAAATCTATAAAATATTTTTATTAAATTTATAGATTTTTTTCATGTGAAAATAATATTTTTTTAAGGGTAATTTTTTAAAAACAAAATTGGATAAAATGACTGAGTTTAAGTAAATTTGAACCTTAAAAAATTCAATTAAACCAAAATAAAATTATAGAACTAAAATAAATTTTGCATGCAATTTGCATTTTATCCCAAAAAAATTTGTTGTCTATACTACTCTTTAAGGAACTTCCCCTGTTTGGATTCCACATTTTGGATGCCTAAAATACCCTCATCATATCCACTTACAAGTTTTCAACTAACGAGGATAAATATGTAAATTAAAACTTCTACACTTTAAAACCCACAAACTCACGTACGTTTTGCAGTTTCTATCTCACTTTCTATCTCTCATTCTTCTTCAAATTGAAGATATTTAGTTTAGCTCTACATCCTACTTTCTTTTTCTTCAGATTAAAGACATTTATTGTCAAAGACTCCAACAAATTTTCAGGTTTTATCTTTTGCAAATTTCTCTTTGTTTTCTTTTCTTTGGTTTATGGTTAACTTTCTTTGAGCTCTACTTTTATATATATTTATATATATATATATATATATATATATATATATATATGTATCACGTTAACTCTTCTTTTTTTAAATGTAATTTTGAAATGAATGGTTCTTTCATATACTCTACCACTGTACTTCTTAATGAATTGTCATTTTATGTTGTAGGTACGTATTATAATCCAAAGACATGGCTGCCTTATGCTACAAAAGAAGCATTCAACCAACAAATTTTCAGGTTCTATCTTTTGCAAGTTCCTCTTTGTTTTCTTTTCTTTGGTTTATGAATGATTTTATTTGAGTTCTACTTTATATATATGTATCACGTTAACTTTTTTTCTTTTTTCTTTTTTTCAATGTAATTTTGAAATTTTGATTAATGATCAATTACTATTTCCTTTTATTTCCTCACTTTTTTTTTTCCTTCTTCGTCTTTTTTTTTGTTTTTAATAATTTTTTTTATTCTTAAAAAAACCTCACGTTCAGTAAATAAAAAAACACAACTAAATAGTAAAGTTTCTAATATTTTATTCTTAGAAAAAACCTCACGTTCAGTAAATAAAAAACTAATGAAATACCCTTATTTTAATAAACTTATCTTTATCTCTAAATCAAAAGAAATTGTTTAAAATCTTAAATTGATAAAAATTGAAACAAAAAACCTAATAAAAAAAGCCACGTTGTATCAAAAAAATTATTTATCACGTTTCTATTTTTTTTTAAATCCTACGTTTTGTAAAAAAAAAAAAACCTGGCCACTACTTTTTTTTTAATTCAAAAAAAAAAAGAAGCCTTAACACGTTTCAATTCCACTTCCACATTTTACTCCTAACAAATTGCTTGAATGCCACGCTTCCATGTTTTACTCCTAAGAAACTGCTTTACTATCAAATTTAAAAATTTGAACTTCCTTTAACTTATTTTGCTTATTCAGTTTTTTTCTATCTATCTCCTCCCTCTCCTCCACGTATTGTAACATTCCCACCATTGAAAAAAAAAAAAAAAAAAAACACTTGCCTCAAATCCACCACGTACATTCGCATAACAACTTCTGAAAAAACTAAAGCAGTAATAAAAATTCATGTGGTCATTTTAATTTTTAACGCAAGGGGTGAAGGTCTTGCCACTATTTGTTATCAAATATGATGACTACCCAGTAACCACATGTAGTGGATGGCATGTGTAGGTGAATCTCATTTATAAACAAGATGATGGTGGCCCTTCATATCAAATGTCAGAATTTTTATTTATTTATTTATTTTTCAAAAAAAAAAATCGTTAAATTATGTTTCTCTTTTTGATCTGTCTTTTACTAACTCACCAAATTCTTATCCTCTTAACCTTTTTGTTTTTGACAGACTTATCCTTTGAACCTTAAAGGCTACAATTCCAATGAAAACTTTTCATGCAAATTTTAACATACCAGAAGGGAGGCAAACATGGCTCTGCACATTCTCTGGCACGTCCCAACCTCAAAGCCCAGTTTTTAGAAGCTCCTATGTATATGGCTTCAGGATATACCAGCCTCCATTGCAAATGTTATTTTATTTTTTGATTGAGTCATTGTTATGTTGGTTTTTGATGCAGCAATTATTAGAAAAGTAGGCAAAAGAATAGAAATGAAGTTCCAAGAAGTGAAGAACATAGAAAAAAGGGAGGAATTTGTCTCTCTTTCAGAACCCACGCATCGTGTGGGATACCGAATATGTTATCAAAGACAATATTAGCCTAAATATTTAGGACTTTTTTAGATCTCCTTTAGGTTTTTTTTTTTTTTTAATTTTATTTTAAATCTTTGTTGTATACCAAAGTTTGACTTACTTTCAGTACTTTTTCAAATAGACATGTCCTTTTATTTTAAATATACAACTAGCCTCTAAGCATGCGCGTAAACGCGTGTTCAGGGGCTCTTTAATTTTTTGGTAAAAGTTAATAATTTGCATTTATTATAAATTGAGATTATTACATTTTTCAATCACAAAAATATCTAGGAGTGTGATGAGTGTTATGCATGAAGAAATGTTAATAATTTTAATATTTGGTACAAATGCATAACACTCATCACACTTCTAGGTATTTTTGTGATTAAAAAATGTAATAATCTCAATTTAATAAATGTAAATTATTAATTTTTACTAAAAAAATTAAAGACCCCTAAGCACGCGCGTGAACGCGTGCTTAGAGGCTAGTAAAAATATTATTGAAAAGAAATATTATAAAAAAAAAAAATTTGAACATGCAAGATCCAAGATCCAACTCTAGAAATTTGGCAGAAAAACTGCTCATAAAGTTCACACCTCTTCCGCGAACCCGCATAACAAAATCCGCTGTAATTGCCAACAACAACAGCAACTCCTCTGTCACTAAAAATCAATACTCTCTGTGCTCTTCTCCTCCAATGTCAGTTACAAGCCAAAAAAAAAAATACCAAACGCGCATCACATTATTGTTTTTCCTGTTTTTTTAATTTGCTTCGCTGTTTTTTCCATTACGTTGTCGTTTCCACGCTACTATATATACTCCTACTCTTTCTCTCTTTAATTTCGTCTCATTTTTTTTTCTGATCCAATTCGATTCCCATTCTCTCTCTCTCTCTCTCTCAGCACCAAAACCCTTGGAGTTTTCGGTTAGGGGTGAGCTTTTTAATCTCTCTGCTATTTCCTAATTTCCTTGCTTATTTAAACTTTGAATTTTTTTTTTTTTAAATTTTGAATTATTATTATACGCAACATTACATAATTTTAGGTTTTTGCTATTTTTTTTTTTAAATTTCAGATTCATAATTTTGATTTTTTAAAAACACGACGTTGAAAAAAAATTCTAATTTTGTTTGTATTTAATGGATTTTGAAAAGTATTTATGAATAATATAATTTTTCTGCTGCTAAAATAATTGTCATGGACCACTTCAGCGTTGAATTTTCTCAATATTTATTTATTAATTTATTAATTAATTTAATTATTTGCTGGCACAGTCAGTATCACGCTTTTCACGTTTGAATGCTATCTTGTATTTGCATCTTTGATTTAAATCTTTTAGAATCATTCATATTCTTTCAAAACCTTACGCTACAACTTACTTGCAATCATTCTCAGGTGAATATGTAAATTTAGATAGTTTTTTTCGGCGATTTTTTAGGCCAGAGATTTGAATACATACATAAACTGTTGAATGAATTTTCATTGCTGAGTAGAATTAGTTCTTTATCAGAAGCGTGTTTTTGGGTCTGACTTATTACATTGCTTTTTAATATTCTCGGTTTGTTAAGAATTTCACTCCCAGATAGATCCTACCCGAGTGATGTTTTTACATGATGTCATTGATAACAATTGTAACACGTTTGTTCTAACTATATATATATAGCAGTTTGATTGATTGTAAGTTTATGTTGTTTTCTGATTCATATTGTTATCGAACTCAAACGCTGGTGTTTCAATTGGTTTTCTCATCCTGACCCAATTTTTTTATTGGCTTTTTAGAGATTACAAACATTTAGGTGACATTTGAAAGTTGAACCTTATGCCCTGTTTTGATAATTCTTTTCTGGGTTTTTTTTTAAAAGAATATATTTGTCATTTTCTTACTGTCTGGAAGCAAATTATGTCATTATTTCTTTTTAATGGGGGTATTCTATGCAGTTGCAGTGCGAAACTATTGTTTTTTTACAATTAAATTTATTTAGCACACAAAGATTTGTGTATTTCATTTATCATTTAAGGTTGTTGTGTGATTTAATTTTGTTTGTATATTTATTTAGTATACCTTGTTAAGTCTCTACCAATTGTGTTTGTGCACCTTTGATGGTTTATGGTTACTGTGCTATGCAGAGTGAAAAATGGGTCAAGCTTTATGTTGTGTTCAAGTGGACCAGTCAACTGTAGCCATCAAAGAAACTTTTGGGAAGTTTGATGATGTGCTTGAGCCCGGATGTCACTGCTTGCCTTGGGTTTTGGGACAGCAGTTAGCTGGCCACCTCTCTTTGCGTGTGCAGCAGCTGGATGTTCGATGTGAAACGAAGACAAAGGTTTGTTGTTTATTTATCTTTGCCTTATTGACTTTCCTTTTTATTCTTGGGAATTTACCTGGAACATGCTTTTAAGCTGTTGTATTCTATGAGAGCCACATAGTATCATTGGTCCTAGAGGGGTTTAATAGTGTGAAAAAAAGAATCATATACTTTGGAAATTATATGGGAAGTCAAAGTTAACATTTTAAATTTGCATTCACAATAATTTATCTGTTTTATAGCAATCGGAAAGAGTAAAACATTCACTTTGTCTGAGTATAAAGGTGTTTACTTCTTTTCTGGGTTTGAAGCAAAGAATCCGAAACTGATTTGAAAGTATTAGTATCATACAGATTTGCAAGAAATGTTTGATTTCTAATGTGTTTTGCTTAATTCTGCAGAATTGATTGGGAACTTAATCTTTTTTTGAGTTAAAAGCAAGAATATTTTAGGCTACGGCACTATCATCTTGTTCTAAACTATTTTATATGTTGAAAGCATGATTCTTCTGCGGCTTCTGATCTATAATTCATTTTCAGGATAATGTGTTTGTTACTGTTGTTGCTTCCATTCAATACCGGGCCTTGGCAGACAAAGCTTCCGATGCTTTCTACAAACTCAGCAACACCAGAGCACAAATCCAATCCTATGTCTTTGATGGTATGGATGTGTAACTTGACCTTGAAAGTCACCATGTTTATCATAATAATGAAATTAAAAGAGTCATGTTCTTTACTGATACGTCCCATGGGTCCATATTTGTTAGGAAAAAAAATAAATTCTGAAAATTCTGGGTTTTTTAACTTGATATTGACTTTTTTAAGTTTTTGTTGGGTAATTGTGGACTTCTTTTCTAGCTTGGCATTGATATTTTGAAGTTTATGCTAAAAGAATTAAAATGTATATTCTTAGTGAAACAGCTATATTGGATAGTTGTTTAATGTTGTAATATTCTTTATGATTTGCTTAAAGCATCATGATTAACTATGTACATGATATGCTTTCTTGGACTTGGAAAAGTGCTTATTTTAACAATAATGTTCATGTGGAGAGGACCATTGAGGTAATGTATCTTGATGTGAATATTATGATGACAAATGGCTCAGAGTGAAGTAGTGACAGAAAAAGAGAGAAGTTCTTATAGCATTGTTATGAAATTTAGCTCAAAATAATGTCTTTGAGGTTGGGGAAAATTTCAGTCACTATCCAATCCATGCATATACTTGTTATGTCTTAATTTCCATTGGAGACAATTTTACCTATTTGTACATCGTTTGGAGAAACTAACAGGCTTATGTCTCCATTCTTCTAGTTATTAGAGCAAGTGTTCCGAAGTTGGAGCTGGATTCTGTTTTTGAACAAAAGAATGAGATCGCGAAAGCTGTGGAAGAGGAACTTGAAAAGGTATTTCTCGGTCTGCTAATCTGGTTTAGTATTAGTCAAGTTACAAGCTAAATCTGTTTCTTTTTAATATCTTTGAATTTTACATGCATAGGCCATGTCAGCTTATGGATTTGAGATTGTTCAAACTCTCATTGTGGACATTGAACCTGATGAACATGTGAAGAGAGCTATGAATGAGATAAATGCTGGTAAGTGTTCATTTTGAATTGAATATTTTTTCTCCTCTCTCTCTCTGTGTAAGTTTGGCTTCTTTTTCCCTGAATACTAATTAACCTGTCATTGACCTTTTACATGTGATGAACAGCTGCAAGAATGAGGGTGGCAGCTAACGAGAAGGCTGAAGCAGAAAAAATCCTGCAAATCAAACGTGCCGAGGGAGATGCCGAATCTAAATATCTGGCTGGGCTTGGTATAGCCCGCCAGCGTCAAGCCATTGTAGATGGGCTGAGGGACAGCGTGCTTGCTTTTTCTGTGAATGTACCTGGGACTACATCAAAGGATGTCATGGACATGGTTCTGGTTACTCAATATTTCGACACAATGAAAGAAATTGGTGCATCGTCAAAGTCCAATTCTGTTTTCATCCCACACGGACCAGGAGCTGTGAGAGACATTGCTTCACAGATTAGGGATGGCCTCCTTCAAGGAAATACCGTTCAGAATTAGTGTCAAAGTCCAACTCTGCTTTCATCACACAGGGACCTGGAGCTGTGAGAGACTTCACAGATTAGGGATGGCCTCCTTCAAGGAAATATTATTCAGAATTACTGACTTTTATCACAGCATATATGTTTCATGAGTGGCTTTTCAATGAAATATTTGTGTATTTTATTCTTCTTTTCAACTTTCGTAAGTATTACATGAGTGAAGCTAGGAGATAGGGAGTGTTTTGCAAGTTGCAAACTAAGTGGGATGGTGTGTATACATGGTCTTGAACTTGGCTATAGTGTGATAAATATTCTTTATAGTAAAAACGGTATTGGTTTGTGTAATTTTGTGGTATCCTCTGGTTTTATATGCTATTTTGTTAATGTTGTCTGCATTTTGTGAATGGTTCCCTTTGATGGGTTTGCTTTGAGAACAGACCAAAATTTGCAGTAATAATGGTTATTGTGTCATGATTTAAGTTTGTCTTTCTTGCTTGATTTGAAGGGGAAAAAAACCAGCTGTTGTTGGGGCTTTATGTTCATGAATGAGCATAAAGCTCAGAATACAAGCCGTTTGGGTGAAAAAAAATGGTCACTTATCGCTCAAATATCATCACTCATCACACTATAACTCATTTCCTATCACTTATCACTCTAATTTTCATAACTCACAACTACCACTCATTCTTATAACTCATAATTCCTTAACTCAACTGGTGGGACCTTTGGTACAATGCCCTCCTCTCTAGTAAAGGAGCAAATAGCCAGTTCCTCAAAAAAAAGAAAAAAAAAAGAGCAAGTAGCGGTCGGGTCCTTGGAGTAATAAATACTATCTGACTTGATGGGACAATTCATCACGTGGGTCCTATTCTGTGTGTGTTATTACGATTTTGCCACTAACTCAATTTTCTAAAATTTGAAAACACACAAAATATGTTTTCATATCTCATCATTCATTCCCACTTTTTTTAGTGTTGAGTGATAAGAATTGAGAATAAAAATTGAGCCAAACAAAAAAACCACTGGTGGGACCTATAGATTTTGAGTGATGAATGATAGAAATAAAAAAAATGAGTGATGAAAATGGTTAAACCAAATAACCCCTAAATGATTATTGAAAAATTGAAGTCTTACCCAGTAAAAGAGAGATGACAGAGAACCAGTTTAGGCTGTCTATACTTTTAATTTTAAGAAGAAAATTAATCATTGTAAAATGAAAATGGCATAAGTTGCAAAATGACAACGCATGTTGGCCGATTCATCAGTTAATAAGAAAGTAAATAACTAAATATATAAAAAGAGCCCTAAATAGTAAAAGGGAACTTAAAATACCGTTAAACACTATTCCTAATTTCAATGAAGAAATCACTCTTAAACGTCTAAAGACTGAACTAATGAAGAGCACAGAGAGAAGAAAAACTAAATATGAGAAAAAGTGGGATTTTTTTTAAGACTCGTTGTCCATGCAGAGATGGAATCAAACCAAAATGAAAATCTTCATAAACAATTTGAATTCGTTTCGGTTTAAAATGACACAAAATAAGGCATATTTTGTTTTTGTTTTTTGTGTGTGTGTGTTTTTTTTTTTGGTGTAGAATAAGGCATAATTTGTTATACTTATACAAAATGGAAAGGTCGTGGGCTCACAAACAGGTGAAGAGCATTAAAATAATATGGTTAAATTATTAAATTTATAATTATTTGTGCCTTTTCATGTCCGATTTTTGGACCAAAAAAACACTAGTGTTTTGTCAACGGGAAATTTTGCGTTTAATAGAATTTCAATATCATATGTTTTGGACTCATGAAATGTGTTCTTCGCATTTTCTCACTGCCTTTCAAAGTTACAGTTGCACAACGCCACTTTTCAAAAAGTACAAAACATAAAAGTTGAACCAAATAATTGGCTTTTAATAATTTAAGTAAATTGATTATCTCATGATAATTGATTATCATGAGATAATTGATTATGCTAGTAAAGCAGGCTTAATAAATTATATGGCTCAATGATGGTAACAACAAGTAATTCTTAAGTATTTTCAAAACACAGAGAATAGTGCTCACTCCTCTCACATTCATAATAAGATTCATTTATTAAATTCATAATGAAATCTACCATGAATGTAAGAGGAGAGATAATTATTTCTTCGTACTCTGAAAGTACCTAAAAATTTTCAAATATTAAGGGCCAATTTTTAATTGGCTCTTTATAACATGAGAATATGAGATTGGGAATTTTAAGACAAATTTGGCATCCTGTTTTTCCATAGGTGAAATCGGCCGTGCTTATAGTTTATAGGCTACTAATAGTTTTGGCAAGCAGGTTAACTCTTTCTTATCACTCTTTTTAAAATTACTTAGCACACTCGTGCTTCATTTCATCCGAGGGCCCAGGACCTCAATTCTCATATGCCATCAAGCTCCTAGTAGCACCAGCCAAATTATAACGTCGTATTATAATGTTGCTTGCCAATGCCAGGTTCAAGTGGATTCCCATTTCTGATGATTCAACCCTACAGGAGAGGAAAAAGTTTGCAAGTACATCATTCAAAATAACAGAATGAGATTGAGGGACACCATCATGCACTACCAAATGTTCTCCAGAGATCACCTCTAATAAGCTCTGGGTTCATCTCCTTAGGTCTAATATATACCAAAGTCCAAACAGCTGTTGTTTCCTATGTGTAACAGTTTCAAGTTCCGTATATGCTATTATATAGTTAGCCAACAATTTTTGAGGCTTCTTCAGTACTAAGAAAGGAGCTCATTTGTTTCAGAATGACAAGGACCCAATTCCATATGCACAAGAGCCTGTTACATTTGACAGAGACAATACTGCGGCAGCAGGAGTTTGCATCACATAGCAAAATACTACAATTTCTCTGCTTAATGAGATTGGAAGAATAATGAAAAACAGAAATTTGGAGTGCAAGAAACAGCATTCATAGAGTGACTAAAACTCCATATAACTGTTTCCTCAAAGAATACCTTCCATAAACATTTGGATGTATGAGAATTCGAAATGAAATTGACACTGGTTCGTGCCACCAGCTAAAATTATTTTTAACAACCCTTGGACCACCAAAATATGCAGAAACCAATAGAACAGCATCAAAAGACCGAAATTCATTGGATCAAAACGTCATTCATCTACCTTATTACCCTCCACCACAGCGAAACAAGTCCATCTTTCCACTCACACCAAGGGTAGTTAATTAGCTCAAGGCTTAAGCGCCAAGGCCAGCCCGATCTTTGCACTCTTTTCAATTGCCCTGGTATCCACCTCTCCTGAGATGGTGAACAAGGATTTTGGGCGCCACTCATGCTGGATGAGAGCACTGGCCCTTCCATAGTTGTTCACTCTGGCCTTCACCGAGGTTAAGGGGTCAAGTGCATGCTGTGTGCCAATTGTGAGAGTGTTTTCATTGGTTGAAAAGCTATGTGACAGCTCCGCACCGACAGCTGTGCTGGTCAATGGGCTTACTATGTGGTAGTATGAAGCATTAAGGGTGTCACCTTTATCATTCCTATATTCATCATCATCAACTCATTAGTCAGGGAACACATATCAACCAATACATGCAAGTAGTAGATAACACTAAATTATAACTCAAAAAGGCAAATTGTTGTGTAAAGAGTAAATGAAACCCTTTAAAGATATACTCACACTGTCAGGGAAGCAATGAGATCGGATTGGGTGTAACTCAACCCAGCATTCAATTTGTTGAAGTTCCCAGAGGCAGTGTCAAATGCAAGATCAGTCCCAAGGGAAACAACATTGTTTCCAATGACACCAGAAAAGTTCACAATTGGATTGGCAGTCAATCCAATGCCGGTGCTAATTCCAGCATATTCATGCTGGTATTGGAGTTCTACCTGTCATCAATATCACCAATAACTAGGATCAAAATGCACCAATATAATTCTATCTCTAGCACAAGTTGTGCTCATCAATTAAGCAAAGTTCGCACAAGTGAATCTAGAAATTAACTTATTATGCAGGACAAATTCAAATGCTTTTCTCACCTTACCAGACCTCTGATCAGGAACAATAAAGCTAAAGATAGTCTTGAGTCCAGGTGCAGGTTCGTCAATAGTAACCGTTGTGAGAAGCTACAAATTCACATAAAATCGTCAGAAACAATTACTTTGCATTGAAGCAATGTTCACTGTCAGTCAATCAATTAAAAATCAATAGGACTGGATAGATCAGTCATCAAGTAAACTTACTAACATCAAACCAAATCATGTATAATAAATAATAAACCTGTTCATATCTTTGGTCCATGAGTAGTATCTAACAATTAAAAATCACAAACAGAATGAAGCATAGTATGCTGCTGAGAACTATACAACAGTAATTTCACATATTTCACATTTATATTTAGATATAGCATCAACGCATAAGGATCAATATAATTGTAGTTCAATTATCAACATCTTGAAAACCACTTGATTCTTTATCCAGGAGCAATGCAAAACCAAATGTTTGAATATATCACTTCAGGTCTAACATTTAATACATACAAGATCAGATAGCATAGTTTAAAAGGATAAACTCCTTGAAAATTGGAGGGCAAATAATGAAGAAATTCCAAAGCAGCTCTAATACTTACATTAGAGTTGGTATCGACTTTAATGTCAGTCGTGATGTTCTTGTTCTTCAGCTGAGTGCTCACATCGGCCAAAAAAAGCTCACCTTTCTTAATTCCAGTTGAAGTGATTGCCTGAGAAATGTGACAAATAGAATGGTCAGAAGATTAATAAGCAGAACATAAGCAAAATGTATGGAAGCATATAAGCAAATCAACTAAAATGATTTCTTAGCGTGAATCTGAATTGTGATTCCATACCAATAACAATTTTCAGAAACATACAAGATAAAAAAAACATGTGGCTGATCCTAACTAATCTGTCGAGGATCCATAGCCAACCCCACAAATGTGAGACTATGATAAAAACGTTACATCAAAAATCCCGGATCAATTACTCATATTTTGACAAGAAAACATGGCACGCGCTGACCAACCACAATTTATTGAAAACTGAAAATAATAGTAATAAGTACCTAAAGTAGCCTATTTAAATGCAGCTTTTGACAACATAGTTTTGATTGTCCCCAACAACAATACGAAACAGATGCACATACAATTATCAAATTCAAGAGCACTAGGCTAATCAAAATGAACCAGATTTGAATAATACGCCGTATCATTTGATAGGTGGTTCAAAAATTAGGCTAGCCACTGTGCTAGTGTACTGGCAACTAGTACTTCAAGCTTAACTATGATGTTCTTGACATATATGTGTGTGTATTTTTATTTATTTATTTATGGCGTGGAACCTCTGACTGACCTACAACTCTGTTTGGTTAATAGGAAAAAGAAGGAAAATATATAAACCACGATTCTAGATCTTAGAAATATTCAAAAATCAAGCAACAACTTTCTCACTAAGCTAAGCCGCCGAAAACTAATCGGTTTTTTAGTCAAACGAGATTTCCATAACTTAGGAGAATAAGTAAATAATAAAATAAAAAATGATACTCGAAATTTTTTTTGTCCTATCGTTACCTACAATTTTCTCGGCAACCAAACAGGAATTAAAAAAATAAAAATTTAAAAAAAAATTTAAAAGCAAAACAAAAGGCATAGCGCAACTTCATAAAGCTTCATAAAGTCAATATTTAATAACCAAATAAGTACAAAAAAAAGACAAAAAACTCACAACTCCAGTGGAAGTGTAGGTAGTGACAGTGAACTTGTGGTCGCTCTGATAATCCTTGTAGAGAAGATCTGAAAATTCAAAAAAAAAAAAAAAAGTCATTCAGAGAGTAATTAGGAAATATAAATAAATAAAAACAATAAATAAAATAAATTTGTTTTAGTTTGAATCGATTTGACCTCTGGCTTTCTTGCCAATATCAGAGTAAAGTCCTGGACCTTTCACCATGATTTTCCCGAGAAAATTTGAGAAAGAAAATGAGAGAGAAAACGAGGGAGAGAGAAGGGGTTTGGTAGAGACTGTTTGGTTATTCAGAGACAGAGAGAGAGAAGGAAAAAATAAAAGAGGAAATGAGGTGTGGACTGGTCTGGTAATATTGGTTAATACCAAGGTGTTTTTAGTCTTTTCGTATTGAGTGGTTGGATCTGTACCGTCGGATTTTGTGTCGGGTGGAGATTCGCTTCGCTGGCCGTTGATTATAAAAAAAAAAAAAAAAAGTGAGTGTGAGAGAGCTAAAGCGGCGCTTGAGAATCGGGAGTCGGGACAGAGGGTGTCATGGCATATTCGCTTGCTTGGTTCTGTTTTTCAAAATGACGTGGTGCACTGCCGATTACATATAGTACTTGTTTTTGTATTTTTTGTTTTTACTGTTTTTGGTAGTAATTAAATTTTGAAAAAAATACCAAATAGTCTTGGCATTTATTGCAATTAATTTTTATTTCTTTTTTCTTTTTTCCTTTAACTTGGGTATTTATCAAAGTTCATGACTTATAATTACAAATTAGAAAATCAATTTGATTTTGATCCAAAGTTTAGGGAATATTTTTGCATTCTATCAATATATAAAAGAAAGGCTAGCTTTAAGCCAAAGGCCCCAAAAGGGAATAATTGACTTTTAACTGAAGTATATATTATTTTCTTAAAATTTGAATTGTGTTTATATGGCTATTTTCGTTAAAAAAAATTTATTTTGACCCTTTATGTTTAATTATACTTTTATGTTGGTTATGCCGTCAATTTTTGTTAACAATTTGATTTTTAAGTACCTTTCATATTTAACTATTATATGAAATAATAACTTTAATGATGTGAAATGCAAAAATTTCGTGATTGTAGACTAAAAATATATTATGGATAGTTATGTTATTAGCAAAAATAGGCTGTAAAGTTAATATGAAAACGAAATCAAACATAAAAAGTCAAAATGTAAATTATCAAAATTGAAATAACCCCAAATTTTAAGGGCAAAATTGTACTTTAATCTTAATTTTTACAAAACAAAACAAAAATAAAAAAGAAGAAAAATAAAACATTTTATGTGACTTGTACACTCTATCCCTCACTCCAAGAAAACCTTCAAAATTGTGAGCAACCGTTTCTATTTAAGCCACAACTATTTCACCAAAAAACGAATGTTGTATGTTAAATCATTATTGATAACCAATTTTTTTTAACCGCTTGGAACCTTCAAATTTTGTAACCTAGTTTCCCGCACAATAAAATTGATGCACCTAATTTCTCATGGGACCACACATCAATCTCTCTCTCTCTCTCTCTCTCTCTCTCTCCAAGATTATCAAAATTGAAAATTAGATATAAGATTTTTTTACCATGCATTGCATATTTACATCGCCCAAGGTAAAGTAAAAGTGTAAAACTCATTTTAAAATAATAAGAATAAAAAAATTTCACCTCCTTTTGTTAAAGTTTTATGCCTAGGCCGTGATATTTCATTCTCTCATTAGTCTTAGTTCAGTTAGTAACAATTCATCAAGTTATGTGTTTAATTCTTTTTTTTTTTTTTTTTGCCATGTCGAGATTATTGATGATTGCCATCTTTTCCTGGTCCTCAGCTGCCAGGGCAATCTAATGGTAACCCTGAAAAGCATTCAAAAAGCTCATTCTCGGGTGGCCGTACGTGGAGTCCACTAACTGATCGATCTTTGGCATGGGGAATGGGTCTTTAGGGCATGCTCGGTTAAGCCAGTAAAATTGACACAAACCCTTCATTTGTCGTTCTTCTTCTTCACCACTACGGTATTCGCTAGCCACTCTGGAAAGAAACCTTCCTTTATTGCCCCTGCCTCCTTTAACTTCTTAACTTCTAGCTTAACGGCTTCAACGTGTTCCCTAGCCGATCTCCTCGGCTTCTACTTCTCTAGGGGGAATAATGGGTCCACATTAAGCTTGTGAACTCTGAATTCAGAATCTACAACAGGTACTTCGTACGGGCTCCAAGCAAACACGTCCATATTCTATACAAGGAACAGTAGCAACCCCACCCTATCCTCGTCCTTCATACTTGCTCCTATCTGGAAACTTTTATCATCGTCCAACAGTATCCTTACCTTTATTAGTTCCTCGGCACCACAAGTTCCCCTGTCCTCCTAAGGTCCCTGTAATTGCTATAATGGAACTTCTTTGGCTGGCTCCTTCTATTTGATTTTCCGGTTAACAGCAGCCACCAAGCACTACCTGGCCACTTGCTGACTTCCCCTTACTATGGTAATACCCTACTTGGTGCGAAATTTGACTTTCACATGCAGGGTGGATGGAACTACTCCCATTGCATGAATCCATGGCCTTCCAAGAATTGCCGTATATGGCGAAAATGAGGCGACCACTATAAACGTCATTGTTACCTCCTTGCCCTCCATGTTCACGGGAAGGAAATCTGCCCCTTTAGGATCACCATCCGACCATTGAACCCCAATAGGGGTGTGATGTATTTAGTGAGATCCTTATTTTTCAACCCAAGCCCCCTGAATAGATCGGGATACATCACTTCAGCACCACTCTCTCGATCCATCAATACCCTCTTCACTATGAAGCCATTTATCTAGGTGGTGACCACTAAAGCATCGTCGTGTGGCTAGATTGTTCCTTCTAGATCATTATCATTGAAGGCAATGGGCTCCCGAGTGAGCTTTAACTTCTTCTCGGAAGGTTGTTTTTCCTGGCAACCTTCTGCTGGCACCACAGTTAATACCCCTTTCCTTTCGGACACCACGATACCCATTGAAGCGGCATGGATGACCTCTATCACTCCCAATGGGGGTGGGAGTGGGTTTCCTCAAGGCTGAGCCCCCTGTCCGGCATCTTGATTCCTCGGGTCTACTATAAATTCTTTCAAGTACCTTGCCTTCACCAGATGCTCAAGATGGTCTTTCAACACTCTGCATTGTTCGGTGGTATGCCCCTTGTCTTTATGGTAAGTACAGTATAGGTTTTGGTTTCTCCTTGACGAGTCACCTAACATCTTATTCGGCCATCGAAAGTATGGCTTACTTTTTATTCGATCTACAATTCTGTGCATCGGCTCTTTGAACGTCACGTTTACCTCCCCAACCTGTGTGCCCGGCTGAGTCCTCAAATCCCTCTGGAGCCTTGATTGAAAGCCCCCCTGCCGAGGCTGACTTACGATCATAGTTTTGCCTTTGTTCTACTGCCGGTCATCCTACAACCTCTTGTATTCTTCAATGCACCTCTTCAGCTGCCTCATATCCTCGGGTGGCCTCCTTGTCAACGAGTCTCGTATTTCGAAATCCTCGGGCAATCCCAACTGAAAGGTACTTGCTGCGATTTTTTCATTGCCCCCGCCAATTTTGTTATACAGCTACCAATATCGGCTAGCATAGCTGCGGAGGGTTTCCCCTGCCCCCATTTTCATCGATAGTAATGCATCCATGGGTTGCAGAACTCAGATGCATGTCATGAACCGAACACCAAACTCTTGAATCAGCTCAGCAAAACTATGAATTGAGCCTTTCCTTAATCCGTTGAACCACCTCAAGGCAGTGGGTTCAAGACTCGAGGGAAATACCTTACACATTAATGCATTGTTATGTGTATGCAACAATATCATCTGAATATAATGACTTATGTGCTCTACCAGATTTGTTTCCAGTTATAAGAATTGAACGGAGACCGCGCAAATCTACCCGGCATGGGTGCCCGTTCAATGTCCTCCAAGAACGACAAACGAGCAGCTCTGCATAATGCTCGGCTCATAGCATCCATAACGACATTCTAGGGCCGTTGCCCCTCTGGGGAAATTGAGTCCTGGTCTGTATACTCTCGCGAACGCTCTTGGTGTCGATAGGAACCGGATTGGTGGGAGCCTACTCTATGGCGACCTCCCACGCTAGCCGACGCTTCCTCATGCTCCTCGTGGTCCCTTCTTCGACGCCTACCTCTTGCTTCCTCTTGATCACGCTGCTTGTCTTCACGCCTTTTTTGCCTCCTTTCTCGCTAAGTAGATCCCCGTGAAGATCTCCGAGAACCACTTTCAGCATAACTTCCTGACTAACCTTTAGACATTTTCCCTGCGTGAGTCTCGGCAAAACCACAGCTACGTAGGAGATTCCTAGAGACGACGCCAATTGTGCATACCCAAAATACAGTTAACGGGCTTGACCTATACTTGGGCTTACAATCTATTTATATCGTGGGTTTTAGGTTTCCTACTATGGGTGATCCTTTGCTTAGAGGCCAGTTACGCATTCTTGTTCTCACAAAACTTTCTCCCTTTTCTCTCATAGAGTTGCCAACCCCTTGCTTCTTATTCTACTTTCCTATTTATAGTTGGAGATAAGTGGAGGCGTTATAATTACATTCTGATGGCGGTCCAATTCCATCGTTTCTAAGTGGAGGTATTGTTGGGAATAGAGGTAATGGCATTGGAACTGGTTCCCGCCACCAAAAGGCTGTTCGGCAACGATATTCCCCAAGGCACTACTGGATCGTCGGGACCTTGTACCCCCACGTAATCATACTCCTGACCAAAGTTAGAGTTGATCAGGAGGGGCTCGCTTTTGACGCTTAAGACATGATGACCCCAATACGGTTCCTGGGGTTTAAACTAGGTTTAGAGGTGCGTTCAGGCCAAGGCCACAAGTCCAATGGGGATAGGGTCAGGTGCCATATACTAGGGCCAAGGCCTAAGGCCCAACGGGCCTGGAGCTCGGTCCTGTATGGTGCCACAAGGCTAGGATCCAAGGCCTAATGACCTCGAGGCCCAACCCCGTACAATATGGATGACTATTTTATCACAAATATTAATTTGTATTTTTGCCTCAATACCTTTTTAGTTTAATTCCAACTAAAACTCTAAAAGCTCAACATTCCCCCCCCCCTCTAAATTTCAAATTTGTAACTACTTCATTGTTTACATATTTATACATTAGACTCTTCATTCTTTTTTCATATTATTTCTCTCTCTCTACAGATATCGATTTTTTTCCTCTCCCACACCCTCCTCCAATTTTAGCATTTCTCTCATCAATTAAAGACTAATCAACCCTTTCACATCTCACAAATTAACAATCAACCCTTTCACATCTCACAAATTAACAAATGTTCACAAAAAACCAAAGACACGTGAAATGTATGTGTTTTATCACAAATTCACTTTATGAAATTTTCAAAAGCTCACCATATTTCACAATGAGACACAATAGCTTTCACAATTTCACCAATTTTCCCCAAAGAAGTCACAAAACTATCCTTGTCTTCTTTAAGAGTGTTCATTGTCATCTTCAAAGAGGAAACAACCACCACTACTTTTAACTTCGACTTGATTCAAATGATCTTGTTGTGGGGTCAAATCAATGTTCATCGACTTGAAAGGCCAAATTGTAGCTTTAGTTCCAATGCAAACTTTCCTGATATTGAGTTGTCATTTTTCAATATATATATATTGAGTTACTATTCATAAATTATTTTTTGTACACATGGAATACAATAATACTGTTATTGTATTATCCTAATACATTTTATTGATGAGAAGTAGATTGATAAATAGAGTTACTTTGGATAACTACAATAATGAGGTTTCAAGTTCAACATGGCATTGGATTAGAGCAAAGGATAAATAGATGAGGTCTAATTTATTGGATCAATACTACTACTCAAAATGGATATGCATCGATGCTTTGTCTTAATCCATTCCATTGAAGTTGGTGGACTAAAAGCTCTGTTTGTTTGAATGCCCATTGAATTAATACTTCTTTTGTGCTCGTCCCTCAATATTATTCCCTTTTTTTCTCTAATAGATTAATTCAATAAACATATACCTTTATCTTTCATTATACGATTACGTAATTGTGTTGAGAAAGGAGAGTGCTAGAATTTTTGGAAACATCTTATTTTGCTTTTTATTAAAAATATACTAAAATATATCTGTATTTTAAAAAAAAGTAAGAAAAATTATGATTTTAAAAAGTTGTACATAAAAGCCTAAAAAAACAAAAAAGTGGACTATAATCAGTTCCCAAACACCCACTAAGTATACATTCTTATAGTTAATGCTTTTTTTTTTTTGGGAGAAACATGCCGATCATCTTATTGAAATTAAGCTGAAAAATCAGCTTCTACAAACTTATTGATATCCGAAGGAACAAACTCCATTCAGACTAAAAAAGAAAAAGAAAATGTAGCTCTCCTTGCTAAGGCATGAGCTACCCTATTGCCTTATCTATAAGTATGAGCGAAAAACCAACTCTGAAAAGAGTTTACCAAGGATATAGTGTCTTTTATCAAATGACCAAAAGCGTAGTTAAACATATTGCCTCTCTGTAGGGCATTAATGAGTAATGACAATCTCCGAGTCGCTTGCAAAAATAGACTTACCAATGCCAAGTTCTTGAGCAAAGAGGACTGCTCTTCTTGCTGCCAACATTTCCAAAGTAACCACCTAGCCCCTAGGAGAAATTTGTATTTTTTTCAGAGACAGAGAGAGAGAGAGGCCATAATTTCATTTCTATGATTGTGAACCACAACTCCAATACCAGCTTCCTCTTCCTCCTCAAATAGGGCACCATCGAAATTTGTTTTGTAGCAATCTTCATCTGGTGGTTTCCAAACTTTTCTGACCCTTTGGATTTTTTTCACCCAAGTTTCACTGCCTTTCTTGTGCAAAGCCAAAAAATTTTCTGCCTCAGTTACAATACTATCCATCTGATGCTTAATGCTTTCCTACCAACTTCCTTTATTCTACACAATCCATTTTCCATGGATGACTAATGCACTTAAGGAGAAATTAACTAGGGTAGCATATGAATATGATTTTTCAAAGCCTAGGTAAGTTGACCGAAAATAAACAAATTGATTATTTATTGAAATTTAAACGCTTTAGAGAAGAAAATAAGTCTGTTTCATTAAGAAATAACATTTTCCCCCGCATAACAGTAATTATAAAGCTAATATCATTCTTTTAGCTTCATTGTATGTTATAAATGTATTGCTGTTTAGTATTTTCATCTGTGTTGGTAGATTCCTGTTCAACTCTTTGACAGAAGCTTATGTAATATGTATGCCATTAAAAAAAAATCTATTTTATTTTTACAAATTATGCAAAGAAATATTATAAGGTAAACTATTTATTTGGTCCCTATCTTTTATATCATATTTTAATTTGGATCCTAACTTTTTAATTGTGTCAATTTAGTCATTGTTATTATCTTTTGGATAGAAATTGCTGACATGGCAAACGGTCAAAATAAAAAATTAGTTCATTTCTACATCAATGGAAACTAATTTTTTATTTTGGTTTTTTTGTTACGTCGGCAATTTTTATCCAAAAGATGATGACAACAACTAAATTGATACAACACCTGAAAGGTTAGAAACCAAATTGACACTGAAATGTTAGAGACCAAATTGAAATATAGGGTAAAGGATATAAAACAGATATAGTTTTACACCATTTAATCTCATACTTCTCATCAAATTTTTATCCATTATTTTTTCCTCAAAAAAAAAAAATTATCCATTATAATAATACAATGAGAATAAAATCAACTTAGAAAAAAAATTATAAGTATGAGAAATCCAAATTTGTTTCTTGCTATACTTGTTTTTTTATTTATTTATTCCTTATAACAAGTGAGGAAAAGAGATTGAAATTTCTCCTATATTAAAAATGTGAATAATGTTAATGAATCACAATGTTCTTAACTACTATATTGAATTGGTTTTTTTTTTAGAAGAATATTGAGTTGGTTTTTATTGTAAATATAAAAATAAAATGTCATCATTGCCCATAAAGCAACATGAACAAGTTATGCAATAAAAAATCATGTGTCTTAAGGTCATAATGTGGATGCTCAATTTTATATTCCATTCAACTCAAATTGACACAATCTTTTTGTTCCCCTGTAACTTTAAAAGAAAAGCATACATGATACACCTATCATACTGCAAAAACTAATAGATCATAATACTTGGAATTGATGATGTTTGTTCACAATCAGTGAATGATATTGACATATTGTTATTGTATGTGGGTTTCACACCAATTAAAAAAAAGGGAAAAAGTTTGATTGTGCTTCTAAATAACAATGTTTTCAAACAGGATATAATCTCACGTGTCTTGGACTTAAAAAAAATAATATTACATTTTTAAAAAAAAATCTAAGAGAAATAAATAAATAAAAGGAGGAAGAAGAAGAAGAAAAAAGAGAGACTGAGAGAAAGCACTGCGTATGGGGCATAAAAACTATCCGTTGAAGAATATTATTTAAAATTTAATGGTACTCCTACTAGGTTGGTTACAAAATTATTAAGTCCATTTATGTTATTTGGGGAAAGATATGGCTTTCCCTATGTGTTTATACTTTATATAATAGAGTAAGAGGCTTAATTATATTGTAAACTCTTTGTATGTTGAGTTGACCGTAGTTTTTATATATACTCTAGAAGGCTTTATATTCATAATTTTTTTATAACACATTCAAGCATAGTATTAGTGTCGTCTCAAAGCCTAAGGCCCCATTTTTGAATAATTCTACCCTTTATGGCCCCCTCCCATTATAAAAGAATAATGTTAGGCATTATTGTTAGGCAATTTTTTTTTTTTGAAATTTTATTATGGGGAATTACTTTTAATAAATAGGTAATTGTAATTTATTCTTTATCTTTCCACTTTTTCATCATTTCTACTAACACACGCATAATGGATAATATAAATATTTTCTCCTCTAAAACATTGGATATACCGACCAATAAGAAATAACATTTATAACTTTGAAGTAAAGATGGTAATGGGATGGGTCGTGGTTAGATTAGGGTGTGTCCTATCCCTACTTTGGGGTAGGAAAACCAGTGTGAGGTGAGAGTGGGCCAAATTAGACAGCAAGACGTGTTAGAAGTATTTTATAATTCTTAATGAGATGGTTTTGTCGTCAGTGGGGTAAAGATGAAAGAGAAAAAAAAGGTAATTATTTGCTTTTGCTAAAAAGAGAAAAGTGCTTTAAGAAATATTATATTATGTATATTTGGTTTGGACAAGCAAAATTCATCCCAAATATTTAAAGTTCAAGTTTTTTTGGTTTAAAATTATGTATAAAAAATAAATTAATTTATTAAATAGTAAATAACATTCAATTTAAATGAAATTTGGCATATATATTAAGAACATATAAATTCTCATCTAATATATATATAAAGAATTGGATGGATTTCTCTCCTTTGTCCTAATCTTGTTCAACTTACAAATACAGATGCCCTTGTAGTAGACGGCGTGTCCTACTATTTGGATTTTGAAGTACATAAATAGAAAAAACTACGTGTCCCACTATTTTAAGATTTTGAAGTAATTTCATTTCACACTTTAAGATTGAGATCAGGTGCATACGCTTTAAGAATTTTGAAGTATTATTGTTCTACGCTTTAAGGATTGAGATCAAGTGTAATACCTAATGTAATTAGGATGAATGGTTAGATTTAGTGTCCATTTGATATGATTAATTTTATCGACTTATTTTACTATTCAGCTTATTTTTACTACTATTCATGGACCCTACTGTACTTTTTAATACTATTCAGGAGTCTCATTGTACTATTTCAACTAAAGTACTGACTTTTACCTTTATTTATAGTACTTTCAGTAAAGAATTTTCAATTTCAGCAAAATAAGCGGATCTTAAACAGATTCTTAAAGTTGCAAAAATCAACTTTAAATCTCAATTATTAAATATAAAAAAAAAGTGAAAAAAAAGAAGTTATGAGCAAATTGGGGTGAATTGCAGTTGCACCAAATCTCAGTAGTATGCTTTACCTCTATTATGAGCAGATTGTGGTGCATTTGGATACCACTTATTTTACTGAAAATTAAAAATAAAAAAATAATAATTTTCGATTACTATTCACACTAAAAAATAATGTTCATATGCTTCATACATTTTCATGTTCCATAAACAGTATACCAAGTGCTGGTAAAAAAAAAAAAAAAAACTGAAACGCAAAAAGCTAAAACGTGGACGTGATAGAGACGGTCACTAAAAGGGCATTTGGATTCAACTTATCAGGCCTGCGTTTTGCGTTTCAGCGTTTAGAGTTTTTTTTTTTTTTTTTTTTTTTTTTTTTTCAGCCGTAGTTGTTGACTAATTCCCCATGAACAGTGCATCTGTGCACTGTTCATGGACCCACAAATTTCACTTTTCAGCAACTTTTTATTAAAAATGGGTCTCACGGCACTATTCATACATTTAAAAATTATTTTGCTACAATGTTTTCAGTTTTCAGTTTTCAACAATAAGTTCTATCCAAACGGATCCTAACTCTCAAGTATGTAAATACAAAAAACTCGCTTTCCAATACTAAGTTATCACAATATACGACAAAGACACGTGGGCAAGACACGAGCTGACATGAATGAAGTTATGAAGCAAACGCAAACGCAAACCAAAACCAATAAAAAAGATACAACCAGTGAGTGTTTGGATTCACGTTTCCACGTCTGAGTTTTGCGTTTTCAAGTTTTCTTCTTTTTTTTTTTTTTTTTTTTCCTGCTTCACGCGTTTCAGAGGAGAGCAGGAGACAGTTTTCACTGTTGATGTACTGTTATGTACTGTTCACAGCCGTGAATTTGGACTTTTTGCGTAAACAGTGTATCCTGCACTGTTCATGGGACCCATAAATATCACTTTTTAACCACTTTTTCATTAAAAATGGGTCCCACGATACTATTCACACATTTAAAAATTATTTTGCTACAGTGTTTTCAGTTTTCAGTTTTCAGCAATAAGTTCTATCCAAACAGACCCTGAGGGAGCGAATAGAATATGCAATCAACAGGAGGGAGCGAATAGAATATACTTTGTAGTCGGTATATTTATGTGGGTATGGGATCCATGACCGAAGATATATAACAGTAATTAAAAACAGTTTGTGCACGAAAAGCAAAAGAAAGTCAGGCATTGTCAATTCGACATCGTCACGATTTAAAGGCCAAAAAGGTAAATTAAAGCCCGATTTGAGAGGTCTGTTGAATTTGGTGAATTGTTAATAGTTGAAAATTGAAATACTAGTGGGCAATTTCAAGAAATAGAGAACATAGGACTAGGAAAAAATGCCAAACATTTCAAATGCTTCTCGTTCTCTGAACGTGGAAGCAAGTCAGGTCTTTGCTTCTTGCAAGTAGTTTGTAGTCTCCCTTGTGAGACTCTCTGTTATTCGTCTTCACTCATTAGCTTCCCCGAGCTGGTATATGGTGTACCCGGCATATATGCCGGGTACAACATATAATTTTCGAGCTTCCCCACCTTCTGAGACTATAATTTGCTTCTGCCGCTCTTGAGTATCACAGTACCCTCTCAGTATGGCCGACGAGTTAGAAGAGATATGGAAAAGACTAACCATTACTGATGAAGAAGATGAGGGAATCTACCTTGGGAATGATAGTACCCATGCTGCTCAAGAACTGGGAAAGAACTGTCTTCTCATGCAAATCCTCACCCAACGAAATATCAACATCGAAGCACTGAGGAAGACTATGAGAATGGTATGTGTTAACATGTATAATGTTGTGGGCTTTAGGCCCAACTAGTTTACTTGTATAGCACTCTTACTTGTACTACACTCATATTTACTTGTACTACACTCATATGCCTCTTATATAAAGGTACTCATGTATATTCTTTCAGTGAGAAATACAATACTATTGAATTCAGTATTTCTAACATGGTATCAGAGTCACTGCTCTGACTTTATTTTTTTAGCAGTCTTGTCTTTTATTGGTGTTACTCCATTCTCAATATCGCTTCCGCCGTCACAACAACTGCTGCAGCCTTTCGCCGTTGAACCTTCGACGTCTTCCAGACATCATCCTTGGGTTCCGGACCTGTAGCAGTTATCGTTGAGGAGTCACCCGCCACGTCATCGTTGACCCGCGTTGACTTTGACTTGAAGGTTGACTTTGACCGTTGACTTTTCTCTAGGGTTGACTTTTTTTGCAGTCCAGGTGCTCCTTACCTAGTTTTTTGCGTAGATTTCATTTTTGCAATCTATTTTTGCATATTTTTCTTCTAAATGAAGAATAAGGACAGGTCTTCTTCCTTTTGCAACAATCGTTGCCGACAATCCAGCAAACGTTTTTGCAATTTTTGCAAATGTTTTGGCCATAATATTGAGACTTGCTATCAGCGCAATAAATTAACTGTTTCAATTTCTGCTGCCACTATTGCTAACATTGAGAGTGTCCAACCAATGGCTCCCGTCTCTACACAGTCTAAGTCTTCAGGTCGCACTTTCACCATGTCCACAGACGACCTTAAAAACATCATTGCCAATGTCATTCATATGGTTGATAATGCATCTTATTCCTCTTCTCTCTCAGCTTTATCCGGTATGTCTCCTTCCTCTTGGCTTATGGATTCTGCTTGTTGCAATCACATGACACCTCACTCATCCTTATTTTCTGAACTTAAACCTGCACCACACCCTCTTACTATTCGCACAGCAAATGGTTCCACAATGTCTGGTCATAATATAGGTTCCGTTTCAACCTCCAACCTCTCAGTTTCTGGAGTCTTTAATGTTCCTGACCTTTCTTACAATTTATTTTCTGTGGGACAATTAGCTGAGTTGGGTTATCGAATTATATTTGATTATTCTGGGTGTATTGTGCAGGATCCAAGGACGGGATAGAAGCTAGGGACCGGTCCCAGAGTTGGGTGTATGTTTCCCGTGGACAACCTTCGTCTTCCACTTATTGCTCCTATTTCTATTGCTGCAGCCGCTGCAGTTTCTTCTATTCCTTCCCTTGCAATTTGGCATGCTCATCTTGGTCACACATCTTCTTCTCGTGTACAACAATTGGCTTCTAGAGGTTTGTTAGGTTCAATGTCTACAGAAAATTTTGATTGTGTTTCATGTCAGTTAGGAAAACAACCAGCTTTGCCTTTCAATACTAGTGAATCAATATCCACTGATATCTTTGACCTTATTCATTCTGATGTTTGAGGACCTTCCTCTGTCTCTAGTATTGGTGGATCTCGATATTTTGTTGTCTTTGTTGATGATTACTCTCGCTATAGCTGGATTTTTAATATGAAACATCGTTCTGAATTATTACAAGTATATTCTAATTTTGCAAAAATGATTGAAACTTAATTTTGAAAACGTATCAAAATTTTTCGATCTGATAATGCTCTTGAGTACACTCAATATGCTTTCTAAGCTGTTTTGCATTCCTATGGCACTGTTCATCAACTAACTTGTCCAGGTACCTCTCAGCAAAATGGTAGAACCGAACGAAAACTTCGTCATATTCTTGACACTGTTCGTGCTCTTCTTCTCTCTGCCAAAGTTCCTGCTCCTATTTGGGGTGAAGCTGCTCTTCATGTTGTTCATGCTATTAATCACATTCCCAGTCCTGTCATCCAAAATCAAACTCCATATGAGCGCCTTTTTGGGTCACCTCCAGACTATCACCACCTTCGCTCATTCGACTCTGCTTGTTTCGTTCTTCTTCAACCACATGAGCATAACAAACTTGAGCCTAGGTCAAGACTTTGTTGCTTTCTTGGCTATGGCGAAACTCAAAAGGGGTATCGGTGTTATGATCCTATTTCTCATCGTCTTCGTATCTCCCGCAATGTTGTCTTTTGGGAATATCGCCTCTTTGTCGAGCTCTCTCACTTTCGTGCTTCTCTATCTTCCTCTTCTGTCTTAGATCTATTTTCAGATGAGACACATACTCCTTCTGTAGCTGCTCCTGACCTTCCTATAGCTGACCCTGATCCTCCTGTAGCTGCTCATGATTCTCCTATTGACTTCTCTGTCCAACCACCAGATATCCTTGATCCCTTTTCTAGTTCCCCCTTTAATGAACAAGTGGAAGATGAACAGGTCGAAGACGAGCTACCCAACCCTGATCTTGGGTCCCCTGCTCCTACTCCACCTGTAGATCATGCACAAGACATTCCATCTTGTCACTCAACTCGGGTAAGGTCCATTCCTGCACATTTACTTGACTATCATTGTTACACTGCCCTTGCTACACTGCACGAGCCTTACACCTATCGTGGGGCTTCCACTGACCCTTTATGGCAGATTGCATTGAAAGAGGAACTTGATGCATTATCTAAAAACCATACTTGGGACTTGGTCACTCTCCCCCCTAGGGAATCCGTGGTTGGTTGTAAGTAGATCTACAAGATTAAGACTCGCTCTGATGGGTCCATTGGGCGCTACAAAGCTCGTCTTGTTGCAAAAGGTTTTACACAGGAGTATGGGATTGATTATGAAGAAACCTTTGCTCTGGTTGCTCGTATCTCATCTGTTCGTGCCCTCTTAGCTGTTGCTGCTGCCAGTAAATGGGATCTTTTCCAGATGGATGTCAAAAATGCATTCCTTAATGGGAATTTAAGTGAAGAAGTTTATATGCAACATCCTCTTAGTCTCTCTGTTGAATCAAACAAGGTTTGTCACCTTCGATGTGCACTTTATGGCCTTAAACAAGCTCCACGAGCTTGGTTTGCCAAATTCAGCTCTACCATCTCTCGCTTGGGTTACATGGCCAGTCATTATGATTCTGCCTTATTTCTTCGTCGCACTAACAAAAACACTATTTTACTTCTCCTGTATGTGGATGATATGATCATAACTGGTGATTACCTCAGTGGCATTCAAGAACTTAAGGATTTTCTCAGTCAGCAGTTTGAGATGAAAGATCTTGGACATCTCAGCTACTTCTTGGGTCTTGATTTCACTCATTCTACAGATGGACTTTACATTACTCAAGCCAAGTATGCCTCTGAACTCTTGTCTAGAGTTGGACTCACTGATAGCAAGACTGTTAACACTCCAGTTGAGCTTAATGCGTATCTGACTCCTTGAGGGAGGAAACCATTGTCTAATCCCTCTCTTTACAGAAGCTTAGTTGGCAACCTAGTTTATCTCACTGTTACTCGTCCAGACATTTCCTATGCTGTTCACCAGGTGAGCCAATATCTGTCTGCTCCACGATCGACTCACTATGATATCTACACATTCTTCGGTACCTAAAGGGCACTCTCTTCCATGGTCTTTTCTACTCTGCTCAGTCTCCTCTTATTCTCCGTTCATTTTCTGATGCTGATTGGGTAGGAGATCCCACTGATCGCAGGTTCACCACTGGTTATTGTTTTCTTCTTGGTTCTTCTCTGATTTCTTGGCGAAGCAAGAAACAAACTCATGTGGCCCATTCCAGTACTGAAGCAGAATATCGTGCCCTTGCTAATACCACATCTGAGCTTCTTTGGCTACGATGGCTTCTCAAAGACTTAGGTGTGTCTACATCCTCTGCTACTCCTCTTTATTGTGACAACAAGAGTGTCATTCATATTGCTCACAATGATGTCTTCCATGAACGGACTAAACACATCGAGATTGATTGTCATTTTATCCGTTATCATCTTGTCCATGGTGTTCTCAAGCTAATATCAGTCTCCTCTACAGATCAACTTGCAGATATCTTCACCAAGTCACATCCTACGGGACGCCTTCGTACTTTGGTTGACAATCTCAAGTTGGTTTCACATCCACCTTGAGTTTGAGGGGGGCTGTTAACATGTATAATGTTGTGGGCTTTAGGCCCAACTAGTTTACTTGTATAGCACTCTTACTTGTATAGTACTCTTACTTGTACTACACTCATATTTACTTGTACTGCACTCATATGCCTCCTATATAAAGGCACTCATGTATATTCTTTCAGTGAGAAATACAATACTATTGAATTCAGTATTTCTAACAGTATGGAAACCAAATAAGGGAGTTCTAATCTCAGACATAGAAGAAGACCTTTTCCTGGTTGAGTTCAGAGACAAGAGAGACAAGCAAAAAATGCTTGACACGTGTGCCCCTAAAGCTACGAAAAGAATCTGGTTCTTCTCAAAGACTTTGACGGCAATGCAGTGCCGAAGGATATCAAGCTCATCTGGGTCTAGATTTTCAACCTCCCCTTCAAAAGTAGAATTAGAGAAACGGGATGGCGTATAGGGTGTATCATGGGCGAAGTCATGGGCGTTGATATACCTGAAAAATGAGTTCAATGGGGGCAATGCATGTGAGTTAGAATTAAACGTAAAAAAAAGCTTGTCAGGGGAAAAAGATTAAATTTAGAGATAACGACCACCAATGGGTTTTCTTCAAATATGAGAAATTACCCAACTTTTGCTACATTTGTGGCAAGCTCGGCCATGGAGAAAAGGAGTGCAAAGAAGGTGTCTCACCGAATGGAAATGGAAGCAAAGGTGCGAACCAATATGGGGCATGGCTCAGAGGTGAACCGAGCAAGCGAGCACTCAACAACCCGGAACACCATAACAGCAACACCTCCGGTCACTCTTCACCAGAGCTCAGGCACACCCACTGGACATAGGGAAGGAGGGAATACTCACACGTGAGAGATGGAGCTCACGACCCACACGTGAGTCGCGTGGTAGGTGAGAAAGCTAGAACTGACGTGACAGTGACACATCCTGAGCCTCTGACAGATCAGGTTGAACCAAGACAAGCAAAAAAGCAGGCATTGAGTAGTGGACCTAACTTCCCAGAGAGCTATGTCATCTCTTCTAACCTTAAAAAGGATATTGTCAACCTTGGTAATCCCCTTTCCTCAGACCTAAGTGTGGCAGATGGTCTTGTAGAGGAAGAAGCACAGCGGCTGATAGAGACAAGTGTAAGGGAAAAAGACATTGTGGTAAACGACACTGAGATGCTGCCCAAAGCCCTAGAGATTGAAAAAAGTCAACACAACCCTTGGACTCAAAATGATGGGCCCACGACCATGATTTATGACACTAACTTGGGCTGGATTGATGAACCTCCTAGGCCAACAACTAGACACTGGAAGCGTATTACAAGGCCCAGTGAAAATAAAAGCCCAAGGAAAACTCCAATCATCATTAAAGGAAAAAAGAGCTGGCCCAACTCCATTCCAAGAATAGGATCCAAACTCCTTAGCAATAAAACATAAGAAAGGCAAGAAGGTGGCGACACAGAATGAGGAAAAACATTTCAATATGGATGGCGGTTTGGCGGAGGCTATAGTGCAACCCCACCCAGCTTAATGACTATCATATCTTGGAACTGCTGAGGGCTTGGGATCCCTCGGTCAGTTCGAGCCCTCACCAAACTAGTCAGGGCTGAAGCTCCTCTTTTGATCTTCCTCGTGGAGACAAAAGCCAAAGTTCTTGACATATCTAGACTTCAAACTAAACTTGATTACACGCAGGGAATCATTGTTCCGAGTGATGGAAAAAGCAGAGGCCTTGCTTTGCTTTGGAAGAAAGGCACTAATGTCTGGACACACAAATACTCAAACTCTCATATTGATATGGTCGTCATAGATACCACGACAAACATGCGATGGAGAGCAACTGGATTCTACGGCCATCCAGATACACAAAAGAGGCACATGTCTTGGAAGCTACTAGAACGCCTCAACTCACAACTAAGCCTACACTGGTTAGTATTCAGAGACTTCAATGAAATAACTCATCTTGAAGAAAAATGTGGGTGGGCAGAAAAAAATACGGATCAAATGATGGCGTTTTAGAACGCTCTTGATGCATGTAATCTCTAGGACTTGGGCTTCAGCAGCTCAAACTACACATGGTGTAATGGCAGGTTTGGTTCACAAAGAACTCTTATTTGCTTGATAGAATGATGGCTAACGCAGATTGGAAGAATCTATTTCAGGGTATAAGGGTATACCACAAGTCCATGGCTGCCTCTGATCACTGTGCCCTCGTCCTACACCTGAAAATTGAGTCGTCCCAACGAAAAAAGAAACCTCAGTTTCGCTTTGAGTCCATGTGGCTCAGGGACCCAAGATGTAGAGAGGTTGTTGAACTAGCTTGGGACGCCACCAACCCTTTTGGAGATCTAACAACGCAGGACCGAATCAAAAACTGTCAAAATCAGCTTTGGTGGTGGAACACAAATGTGTTTGGTCGTGTTAATAAGCAACTTCAGAAGAAATAGGAACAACTTCAACACCTTGAATCACTAACACTCTGCATGACTTTGCAGAGGATATTGTGCTCCTTTGCAAGGAAATTAATGATTTACCAAATTCTTTCACTCCACAGCCAGCCAACGGAGATAGAGAAATGCCATCCTAGGACTACAAGATGAACAGGGGAATTGGATGGAGAGTGATGAGGGTATTGAAAGAATTGTCCTGAACTACCAAAGCATTTACCAATCAGACATGCCTTCCTGTTTCGATGCTGTGGTGCAAGCTATAGAACCTAAAGTGACACCGGAGATGAATGCTAGTTTGACCAAGGAATTCCGCCCTGACAAAGTCTGGATTGCACTCCAACAAATGCACCCGCTCAAGTCTCCAGGCCTCGACGGTATGCCACCCATATTTTATCAAAAGTTTTGGAATATCATTGGTCCTAATGTCACTGAATGTGTTCTTAATATTTTAATTTCTGGAATTATGCCTCCTTACATCAATGCCACTCATATATGCCTTATTCCAAAACGAAACAATCCTCAAGTATCACTATAAGTCTCACTAATGTGCTTTCTAGGATCGTTTCTAAGGTATTGGCTAATCAGCTTAAGAAGATTCTGCCCCACATCATTAGCATGTCCCAAAGTGCATTTCTACCAGACAGGTTAATCACGAACAACGTTCTTGTTGCATTTGAAACAATGGATTGCATTAACCAATGAAGGAAAGGAAATGAGGGCCTCATGGCAATCAAACTAGACATGAGTAAGGCTTTCGACCACGTCGAGTGGCCTTGCTTAGAAAGGATCATGATGAGGTTGGGCTTCCATGACCGTTGGATAACATTGATGATGGTGTGCATAAAAAGTGCCTCATACTTCGTGCTTTTAAATGGGGAGCTTGAGGGCCTAATTCGGCCAACACGTGGTATCTGGCAAGGCGATCCCATATCGCCGTACCTCTTCTTATTATGTGGGGAAGGTCTCTCTGCCATGCTAAAGCAAGCGAGAAATAGAGGAAGCATCAATGGCGTCTCGGTGTGCCGAAGAGCCCCACGGATCTCCCAATTACTATTTGCTGACGATAGCCTTATTTTTTGCAAAGCCAACATGACTGAGTGCTCCAACATTTGGAAAATTCTTCGGGATTATGAAATAGTGTCGGGGCAGAGGATGAACAGGGACAAAACATCCCTGTTTTTCAGCAAAAACACACCTACAAAAACCTCAGACTCCATCAAAGAACTATTCGGAGCGCAAGTCATTAGGCAGTATGAGCAATATCTAGGACTACCTTCATTAGTTGGTAGAGGGAAAAAGAAAGCCTTTAACAAAATAAGGACCAAGTGGGGAAGAGGATTGTCGGTTGGAAAGGGAAGCTACTCTCCAATGCTGGTAGAGAAACACTTATAAAGGCAGTGGCCCAAGCCACACCGACATACTCCATGAGCTGTTTTAAGCTTCTAGACTCATTATGTAAGGAGCTTAAGGCCATGATTAGCCGGTTTTGGTGGGGACAAAAAAAAGAGGAGAGGAAAATTCCATGGATCACATGGGATAAACTATGCATGTCTAAGGCAGATGGAGGAATGAGATTCAAAGATTTAAAAGCCTTTAACTTAGCTCTACTTGCAAAACAGGGGTGGCGGTTAATGCATAATCAAAACACACTCTTTCACCAAGTCTTCAAAGCTAATTATTTTGAGAACTCCACATTCCTTGAAGTCGAATTGGGGAAGCACCCCTCCTTTACATGGAGAAGCATTATGGCAGTCAAGAATGTTGTGGTTGAAGGTATTAGATGGAGCGTTGGCAATGGCACCAAGATTAGATTATGGGAAGACAAATGGATACTAACACCTACCCACTTCAAGCCCTGTTAGCCCGAGGAATAATCTCCAAGATGGAAACCAAGTATCAATCTTAATTGATCAGACCTTGCGCACCTGGAAAGAAGATATTATTTGTAATACTTTCCTCCCACATAAGGCAGAGGTTATCCTCGGCATCCCCCTAAGCTCCTTCCCCACTGAAGACAAACAGGTTTGGTTAGCCACTATAAATGGCTTGTTCTCTGTCCGTAATGCATACCGAGTTACTTAACAACTCCAGGAAATAGAAGACAGAGGCCAAAACTCAAAAAGCGCAACAATGGCAGGCCTTTGGAAGACCATTTGGAACCTCAAATGCCCATGCAAACTATGAAACTTTGCATGGCGGGCAAGCAAAAATATTCTTCCCACCAAGACTCGCCTTAGAGATCGCCATGTTCAAGTTGATGTAGAATGTGACATGTGCGAAGAAATAGAGAAATCGGGACACGTTTTCTAGGGGTACGGCCTGGCCATGGAAGTGTGGACAATCCTCTGTGTCAAGCCACCTAACACCACCTAGGAACCAAAAGACTTCTGTGACTTACTCTAGCTGTTTAGAGAGTGACACCAAAATGCCGATTTGGAAGTCCTTATAGCTGTGGCATAGGGCATTTGGAACAATAGAAACGATGTCAGGTATGGTGGTTCCTCTAAAACAGCAACTGTAATAGTCACTAATGCTTGCAAGTACATGGAGGAATTTAGACAAGCAACAACCATCATGGTCCCACGGCATGAATCTACACAGGAGCTGTGGATGCCTCCACCCCACGGGAGGTACAAGATAAACATAGATGAAGCAACGTTCAAGGATGTAGGGCATTATGGACTGGGAGTAATAGTTTGGAATGATAAAGGAGAGTTCATGGGAGCACTGTCGAAGAGGATTCAATTCCCTCTGGGAGCTTTAGAAGATGAAGCCAAGGCAGCGGAGTGTGGTTTAATTTTTGCATGGGAGCTGGGACTTAGAGAAGTCATTATTGAAAGGGATTTGCAAGTGGTCATTCATGCTTTGTCTACAGAGCAACCTGCCCCTGTATCAATCCAGCAAATCATCTAGAGGACTAAGGCATGGTTGCCAAATTTCAGATCCTGGAAAGCACGTTTTGCACGAAGGGACTGTAACAAAGTAGCTCATTTAATGGCTAGACATGCCAAGGAAATTGAAGATTGTATTATTTGGGTGGAGAACACTCCCCCTTTTATTGTATTTGAAGTTCATTCTGATGTAATTTCTCTGGGTCTTACCCAAGTTTAATGATATTGTAGACTTCCAATAAAAAAATAAATAAAAAAAAGAGAAAGGAAAATTGAGATACTATGATATTTTGCTTTTATGTAAGAAGAATTTGGCAGGAAAAAAAATTCTCAGTCTTCTTTGTTCATGTTCTCTCCATTGTTTGGAAGCAATTGTAGAATAAATTCATATCTTCTTTCTTTATGAGTGTGATCTCTATGCAAGTTGTATAGTTTTTTCAAATTAATGACTTTCTTCCGACTCTGAGTTGCGGTATGAGATACACTTATGAGCCAATTTATTACTTTTTTTTTAATCTTATTATCTGCAGGTTTTACGTGAGTCACATACTTATTTTGTATAGCTTTTACATTCTATTTACAATACTTTCTAATAAAAAATCTTCAACAAAAAGTTAGATAAACTGTTCTCAAAACGAAGTACTAGAATGACCTAATTAAAAAAAGAAAAGCCTAGAAATATACCATTAAATGAAGAGGAAATCCTGAACTAAGGGTTTGTTTGAATAAAACTTATTGCTGAAAACTGAAAACACTATAGCAAAATAATTTTTAAATATGTGAATAGTATTGTGGAACCCATTTTTAAATTTTTTTTTTCTGAATAAAGTGCTTGTGGGTCCCATGAGCAGTGCGTGAACAGTAACTGTCTCCCGCATAGTGAATCCATGAGTATGAACAGTACCAGTTACTATTTACGCGCTGGAGGAAAAAAAAAAAAACTGAAAACGCAAATTGAAAACGTAGACTTGTATCCATAGCAAAATAATTTTCCTCTTCCTAGCATATAAGCCTAAATGAGCTCTAGCAGTATATTGTTGCTCATTCATAGAATGTAATTTTTTTAATAAAATAAACTAAATGAATAAGGTTATTGTAGATTTTATTTATTGCGTGTGATCTTATTATTGGCATGATCTTATCATTATTAACAGTGGTATTATTATTATTATTTTTTAATGGTAGGCGGCTACGTTGTTTCCTCAAAGCAGATTGATGGATTTCAAAGTCGTTAAAAGTTAAAACATGATCTGTAAAGTGTAAACCAAGGCAAGAAGGCCTTAAGCTCCGCTTGCCATTGGAATGTCTTAAAAAAAATAAAAGTGTTTACTGTTATATATATATTGTGTCAGTCAATTAAAAAGGTTGGAAACTTAGAACATTCACGAAAGTATGGGTATAATAGAAAAATGGGTAAAATTTACTCAGTTTTGTCTAAAAATGACTCACATAAATTTATGTATAATTATGTAAATTTACATGCATGTTTGTTAGACGGTGGTTGTTATATGCAAAGAAAGAGAAACAATTAAAAAAATCAAGAAAATTTTATATTTTAATGAAATGTAGTGTAAAAAAATAATTTTGATGTATAGTGTTTCGAAAATTAAGTATATATAAAAACAAATGTAAGTTCTTATATTAAATTAAACAAAATAATTTACGTGAGTTTGATAAAAGTACTCTTAGAGCACTAGCATTGGGGGTGTAAAAACCCTCTAGTTGCTATTTTAGCTCCTAAAACCTTAAAACTATACTAAGGGTCTGTTTAAGATTTGCTTATTTTGCCAAAACTGAAATTTTTTTGCTAAAAGTACTGTAGATAAAGGTAAAATTTAGTTGAAATAGTACAGTAGGCCTATGAATATTGCCAAAAAGTGCAATGAGACCATGAATAGTAGCAAAAATAAGCAGAATAATAAAATAAGCTGGCTTTTTAATTTGATGCCAAACTCACACTATACCCGTGCAACCTCACTGTTCACAGGATGTAAACTTAAAAACAAATATTTTATTCTCTCTCACCTCTCTCTCTCTCTCATTTGACTCTCCCTATTCTCTCTATTCCACTCTCCCCCTTCTCCATTTCTCCATCTTCTATCTATAGTGGGTCTCTATGGTGGATTTTAGTGGAATGTGGTGATTTATTTTTTGGGTTGGGTTTGTGGTAGATCCCAGTGGGTCTGTGGCAGTTTTTGGCTACTTGCTGCCGTGGGTTCTCACCGTCATGGGTTGTTGCTGTTGCCGCTGCCGGTGCTTCTGCTCCTACCGCTATGGGTTTTGCTCGCTATCTTGGTATGGTGGTGAGATTTTTTCTTGGTACTACCGTGGGTTCTGCTGCCGCTGGTTCTGATGGTGGTAGGTTTTGTGGGTTTTTGGATTCAAACTTTTTGGGTGGTGAGGTTTATTATTGTGGTGGGTTCAGTTTTTTTGTTGGTTTTTGGATTTAGATTGTTGCCATGGGTCTGTAGGTTCATGGTGGTGGGAGTTTGTCGTGGTGGTTGGGGTGGGGTTTATTGTGGGTTTGTAGGTTCATGATGGTCATGGTGGTGTGGAGGTCATGGGTTATGGGTTGTGGGTTTTGGTGGTTCATGCAATTTGGTGTATGGTACGGTGGATTGTGGTGGTGAGATGGTTTGGTGTGGTGGAGAACTGTGGTGGTGGTATCACAGTGAGCTGTTGTTCTCTCTCTCTCTCTCTCTCTCTCTCTCTCTCTCTCTCTCTCTATATATATATATATATATATATGTGTGTGTGTGATTTCTGGTATGGGTATTATGTGATGGTGGTGGTTGATGTTGGTTGTGATTGTTTTTGTGGTTGTGGTAGTGGTGATTAATTTCTAGCGGGTGGGTGGTGGTGGTATTATGTGGAGGTGGCTAGTTTTGATCGTGGAGGCGGTGTTTGGTTATTCTTGTGGTTGGGGTGTGGCGGTTGGTTTTATTTGTGGTTGTGGGTGAAGGGAAATAGAGGTAAGGAAGAAAGAGAAAAAGAAGTAGTTTATATTATTTTATTAGGTAATATATATTAATTTATTGGGTTTAGTGCCGACTCTGCGGGGTAAGCAATTGATGCGGTTGCTTAAGGCTTCAAGTAGAAAAAATGCCCTAAATTTTAATTTAATTAAGCTCAAATATTAGCCATTACGTAAAATAATTTTTTTTATCAAGTAAAAATGTTACGTTCACAACATTTTTCATAATATTTTTACAACAAATTCTAAGTAATAGATTATTAGAGGCTCTTACTTATTGATAACAAAATAAATAATTTAAATAGTGAGTTCAAATTAGAACCAGTAACAAGTTATTAGAGGTTGTTACTTATTGATAACAAAATAAATAATTTCAGTAGTGAGTTTAAATTAGAACTAGTAACAACTTAACAATTAAGATTTGCTGTGAAAAATATTGTGAATGTAGCACATGTAAAAAGAAAGCAATACACAAAAAAAAATTCACAACGTTTTCCACAATAATTGAGTTGACAAACTTTTATTAGTTTTTACCTAGGTCCATCACATATTACTCTTTTACTTATCACCATCAATCTACCATATTAACAGGTGTGAAAGTTTTATCAATTTTTGTGTTTAAAGACTTTCTAAAAAAAATTTACGTTGTTCATGTTTATTGGTAATAATTTTGCATCTAAAACAAGATAGTAGAATTTAAGTAATATTTTTTTTAATGTCACATTTAAATATATAAAAGGCCTCAATTTTAGTTCTCGCCTTAGGCTGCGTTTGGTTCGGCAGTCAATGGTTTCCGGGTGTAAAATGATTTCAGCTGAAAACATTTTCGGGAAAAGAAAATATTTTTAGGTGTTTGGTAACATTTGAAAAAATACTTTGAAAAATATTTTCAGGTGTTTGGTAACATTCTGAAAATGCAAATGTTTTACTGATTTTTCACATTTTCTCAACCATTTTCTCACATTCCAAACAAATTTTATAATAAAACGTTAAAATCCATCAACTTCTAAACAAACAAAAATCAAATCACCGGCCAAATCAAATTAAACTGAGAGAGGGAGGTGAGACAGGGAGGAGGAAGAGTGAGATCGGTGGGGAGGGTTTCTCGCCGGCGCGATCACGCGCGTCGATCTCGCCCGATGCGAGCTCGACGCGCGATTTGGGCGAGATCGAGGCGCGATCTCGCGCATCGCGCCTCGATCTCGCCCGGCGCGAGCTCGACCGCGCGAGATCGCACGTCGATCTCGCCCGGCGCGAGCTCGACTGCGCAAGATCGCGCCGCGATCTTGCCGGCGCGAGCTCGATCTTGCCCGCGCGAGCTCGGTTGAGGACGGCGGCGTGATCTTGGCTTCACCGATCTCTCTCTCTCTCTCTCTTTTACGGTGTGGTTGTTGCTCTCTCCCTCTCCTTCTCTTTCTCTGTGTTTTCCAACGGAAAACTCAATTTGAAGGTAAAATAGACATGGAAATTATTTTCCGGGTGGGGAGGGTGTGTTTTACGGTCAACGCTTCCTCTTTTCTGTTTGACCAAAATTTTCGGTGTTGCCAAACACCCGCAAATGCTGAAAACATTTTCCGAAATTGGTTTACTGTCAAAACAAACGCACCCTTAGGCTCCCAAATGCATCAAGCCACCCCTAATTTGGTTGTACATAAAAATAAAAACTGAAATATTGAGTTATAAAATGAGTTAGTATAATAGATAAAGTAACTTTTGAGGTGGTAAAATAGATTTTTTTTTTTGGTGCCGCCTAGTGCTCTTTGATTTCTTCTTTCTATTTTTATAATCCGATAATACTTTTTAATTTTTGGGGATGATGAATGTTGTCCCCTTAGATCCACGTAAAGTTAAGAATGTAGATTTGTGATCTGTCAGTCGAAAAGGCAAGTGCATATAAAAATTGTAGTTTCTTTTTGGAAAAGGCAAGAGAGTTCTTTTTGTAGTTTCTTATATTAATAATTAATTTTTTTTGCTAAACCTTTTATATAATAATAATAATTAATAATTAATAATACACATACCATGTTCATAAAAAAAAATATAAAAATACACATACCATAGGACACAGAGAGAGTGAGTCAGAAACACATTCATGGTAGAAAAATTATAATTTGTAAAAGTTTCCGATGATGACATTGATGCATAATATGGAGAAGACATCAAGTGGTCCATAGTCATAGTATTTTATGAAGATATTTGACAAAGATGACATTTGAAGAGCATCATTCCCTTTCATGTATTGCCAATGTCCCATGCATTACGTATGATATAGATTTTTTTTTTCTAATTTTTTTTTATAGATATTTTAATATAAATCCAATAACTATTTCTAGCACACTTAAATCCAAACAACAAACAGAAGACCAAAACTTGGAGCACTCATGCTTGTTGTACTATTATTCAAAAACGAATTGCCATTGCTCACAAAAATATCCCAATAGCATAAAATGAATCAAAACTTGTTTTTTTCCTCTAGGCACATGAATGAATAATCAAGTTTGTACATATGGTAGAATTCAAGAACTTCAAGTGATAGCTTTATGGTATTTTATGTTTGTGGTTCAAATTTTACCTTACACCCATTCGTGCTTTATTTTCATTTAGCTTGTTTTGTAAATTGTGTAAAAATCAAGTTATATCTATTAAAAAAACCATAATAATTCAACAATAAAATAGAAAAATATTGACAAGGAAACATATAAAATAAAGGGGAAATAACGTGACTAGTCCCTACAATTAGGATCATGTTATGTTAGGGGCAAGGATTTTTTTTTGGGTGGGGGGGTGGAAGAATGGTTAGAAATATTACATATTATTATGTTGTCCCGGCAATTTCAACCCACACCCCCTCACCAACTCACCCAATTGAGCGGAGGAGGGGGATTTGAACTTTAGAATCAGGACTAAATATATAATCTTGTTTGTGATAATTATTATAAGGGCTAGGTTTAGGTTACGTCGAGACCACCTGATGTAACTTTAAATAATGTTATACTACTTAATATTTTTTTACTTAAATATGAATTTTGACAAATTCACGATTGGATTATATTATTTCTGTATATTCTCCATATTTGCAAAGTTTCAAGATAATCAAATATTAATAATAATAACATCAACTAATTGTTTAAATTAAAAATTTTGTAAGTTAAAATAATGTATAAAAGATAAGTTTAGAGATTTGTAAATAACATCTGATTAACATGTATGTTAACATGGTTCAAAATTCAATGATGAAAATTTCAAATTATGAACTCAAGAACGAGGGCCAAAATAACCGTATACCATTGTTTGGAAGCATATGCATGGATTTACAACTATTTACAAAATATTTAGCAATTTATCACCTTTTTAAATCTGAAGTTTGTGAAACTTGATTTTCAAGAACTCGAGTCCTTTAAAAAAATAACCTTCAAATTTACTATTTTTTCATGGATCTCAAATTCATAAAACTCGAGTATTTTAAAAAATTCGAGTTCCCATGCTCGAGTTTCTAATTAGCGGTAAATTCCACCATATTTGGTCCGACATCAGATTCATGAAATCATCATAAAATATGCAAAAAGACAAAATATACTGAGTATAGTTTTTTTTTTTTAGAAGAGTTTAGAAGAGAGACATCGTTAGCACTTAGCAGTGATTGTGAAACCGAAAACGACGTCGAAGGTAGAAGCTGAACAGAAAAGGTAAAAAAAAAAAAGTTCCCACTTTTTCTAAAAAAAATCACATGAAGAGATAGAAAAAGTGCAAATTCTTGTTGTCCACAACTCCTATATAACTATCTGCAGCAATTCTGAACTTCTGGCAAATGAGTCTAAAAACCTTTCCATCTTTCCTGTAAAATTGTGAAAAAAAAAAGCTCTGGCTCTCTCTTCAATCTCTCGCAACCATGTCGAGCGTTAGCATAGGTTCTCTACAGCACCACAGTCTTAGAGAGAACCCTAAGTACAGTCCCAAATCCAAAGCATTCAAACCTTGTTCTTTGAACTGCTCGCCTCGGACTCAGACTCAGGCTAAGCTCTTCTTCCATTCTCGACGCTTCTGCAACTTCTTCAGAGCTCCAAAGCATTCTCATGTTGTTGTTGTTAAAGCTGCCTCTACTACCGAAACCGCTGTCGTTCAGACCTCCGAATCCGCCGACCTTTTCTTCAAGGAGACTTTCCCTCTCAAGCGAACTGATACGGTTTGATTTCGTTTTTTTTGTTTATTTTCTGTTTGGTTCCCGAGAAAATGATTGGAACATGAAACTTGAAGAAAATGAAAGAATTCTAACTAGATCAGATGACAATACTTGTATAAGAAAAATTATTTTTTTTTCTCTAGATTTTGTTTTTTGTTCTTTTTTCCCTTAGTTTTCTCAGTAATCAAACATAATTTTAAAAGTTTACGATCGAATGGAAATAGTTGTAGAAGAGCTTAATATAGGAGATTTCTGGAGAGGAAAGATGTTCTTGATTTTTAGATTTGAGTTCCTCTGTTTTGTTAGCAATCAAACAGAACTTTAAAAGCTAATTAAAAGCTATATAACTTTTAATTATTAATGTTTTTTTTTTTGGTCTGGTTTCTGTTTGGTTCCTGAGAAAGTGTTGGAAAAAAAATGACGTGTGAAGAACATGAAACTTGAAGCTCTACAAATTTCTTTTTAAGAAAATGAAAATTTGAACTTATTAGATCACTTGAAAATAGTTGTAGGAGAGCTTAATTGCGAAGATTCTCCACAAGGAAAGTTTTTTTTCTCAGCAATCAAACAGAACTTTAAAAATTTAATTGAAAGCTATATATATATATATATCCTTTTTTTTTTAAATTTTAATTATTTATTTATTATATTTTTTTATGGCTTAACAGAGTGTAAAGAGAGAAGGAAATGAAGTGCATAAAAAACTCAAAATCGTATGTCAATACTCTATTTTCTCAGCAGCAGATTGAAAGAATTGAAGGTTTCAATTTGATTAAAAAAGGTTCCTATGATTGACTTGGATGATAGGTGGAGGGAAAGATCTTCGTCCGATTAGATCAGGTGAAAAATAGTCAGATTTGGCAGCTAACTGTAGGTTGTAATCTTCCTGGGGAATGGATTCTTCACTGGGGAGTTTCGTATGTCGGTGATGTTGGCAGGTATGCATGCTGTTGGATTATTCGATTATGTAATTACGTGCCTTATGAAGTTGCCTACATAGAATTCGAGTGCAAAGTATATGGTATCGTTAAAATGATCAACCGGTAATGGTTGTATGAAGACTAGTGAAAGATCTATTGATAAATTTTTTGCAGTGAATGGGATCAACCTCCTACTCAAATGAGACCCCCAGGTTCAATTCCCATCAAGGTATGTATTGCTTTATTAAGATCATGTACTGAGCCACTTTTTGTATTGCAAATAAGAATATGGAAAACAAAATATTTTTCAGGACTATGCAATAGAGACACCCATGAAGAAATCATCGTCATCGGGAGGAGATGGATTTCACGAAGTGAAGATTGATCTCAGCCCCAATAGTGCAATTGCTGCAATAAATTTTGTTTTGAAGGTTCTTATTTTAAACAGTTAGCTGTTGAGAATGTCAGTTCATTATGTAAAAATTTGCTGGATGTTTATGAAGCTTTTTTGGTAAAATATATTTTCCTTTTTCATTTTGTTTGAGGGGGTTGGTGGTGCAGGACGGTGAAACTGGAGCTTGGTATCAGCACAGAGGGAGAGATTTTAAGGTGCCTCTTGTGGACTATGTTCAAGGTGATGGGCCTGATGGCAATATTGCAGGAGAAAAAAGGGGCTTCGGTATATGGCCAGGTTGTAGGAATTATTATATACCATCATTCACTTGATTTATCCATGTTTAATATTATGGTTCCATTTACACACATAAATTTGGATCCTGTCTGAATTACTTTGTGTTCTTGTAAGCAAACATGTGAGTCTAATTGTGTACACTACCTCTATATAACCATGAAGTTGTGTCAAATGGAGAGACTTAATATGATCCACTTGCTGAAAGGCATAACGGAGTCAATAGAAATAAAAGTATTGTTACTCATTTGTAGCTTCCTTTTGGTCTTAGATGCAGTGAAGTTGTGTCAAATAGAGAGACAGTTTCTTAATAAGATCCACTTGCTGAAAGGCATAACAGAGTCAATAGAAATAAAAGTATTGTTACTCATTTGTAGCTTCCTTTTGATCTTAGATGCAGTTGTTGCTGTAATGGGAATTAGATGCTGTTAAAAGCATGTTTTCTATCTGTTATTTCCTTTTAATTTTTTATTTGAGTTGAGTTTGTGAATACTTGTACTATGTTTTTAATATTGAACTGCTGAAGATGGAAACCTGATTTGTTCCCTAACATCTCTTTTTTACATACATTAGTTATGAATCAATTTGGAAAGTTGATCCTATTCGCCTTATTGCAGCTAAGTGGTAGACTGCCTACTGTAATTGGTTTGGGAGGAGGTGTGTCATGGGCGGGTGGTGAATGATATTCTACTGTTTTCTTAGTAACTGTACTCTCCTATGTATCCTATATTCAACAATCATCTTACAGGCAATTTCTTGGCTCTACTTGAAACCTAGGGGCTTTTGGCCAGCTATCTAGCTGGATCCTCAAAGGAGAAGTGTTGACTACTACTGGTCCAGACGGCAGCACCAATTCCGGAGATCCTAAACAAGAAAGTAGGAGCCTAGAAAGGTTTTATGATGAGCAGCCCATTGCAAAACAAGTTTCTGTTGATAACTCGGTCACTGTTTCTGTTAGAAAGTGCCCTGAGACTGCTAAAAATCATATACATGTAGAAACTGATCTACCTGGAGATGTTGTTATTCACTGGGGAGTTTGTCTAGATGGTGCTAAAAAGTGGGAAATTCCGTCTGCCCCATATCCACCAGAAACAATAGCATTCAAGGACAAGGCTTTGCGGACTCGATTACAGGTATAGCATCTAAATAATGTGGATTATTTGGCGTAATAGGAATAACCGGACTTTTAAGTTTTAAGAGTGGAGCTTTTGTACTGTAATGCTTTGGACAGCTTTCCATCCTATTATCTTTTTGAGACTTTCTTGATTCTTTGAACTTTGAGTACAATTTAAGGTGAACCTCCGGTATAGTGAAGGCCATTCCACTTTTCTTAATAAAATAATTATCTACTCACCAAATATGTAAATACAACCATATCGACAAATAGCAGACAAACATAGGCTTCACACACACACACACACACACACACATATATATATATATTATAAATAGTGAGTTTGGCCTCAAGG
Source organism: Castanea sativa (assembly GCF_040712315.1). NCBI lineage: Eukaryota > Viridiplantae > Streptophyta > Magnoliopsida > Fagales > Fagaceae > Castanea > Castanea sativa. Next base: position 52,260,425 of record NC_134015.1, read on the forward strand.
GGAAGTTTTAGGGGGAGATTCAAACTTGTGATCTCCACTTAATGAGGCATGATCCCTAGTTTTTTGTGCTATCCTTGGGGTTAAACATATGTACATGTATATTTTCTAAATTTATATAACCATCAGGTCCAGCACAATATTGCTAAGCTTGTTAAACCTTTCATGCATTCTCTAGGGGTGTGTCTGTGTTTTGATTGATTAAAAACGTTTCCAATTCACTTTTGTTTTTGTGTGGTGACATTATAGATGTTGAGTTTTGCTGAAGGTAACTGTTTTATAATTGTATCAGGGAAAAAAAAAAAAGTAATTTTGGTTTTATGGAGTTAAAAGTGCAAGCTTGTGCTTCCTCTATCATGTCATGTGACTTTGTCATTCTTTTTGCTCCTTTCCTCCAATTTGATGTTAGGGTCTTTTTACTGTGTTTATCTCTTTTAATGATTAGTAACCCTTCAGGCATAACAAATTTGTGTTGTGAATTATAATTATATCTACCAATTGGGAGATGGAATCTCGATCTGCAAGCGTGATTTAGACTAGAATATGGGAGGATTTTTTATTTTTTAAATAAAATTTTAGACGTACCTGATATGTATACATAGATCATAGATGATTCTGACAGGAACTCATGTAAGGTCTGATATGAAAGCATTATTATACTTGCAATTACTTGTACTAGAGTATTTTAGTATCACTTAAATTCTGCTGAGGTAAAAAAAAGTTTTGGAATTGCCTCAAAAAATACTTATCAAAGATTGTTTTGGTAATACTTGTGTGCTCCCCTATGCTATACTTCTATGGAAACTTTGAATTGGGATGTCTCAATTTTGCCATCTTAATTTTTAATCTTAAGCTTTTAAGAATGCTTATCTTCTTTCTTAATTTTATTTACATGGGTAACATGTTCTGCAGCCAAAAGAGGGCGGTGATGGTTGTTGGGGATCGTTTACTGTAGAAGAAGGACTTGAAGGATTTCTTTTTGTGCTCAAGCTAAATGAAAAAACTTGGTTGAAATGTATGGGAAATGACTTCTACATCCCCCTCTCAAGTTCTAGCTTGTCTGCTAGATCCACTCAGAGTCTATCTGGAGGTCAGAGTCTATCTGGAGGTCAGAGTCTATCTGGAGGCACACAGATACCTGAAAAGAGTGCAAAAGAAAATCAAGAAGGATCTATTAGTATATATACTAATGGAATAATTAATGAAATAAGGAACTTGGTAGGTGACATTTCCTCTGAGAAGAGTCAAAAGACCAAAAGTAAAGAAGTTCAAGAAAGTATTCTTCGTGAAATTGAAAAACTGGCTGCTGAAGCCTATAGTATCTTCAGAAGCTCTGTTCCGACATTCACAGAGGAAGCTGTTGTTGAATCTGAGGAACAAAAACCTCCTGTCAAAATATGCTCAGGGACAGGCACAGGGTTTGAAATATTGTGCCAAGGATTTAACTGGGAATCTCATAAATCTGGAAGATGGTTCATGGAGCTGAAAGAAAAAGCTGCAGAATTATCTTCAATTGGTTTCACTGTGATATGGTTACCACCACCTACAGAATCCATATCACCTGAAGGATATATGCCAAGGGATTTATATAATCTAAATTCCAGGTATTTTAAGTTTTTAAATACATAATCTGTGCACGACCTCCTACAGAATCTGTGTTGTGCTTTTTATTGAAAGATATCTCAGCTTGTTATTGAACTCTTTCATTAATTATAGGGAAAAGTGCACAAATACTCGTGGTTTATCCATAGAACATGGAACCCCTGAAGTTTTGAATGTAATGCTTACCCCTCTGTGATATAGTATTACGTGTAAACTGTTAGACATCTGTTAAAATAAAGGGGAGTTGTACATGTTATGACATGTGTCCATATTTAAAGATGTATTTTCACCTAAAAATAATACCACAAGAGAGGGAGAGGGGGGGGGGGGGGGTTGTGTTACACTTAAAACCCAAGAAGGGTTAGGTGTTACATAATTATTGGGGTTTACACATTAATCCTATGTTTGGTTTGAGGGAAGGGAATGGAAGAGAAGAGAAAAAGAATAAAGGTGAAGGGAAAAATGTAAGCCAAAGTGATAAGTTTCTCATCACATTTAGCTCATTATTTTTTTTTTCTCTCATGCTATCCAAACAGTAGAAAAGATTTAATTTCTCTTCCTTTCCCTCCTTTTTCCCTCAAACCAAACAGTGTAAAACAATACCACGGGGAATAACAGTCAAAACCTCAAGGGGTTCCGTGTTCTTAGGGGAAACCACAAGGGGGGTTTTGTGTACTTTTATCTTAATTATAACTAAAATGTTTCTTTCACAAAAAAGAAGATTAGGTCCTGTATAGCTTAGGGACATCTGCTTGACTGGTGTATATACGATTGGTAGTGAGCAGAATTGGTTGGACTTCCAAACTTAATTGCTTGAATGATGGTATACTTATTATTATTAGTGAGTAGAGATGTGTCACCTTTAAAAATCTATATTGTTTTCTATGTACTTTTTTCTATATGAAATGTGATAGGTGATATCAGAATAATAGAATCCCGTGATTAATATTTGTTGCTGTTATGGTATATGATTCAGATATGGAAATATTGATCAGCTGAAAGAAGCTGTGAAGAAATTTCATGAAGTTGGTATTAAAGTTCTTGGAGATGCTGTCTTGAATCACCGCTGTGCACACTCCCAAAATCAGAATGGTGTTTGGAATATCTATGGTGGCCGTTTAAATTGGGATGATCGTGCAGTTGTTGCAGATGATCCACATTTTCAGGTGCTTTATTTTACTGTGGTTCCCATACTTTTTTTTTTCGACTTATCGGTCTTGGGAACTCTATTTCATAATTCATGAAATGTTTTCCTAAGACAAAGTTGCATTGTAATCTTAAAGTTTTTGGTTGTTTTTATTTTTTTAGTTTATGAATGGAAAGTTTTCATTAACCAAGGTAAAAGTACAACAAGCTGTATGAGCGGCAAACACAGAAACAAGCCAAGCAAATCAAGTAGCCCCACAGCCTAAGCAGAATAAAGAATGCTGCAAGAATGGCAGAGGCAATCAACAAAGCCAGAGAGCGAACTACCACCAGCCAAAAGCTGACCCCACAGCTCAGAACTAAACTAAACAGAACTCCAAAATGACAACTAACATAAAAAACAGAGAATTGAATTCTCCAAAAATTGCAAAGGATTCTATTTTGGTAGTGTTCCTTATACTCTTGCACCAAGACAATCTACCTCTATGATCAAATAGCATTCTTTCATCTTTGCACCAACTGATCTTCGATACTTATCTTTTCCTCATGGATTCTAGCATAACCATCTTTCCAATGGGGATTAATTACACCAGACCAAGCAAGCTTCCAACTCCCTGCTGAAATTTTTTTCCCTTCAGCTTCCTGAGAGCCCAAGCCAGTTGAGAATACCAATAAATAATAGGCCTATTGAATAGTCATCTTTTCAACACAGCAGCCTACACCCTTTGAGAGAGGAAAAGATCTTGTTTATCTGACTCATACTTCTAGGAGTAGAAGGTTCGAAGCTTGTTTGAAGGGCTTGATCTTTATTGTCATATGATTAAAAATTTTAGACCTAATGAACATTGAAACTTGCAATATTTTATGCTGTAGAATTGGGCAACCTTGCAGCTTTCAGAATTGCCAACATATTTCTGTATTAACATGCATGCCTTATTTACGACACTACTTTCCTATGCTATATTTGCAATTTATCATTGTTGGGGAGAATACTAAGCGTGTGTTTTTAGATATATAAAGTACCTTGTGTGTTGTACAGGGCAGAGGCAACAAGAGTAGCGGAGATAATTTCCACGCTGCTCCAAACATTGATCATTCACAAGAATTTGTGAGGAAGGATCTAAAAGAATGGTTATGTTGGCTGAGGTGAGCAGTCGGGGCTATTTTCTTGAATTTCTGAGGAACATTTCTGAAAGAGACATATTCTTTTTGTATCAGTAGAGTCGAAAACTATCTTTAAAAAGAACATGTCTAAATAATCTCTCATAAACTACCACTTATGTTTAAGTTAGACAATGGTGAATTAATCATCAAACCATTATTATAATTCTTTCTTTCACATGTGGGTCCAAACCACCACTCAATAAGTGCAACTCAACATGTGGCATTTTTTAACTTTTAAATGGAAGGTATACTAGGGATAATGTTCAAACTTAAGATGACTTGCTTTGATACCATGATAAATAATCTCTTATCTAAGAAGCTTAAGCTGTTTGGTAATAGTGAATTAGTGATTTGTCTTTTGTGATCAGCCTGCGTATTGGGAGTGCCTTCTTTTTATTAATGAATTTATTTTTGTAAAAAAAAGAACATTATTCTAGCAATCCCTGATATATCAGCAAGTTAAATCTCTCTCTCTCTCTCTCTCTCTCTCTCTCTCTCTCCTCCCCTTACACAAACGCACAAAGTAGACTTGAGTCATGACATAAAGAAAGCTGGGATTGATTCTTGATCACAGCACCTCCAGAGGCATCTCAAAGCATTTTCTTAAAGTTGCCTAAGAGGTGATGATCCAATCCTGTGACAGTAAAAACACCATGTTTTCTTCATAGAAAAATGACTTCATAAAAAATGAATGCTTGAGAGGACCCTTGGTTGTTTCTGGACATCAGAGGTGTAGTCAATTAGAGTATTGCCTAATACAGTAAATAAATGTCCTTCACGATATTAATCAAATTCTTATTCCAAGTTAATTTGACGGATGATGCATAATCTTCTAAACCTTAAAATGTTGGGCTGGAGATAGCTGCAAAAATCTATTACTTGAAGGTTTCTTATAATTTATTAATTTTCTCTTATCTCTTGCCTCATCATATTATGAAGTCAGTTGTGCATTGGTGGTGTTTAAAATGTAATTTGAGCTCCACTTCTTATAAACATGCACTCTCTCTGGTGCATATGTTTCTGTAAATATTGTTGTGTTAGGAATTTAGTTGTATAATTTTGCTTCAACATGTGATACACAGGAAAGAAATTGGGTATGATGGATGGAGGCTTGATTTTGTCAGAGGATTTTGGGGTGGTTATGTCAAAGATTATATAGATGCAAGTGAACCTCTCTTTGCTGTTGGGGAGTATTGGGATTCCCTCAGTTATACATATGGTGAAATGGATCACAATCAAGATGCGCATAGGCAGAGAATTGTTGACTGGATCAACGCAACTAATGGAACTGCTGGTGCATTTGATGTCACGACGAAAGGGATTCTTCATGCAGTAAGTATTCATAGGGACAATTCTTTGACCCGTTAGGAATATTAGAGGATGTTGTATCAATTAACTGTGTTTTCTATGGACTAAACAATTGAGAGCCAATTTTATTTATGTTATCATTATAAATGTCTTAATTATTGTTTCAAGTAAAAATAATTATTAGATTAAATGATTTATAATTTAATTTTGGACAAAGGCTTTGTTGGTGTTGTTGTTGTTGTTGTTGTTGTATGTTGATTCTATTGACTTGTGTGTTCATATCTTAATTAAAGAAACAATGAAGTGATTTGGTATCCATAAATTGAGGGAGAGATGTTCATAGACTACATAGCTTTCAGTTATGCCACAATTCTTTGTGGTAGTTCCTATGGAAGCAGTGTCACTATGACCCTGCAATATGTGGGGTTTACATAATCAAATAAAATTGCTACCTAGCTAGAACTCCTAATAGCATACCTCCCTTCTCACAATTACATATTTATGTATAAGGTGGAATTTTATCTCTACAATCAGGAACCAACTTTGATGGTACTTACACTGGGTAACCTTTTTTAGAAGGCACAATATAAGGTGGATGGTCTATACTTAAATAATACATTTGTTTTATACAGGCACTGGAAAGATGTGAATATTGGCGATTATCAGATTCAAAGGGAAAGCCTCCTGGGGTTGTTGGATGGTGGCCATCGCGTGCTGTTACCTTTATAGAGAATCATGATACTGGTTCTACTCAGGTTTGAACGTCTTCTATTTTGAATTTTCCATTCTATCTGTCACTTTTGTCCGCTGAAAAACATTTTTCATTGAAGAATAATGATAAAAAAAGAAAAAAAACAATTTTCATTGAAGAATGAAAAACAATACAGCTAATGACCAAATTAACAGCTAAGTAGAAAATTGGTCCTAGTCTAGCATATAAAGACTCAACTGAGAATGAAGATATGCCTTTCTCTACAATGACTTGGACCCCAAATTAAGGGTTACTCTTCATTTCAGGTTTAAGGTTCATATGAAATTCTGTAAAATCTATAAAATGAAGACTTTGGGACACAAGGACATTTTTCTGCTGGTAATTTGTGGAAGCAGTACCATAAATCTTGGAACAGCTTTCAATTTTAACTTACTGGAATTAGGAAAGAATAAGATTCAGCTTACAATTCTCTTACTGGTATTAGGAAAGAACAAGACTCTGTTTAAACGTGTTTTGTGATGCTATTGTCTCAATTTGGAATTGTAAAGTGTTACTGCACTCACATATATTACCTTTTTCTATTCTTTGTCCTGCAGGGCCATTGGAGATTCCCACGTGGAAAGGAAATGCAAGGATATGCTTATATTCTGACTCATCCTGGAACACCCACAGTGTTCTACGATCACATTTTCTCTCACTACCGACCTGAAATCGAAGCTCTAATCTCTATAAGAAACCGGAACAAAATCCATTGTCGCAGTATAGTAAGTGTCAATCATTGGCTCCAATTGTTGACGTCATGATGTGCATAGAAAACATTCCTTAAACAAGCAAATGTTTGTTACAATTTTCTTTTTATACATAAAAGAACTGAAGAATAAAGCCAGTCAAAATCATATGGATATAGGGAAAGAAGACAGATTTGAAAAATTAGTAGAAACTGCAATTTAAACTTT